>NW_024070207.1:44140516-44189217 GCF_014754425.2 Oryx dammah
AGATTTCTGATTACAGTTTCAATTTCCGTGCTTGTGATGGGTCTGTTAAGATTATCTATTTCTTCCTGGTTCAGTTTTGGAAAATTGTACTTTTCTAAGAATTTGTCCATTTCTTCCAGGTTGTCCATTTTATTGGCATATAATTGCTGATAGTAGTCTCTTATGATCCTTTGTATTTCTGTGTTGTCTGTTGTGATCTCTCCATTTTCATTTCTAATTTTATTGATTTGATTTTTCTCTCTTTGCTTCTTGATGAGTCTGGCTAATGGTCTGTCCATTTTATTTATCCTTTCAAAGAACCAGCTTTTGGCTTTGTTGATTTTTGCTATGGTCTCTTTTGTTTCTTTTGCATTTATTTCTGCCCTCATTTTTAAGATTTCTTTCCTTCTGCTAACTCTGGGGTTTTCCAATTCTTCCTTTTCTAGTTGCTTTAGGTGTAGAGTTAAGTTATTTATTTGACTTTTTTCTTGTTTCTTGAGGTATGCCTGTATTGCTATGAACTTTCCTCTTAGCACTGCTTTTATAGGGTCCCACAGGTTTGGGGTTGTTGTGTTTTCATTTTCATTAGTTTCTATGCATATTTTGATTTCTTTTTTGATTTCTTCTGTGATTTGTTGGTTATTCAGAAGCGTGTTGTTCAGCCTCCATATGTTGGAATTTTTAATAGGTTTCCTCCTGTAATTGAGATCTAATCTTAGTGCATTATGGTCAGAAAAGATGCTTGGAATGATTTCGATTTTTTTGAATTTATCAAGGTTATATTTATGGCCCAGGATGTGATCTATCCTCGAGAAGGTTCCATGAGCACTTGAGAAAAAGGTGAAATTCATTGTTTTGGGGTGAAATGTCCTATAGATATCAATTAGGTCTAACTGGTCTAATGTATCATTTAAAATTTGTGTTTCTTTCTTAATTTTCTGTTTAGTTGATCTGTCCATAGGTGTGAGTGGGGTATTAAAGTCTCCCACTATTATTGTGTTGTTGTTAATTTCCCCTTTCATACTTGTTAGCATTGTCCTACATATTGCGGTGCTCCTATATTGGGTGCATATATATTTATAATTGTTATGTCTTCTTCTTGGATTGATCCTTTGATCATTATGTAGTGGCCTTCTTTGTCTCTTTTCACAGCCTTTGTTTTAAAGTCTATTTTATCGGATATGAGTATTGCCAGTCCTGCTTTCTTTTGGTCTCTATGTGCATGGAATATCTTTTTCCAACCCTTCACTTTCAGTCTGTGTGTGTCCCTTGTTTTGAGGTGGGTCTCTTGTAAGCAGCACATAGAGGGTTCTTGCTTTTGTATCCATTCAGCCAGTCTTTGCCTTTTGGTTGGGGCATTCAATCCATTTACGTTTAGGGTAATTATTGATAAGTATGATCCCGTTGCCATTTACTTTATTATTTGGGGTTTGGGTTTATACTCCCTTTTTGTGTTTCCTGTCTAGAGAATATCCTTTAGAATTTGTTGGAGAGCTGGTTTGGTGGTGCTGAATTCTCTCAGCTTTTGTTTGTCTGTAAAACTTTTGATTTCTCCTTCGTATTTGAATGAGGTCCTTGCTGGGTATAGTAATCTGGGCTGTAGGTTATTTTCTTTCATCACTTTAAGTATGTCCTGCCATTCCCTCCTGGCCTGAAGAGTTTCTATTGAGAGATCAGCTATTATCCTTATGGGAATCCCCTTGTGTGTTATTTGTTGTTTTTCCCTTGCTGCTTTTAATAGTTGTTCTTTGTGTTTGATCTTTGTTAATTTGATTAATATGTGTCTTGGGGTGTTTTGCCTTGGGTTTATCCTATTTGGGACTCTCTGGGTTTCTTGGACTTGAGTGATTATTTCCTTCCCCATTTTAGGGAAGTTTTCAACTATTATCTCCTCAAGGATTTTCTCATGGTCTTTCTTTTTGTCTTCTTCTTCTGGGACCCCTATAATTCGAATGTTGGAGCGGTTCATATTGTCCTGGAGGTCTCTGAGATTGTCCTCATTTCTTTTAATTCGTTTTTCTTTTTTCCTCTCTGATTCATTTATTTCTTCCATTCTATCTTCTATTTCACTAATCCTATCTTCTGCCTCCATTATTCTACTATTTGTTGCCTCCAGAGTGTTTCTGATCTCATTTATTGCGTTATTCCTTGTATATTGACTCTTTTTTATTTCTTCTAGGGCATTGTTAAACCTTTCTTGCATCTTCTCAATCCTTATTTCTAGGCTATTTATCTGTGATTCCATTTTGATTTCAAGATTTTGGATCATTTTCACTATCAATATTCGGAATTCTTTCTCAGGTAGATTCCCTATCTCTTCCTCTTTTGTTTGGTTTGGTGGGCATTTCTCCTGTTCCTTTTCCTGCTGAGTATTCCTCTGTCTCTTCATCTTGGTTATATTGCTGCGTTTGGGATGGCCTTTTTATATTCTGGTAATTTGTGGAGTTCTCTTTATTGTGGAGCTTCCTCACTGTGGGTGGGATTGTATCAGTGGCTTGTCAAGGTTTCCTGGTTAGGGAGGCTTGTGTTGGAGGTCTGGTGGGTGGAGCTGGGTTTCTTCTCTCTGGAGTGCAGTGGAGTGACCAGTAATGGGTTATGAGACGTCTAAAGTTTTGGAGTAACTTTGAGCTGCCTGTATATTGAAGCTCAGGGGTGTGTTCCTGTGTTGCTGGAGAATTTGTGTGATATGTCTTGCTCTGGAACTTGTTGGCCCTTGGGTGGAGCTTTGTTTCAGTGTAGGTATGGAGGCATTTCATGAGCTCCTATTGCTTAATGTTCCCTGAATTCAGGAGTTCTCTGATGTTCTCAAGCTTTGGATTTAATCCTCCTGCTTCTGGTTTTTGGTTTTATGTTTACAGTGGTCTCTAGACTTCTCCATCTATACAGCACTGATGATAAAACATCTAGGTTAAAGATGAAAAGTTTCTCCCCATTGAGGGACACCCAGAGAAGTTCACTGGGTTACATGGAGAAGAGAAGAGGGAGGGGGTAGTTAGAGGTGACTGGAATGAGATGCGGTGAGATCAAAAGAGGAGAGAGCAGGCTAGTCAATAGTCACTTCCTTATGTGCACTCCATAGTCTGGACCGCTCAGAGGTATTCACGGAGTTATACAGGGAAGAGGAGAGGGAGGAAGTAGACAGAGGTGGCCAGGAGGGTAAGAGAGAGGAATGAAAAGGAGAGAGACAAGTCCAGCCAGTAATCAGTTCCTTAGGTGTTCTCCACCATCTAGAACACACAGAGAATCACAGAGTTAGATATAGAAGAGATGGGGGGGGAAGAGACAGAGGCCACCTGGTGGAGAAAAAGGAGAGTCCAAAAGGAAGAGAGAGTGGTCAAGCCAGTAATCTTGCTGTCAGGTAAAATTGGGTTTTGAAATGTACAAAATTGACAACAAAAACTGAAAAGCAAAGACTAAAAACCTAGAGTAGAGGTTGGATTTTCAAAAATACAATATTAAAGAGAAGAAGCAGAAGGAAGAAAGAAAAAAAGAAAGAAAGAAAGAAAAAAGAAAAAAAAAGAAAAAGAAAAAAGAAAAACTAATAAGAAAAAAAGAAAAAAAAAACACAAGATTAAAAAGGAAATACCAACAACAACCACACAAAGACTATATATGGTATTTGCCTTAAAAAAGTAGAGTCTTTTTTTTGGAAAAGTAATAGTAAGTTATAGAAATAAAAGTTAGAGAAATAGAAGACTTAACAATTAAAAAAAAGTTAGAAAAAAAAAGAAAAAAAATAAGGAATGATTGTAAAAATAGTGAAGATATATCTGGTCCTTCTCTGATGTTATGGGCCGCGTGGGGTCACTTCCCAGGTGGTTCCCTCTGTTTAATTTCTGTTTGCTGGTCTCTTCAGTGTCTGAATTCCGTCCTGACACAGGGGGGCGGTGGTGGACACTTTTTTTTTTTTTTTAGTCTCACTAGTTCAGTCGCACTGTGGGGAGGGGGGGATGCTGCAAACAAATAGCACTGTCGTGGGCACACAGCATCTCAGCCCCGCTGGACCTGTCCCCCCACCACGGTGCACAAACCGTTCCAGCTCCACAGTGCTCAGCCGGGAACTGTCCGAGGCCGGCCCCAGGCTGCGCGCACCTCCCCGGTCCAAGCCGCTCAGGTTTGGCGCCCAGGTAGCCCTCAGAGGCACAGACTCGGTTGGGACTGCGCCCTGCACCCCTCCCAGGTCCGAGCAGCTCAGGAGCTTGGCGAGTGCGGTCGCCGCGACTTGTCACCTTCTCTGTCTCTACTGCTCAGTTTTCTGGGTGTACTGCTGGCGCTCCTTGTGAGGCGGATGGTGACTGTCCAGCACCCCCAGAAGTCTTAGCAAAGAAGCCTGCCTGCAGTTTGTTAGGTAAAGTCTCTCCGGGGCTGCGATTGCCCCTTTCCAGCCCTTATGGCTCTGGCTGCCTGTCCCCGGCGGGGGATGGTCTGCAGCTGGCTATTTCTGTTCCGTCCTTTGTTCTGTGCGAGGTCCTGGCGGCATCTTATGTTCGAGCCTTTCGCGTGGTAGCTATCCCCCAGTCTGGTTTGCTCGCCCAAGTTCCATCGCTCTGGTTACGCGTGGGGCGTTTCTGCCTGATTCTTACAGAGCACGGCAGCCCACGCCTCCCCCGCTTCCCTGCCCTGCCCCCACTTGCTAGTGGCGGATGCAGGCGTCTGGGCTGCTTTTCCACCGGGGGAGTTACTGTTGGGCTTGTAATCTGTTGGTTTTAATTATTTATTTGTTTTTCCTTCCTGTTATGTTGCCCTCTGTGTTTCCAAGGCTTGCCACAGACTCGGCAGGGAGAGTGTTTCCTTGTGTTTGGAAACCTCTCTTCTTAGAATTCCCTTCCCGGGATGGGCTTCCCTTCCCGGGACGGAGCTCCCTCCCCGGGACGGAGCTCCCTCCCCACCTCCTTTGTCTCTTTTCTCGTCTTTTATATTTTTTCCTACCTGTTTTTGAAGACAATGATCTGCTTTTCTGGTTGCCTGATGTCCTCTGCCTGCATTCAGAGGTTGTTTTGTGGAGTTTGCTCCACGTTGAAATGATCTTTTGAGGAATTTGTGAGGGAGAAAGTGGTGTTCCCTTCCTATTCCTCTGCCATCTTAGGACCGCCCCTTGAATGTTGAGCTTTAAGCCAACTTTTTCACTCTCCTCTTTCACTTTCATCAAGAGACCCTTTAGTTCTTCTTCACTTTCTGCCATAAGGGTGGTATCATCTGCATATCTGAGGTTATTGATATTTCTCCTGGCAATCTTGATTCCAGCTTGTGCTTCCTCCAGCCCAGCGTTTCTCATGATGTACTCTGCATATAAGTTCAATAAGCAGGGTGACAATATACAGCCTTGTCGTACTCCTTTCCCTATTTGGAACCAGTCTGTTGTTCCATGTCCAGTTCTAACTGTTGCTTCCTGACCTGCATATAGGTTTCTCAAGAGGCAGGTCAGATGGTCTGGTATTCCCATCTCTTTCAGAATTTTCCACAGTTTATTGTGATCCACACAGTCAAAGGCTTTGGCATAGTCAATAAAGCAGAAATAGATGTTTTTCTGGAACTCTCTTGCTTTTTCGATGATCCAGCGGATGTTGGCAATTTGATCTCTGGTTCCTCTGCCTTTTCTAAAACCAGCTTGAACATCTGGAAGTTCACAGTTCATATATTGCTGAAGCCTGGCTTGGAGAATTTTAGCATTACTTTACTACCGTGTGAGATGAGTGGAATTGTGCAGTAGTTTGAGCATTCTTTGGCATAGCCTTCTTTGGGATTGGAATGAAAACTGACCTTTTCCAGTCCTGTGGCCCCTGCAGTTTTCCAAATTTGCTGGCATATTGAGTGCAGCACTTTCACAGCATCATCTTTATGGATTTGAAATAGCTCAACTGGAATTCCATCACCTCCACTAGCTTTGTTCGTAGTGATGCTTCCTAAGGTCCACTTGATTTTACATTCCAGGATATCTGGCTCTAGGTGAGTGATCACACCATTGTGATTATTTGGATCATGAAGATCTTTTTTGTATAGTTCTTCCATGTATTCCTGTCACCTCTTCTTAATATCTTCTGCTTCTGTTAGGTCCAGACCATTTCTGTCCTTTATAGAGCCCATCTTTGCATGAAATGTTCCCTTGGCATCTCTAATTTTCTTGAAGAGATCTCTAGTCTTTCCCATTCTATTATTTTTCTCTATTTCTTTGCACTGATCACTGAGGAAGGCTTTCTTATCTCTCCTTGCTACTCTTTGGAACTCTGCATTAAAATGGGTATATCTTTCCTTTTCTCCTCTGCTTTTTGCTTTTCTTCTTTTCACAGCTATAAAAGACAGCCATTTTGCTTTTTTGCATTTCTTTTTCTGGGGGATGGTCTTGATCCCTGTCTCCTGTACAATGTCATGAACCTCCATCCATAGTTCATCAGGCACTCTTTCAGATCTAGTCCCTTAAATATATTTGTCAGTTCCACTGTATAATCATAAGGGATTTGATTTAAGTCATATCTGAATGGTCTAGTGGCTTTCTCTACTTTCGTCAATTTAAGTCTGAATTTTGCAATAAAGATTTCATGGTCTGAGGCACAGTTAGCTCCCGGTCTTGTTTTTGCTGACTGTATAGAGCTTCTCCATCTTTGGTTGCAAGGAATATAATCAGTCTGATTTTGATGTTGACCATCTGGTGATGTCCATGTGTAGAGCCTTCTCTTGTGTTGTTGGAAGAGGGTGTTTGCTATGACCAGTTCAAGGGCAAAGGAGAAGCCCCAGCAAGATTATAGGAGGGTGAATTTGCATTTAGAATCAAACCCCATTACTCCCAGAGACACTCAGAGGGCTCAAACAAACCTTGTGTGCACCACGACCCAGGGACCTCACAAAGACTGAGAAAGATCTGTGTTTGAGCATCTCCTGTGGAGGTACAGGTCAGCAGTGGACTGCCACAGGACAGGGGCTCTGGGT
This sequence comes from Oryx dammah, assembly GCF_014754425.2. NCBI lineage: Eukaryota > Metazoa > Chordata > Mammalia > Artiodactyla > Bovidae > Oryx > Oryx dammah. The sequence goes on from NW_024070207.1 coordinate 44,147,420, forward strand.
GCAGCAGACTTTGGTTTGGCATAAGCCCTCTTGGAGGAGGTAGCCATTAAGCCCACCATAGAGCTGCCAGAATTTACACAGGACTGGGAAATAGACTCTTGGAGGGCACAAACAGAAACTTGTGCACCAGGACTCAGGAGATAGGAGTAGGGACCCCACAAGAGACTCCCCCAGACTTGCCTTTGAGTGTCCAGGAGTCTCCAGCAGAGGCGTGGGTTGGTGGTGGCCTGCTGCAGGGTTGGGGACATTGAGTGAAGTAGTACATGCATGGGATCTTTTGAGGGAGGTCACCATTATCTTCATTACTCCACCATAGTTTGGCCCCAGGTAAATAGCAGGGAGGGAACACAGCTCCACCCATCAACAGAAAATTGGATTAAAGATTTACTGAGTATGGCCCCGCCCATCAGAACAAGACCCAGTTTCCCCTCAGTCAGTCTCTCCCATCAGGAAGCTTTCATAAGCCTCTTATTCTTCTCTGTCAGAGGGATAACCATCAGACTGAAAACCACAATCACAGAAAACTAACCAATATAATCACATGAACCGCAGCCTTGTCTAATTCAATGAAACTATGAGCCATGCCCTGTAAGGCCATCTAAGACGGACAGGTCATGGTGGAGAGTTCTGACAAAACGTGGTCCATTGGAGAAGGGAATGGCAAAACACTTCAGCATTCTTGCCTGGAGAACCCCATGAACAGTATGAAAAGGCAAAAAGATAGGACACTGAAAGATGAACTCCCCAGATCAATAGGTGCCCAATATGCTACTGGAGATCAGTGGAGAAGTAACTCCAGAAAGAATGAAGAGACAGAACCAAAGCAAAAACAACACCCAGTTGTGGATGTGACTGGTCATGGAAGCAAGATCCAATGCTGTAAAGAGCAATATTGCATAGGAACCTGGAATGTTAGATCCATGAATCAAGGCAAATTGGAAGTGGTCAAACAGGAGATGGCAAGAGTGAACATTGATGTTTTAGGAATCAGCGAACTAAAATGGACTGGAATGGGTGAATTTAACTCAGATGATCATTATATCTATTACTGTGGGCAAGAATCCCTTAGAATAAATGGAGTAGCCATTATAGTCAAAAAAGAGTCCAAAATGCAGTACTTGGATGCAATCTCAAAAACGACAGTATGATCTCTGTTCATTTTCAAGGCAAACCATTCAATATCATGGTAATTCAAGTCTATGCCCTGACCAGTAATGCTGAAGAAGCTCAAGTTGAATGGTTCTATGAAAATCTACAAGACCTTCTAGAACTAACACCCAAAAAAGATGTCCTTTTCATTATAGGGGTCTGGAATGCAAAAGTAGGATGTCAAGAAACACCTGGAGTAACAGGCACATTTGGCCTTGGAGTACAGAATGAAGCAGGGCAAAGGCTAATAGAATTTTGTAAACACCCTCTTCTAACTGTATACTAAGCTGGTACTCTAATCCAGGTGCTGCTAAACATGTGTTGTCTTACACAGGTCTTAATCTGTGTGTGTATGCATGTGTGCTCAGTTGTGTCCAACTCTGAGATCCCATGGACTGTAGCCTGCCAGGCTCCCCTGTCCATGGAATTCTCCAGGCAAGAATAGTGGAGTGGGTTGCCATTTCCTTCTTCAGGGGATCATCTGACCCAAGGATCAAACTTGCTTCTCCTGTGTCTCCTGCATTGGCAGGCAGATACTTTACCACCTGGATACTGTGCCACTAGAGAAGCCCCAGGTGTTGATCTATCATTTTGCCAAACCCAGCCTGGGAACCACTATGCTGCCCTGCCCTCCAGCATCCAAGCCATATTCTAGCCATTAATTAGGTCATTGAACTGCACTTGCATAGGGTCACAGAAAACACTGTACCATAATGCTCCAACTATCCATGTACAATGTATTTTGTTTCCTCCAACATCAAAACTATGTTTCACGTTTTCTTCTAATAAATTTGGGAGCCATTTAGCTCAATATTTTCACTGATATAACTTTGGGAGCTGTGGGAAGACACAAACAAGCTATTGCCATACAAGTGCTCCAGAGGATCTTTTCTGGTGTGAGTTAATAATTTCATAAGGACTATTGACTTAGTTTTGAACCACACAGAAATTCTTAGCAAACACTCACTGTAATTATTTTATGTACTCTCAATGGTAAATGATTTGGTAGTGCAGACAGCTGGGGGAGCTTCAAGGGGAGACAGAAGGAAGTTCAAATTCCTCTTCAGCAGTACGTGAACCATGAACTTCCAGATGTTCAAGCTGGTTTTAGAAAAGGCAGAGGAACCAGAGATCAAATTGCCAACATCTGCTGGAACATGGAAAAAGCAAGAGAATTCCAGAAAAACATATTATTTCTGCTTTATTGACTTTGCCAAAGCCTTTGACTGTGCAGATCACAATAAACTGTGGAAAATTCTGAAAGAGATGGGAATACCAGACCACCTGACCAGCTTCTTGAGAAACCTATATGCAGGTCAGGAAGCAACAGTTAGAACTGGACATGGAACAACTGACTGGTTCCAAATAGGAAAAAGAGTATGTCAAGGCTGTATATTGTCACCTGCTTATTTAACTTATATGCAGAGTACATCATGAGAAACACTGGGCTGGAAGAAGCACAAGCTGGAATCAAGATTGCCAGAAGAAATAACAATAACCTCAGATATGCAGATGACACCACCCTTATGGCAAAAAGTGAAGAGGAACTAAAGGGTCTCTTGATGAAAGTGAAAGAAGAGAGTGAAAAAGTTGGCTTAAAGCTCAACATTCAGAAAACTAAGATCATGGCATCTGGTCCCATCACTTCATGGCAAATAGATGGGGAAACAGTGTCAGACTTTATTTTGGGGGGCTCCAAAATCACTGCAGATGGTGATTGCAGCCATGAAATTAAAAAACACTTACTCCTTGGAAGAAAAGTTATGACCAACCTAGATAGCATATTGAAAAGCAGAGACATTACTTTGCCAACAAAGGTCCATCTAGTCAAGGCTATGGTTTTTCCAGTAGTCATGTATGGATGTGAGAGTTGGACTGTGAAGAAAGCTGAGCACCAAAGAACTGATGCTTTTGAACTGTGGTGTTGGAGAAGACTCTTGAGAGTCCCTTGGAGTGCAAGGAGGTCCAACCAGTCTATCCTAAAGGAGATCAGTCCTGGGTGTTCATTGGAAGGACTGATGCTAAAGCTGAAACTCCAATACTTTGGCTACCTCAAGCGAAGAGGTGACTCATTGGAAAAGACCCTGATGACGGTTGGGATTGGGGGCGGGAAAAGTGGACGACGGAGAATGAGATGGCTGGATGGCATCACTGACTCGATGGACATGAGTTTGAGTGAACTCCGAGAGTTTCTGATGGACAGGGAGGCCTTGTGTGCTGCGATTCATGGGGTCACAAAGAGTCGGACACGACTGAGTGACTAAACTGAACTGAACTATTAATAGATATATTTATGACCTTGGGCAAATTAGTTAACCTCTCTTGACCTCAGGTTTCAAGGCCGACAATAATAACACCTTGCTCGTTGAGACATTAGCTTGAGAATGAAAGGTGATAGTGGGAACTGATACTCAATGAATATTAGTTGTATTTTTCCCTTGAAAAGTGTATCAGGACAAATGCATTTTATTCAAAGGAAAGGCTTCAATGGTCTTATTTTTTAAAAATTTTAGTACTTCTCTTTGGAGAAAATAAGTTAAATTTCACATCTTTAGTTGAAAATAATAGTAATAACAGTAAAACATTTGGAACTTGAAATATCTGGCAAGTTTTCACTATGAAAATCCATTAGAATGTCTTCCTTACCATACCTTCCGATCACTTTAAGGCTAGCAAGCTGTTAATTTATTTCTCCATTTTTTCCTGAAGTCAATCTTTACCTTATTCCTAAAGCCATCTGGGCTGATTTAGTTCAGTAGGAACCTGGAGCTAATGAGGCCAAGGTCAGGGCTGGATCCCATTGGGAGCAGTTAGCTTTGCCCCCTTCTTTGGCCCTACCCTGCTTTTTCAACCCTACCAGCTGGTTTTCTACATGCATTTGCTCTAAGGGACTGAGGGGCAGGTGAGAAGGAGAGGGTGGCTGTGGAACCCCACTACCAGCAACATAGCTGAAAGCCTGTGTCTTTGGATGAAAAGTATTGCCCATGAAAACCAGTCCCCAATTCCACTGGGCCCTGAAAACAGATGATTAGCATTGATGGCTATATAAAGGTGCTGATCACAGTCCAGTTTATAATTATTTTCTTTCTAATTTATCCCCTCTTCCTGAATGCCCTCATTAGAGAGTGGCAGCCACTTCCTGATGCTCTAACTTGGTCCTTAGTCATTTAAGGCTACATAACTGATGCCTGCTATTGTCAGCAGTGCCATGACAGGAACCTTCTGCAAAGCTTGCAACCAAGGTTAAACACTGGGAGAAGGCTCTTGTTAGTAACATCCCATTACTGTTGCTATGATAAATTTGGCTCATTGACTGTAATAGTTTCTCAGTCATGTTGGACTCTTTGTAACCCTATGGACTGTAGCCTACCTGGCTTCCCTGTCCATGGAATTCTCCAGGCAAGAATACTGGAGTGGGTTGCCATTCCCTTCTCCAGGCAATGACAATAAGGCATAAGTGAAAAATCCTCCTGATCAAAGGTAGAGACAGTCTCTCCTATGGCTTTTGATTGACTTATGTTGCATGTGTGTCTTTTACTGGGCATTTAATAATCCATTGGGCTTCCCTGATAGCTCAGTTGGTAAATAATCCACCTGCAATGCAGGAGACCCTGGTTCAATTCCTGGGTCTGGAAGATCCCCTGGAAAAGGGATAGGCTACTCACTCCAGTATTCTTGGGCTTCCTTTCTGGCTCAGCTGGTAAAGAATCCGCCTGCAAGACCTGGGTTTGATCCCTGGGTTGGGAAGATCCCCTGGAGAAGGGAACAGCTACCCACTCCAATATTCTGGCCTGGAGAATTTCATGGACTGTATAGTCCATGGGGTTGCAAAGAGTCGGACATGACTGAGTGATTTTCACTTTCACTAACCCATTGCACCTGTGTTAAGAGCAGCATATACTTTATTTTAGCATTTTGTTTATAAACAGAAAATGATCTGCCAAAGTCCCCAATAAAGAGGCAGTTCCTCTTTCATTTTTTAACCTTTTTCCTTCATGAGTATCAAAATGGGAATGAAACCAGTTTAAATCTTTTCGAAACTTGCATCTAAATTGTGCTCAAACACTGTGTACGTCTGCTCTTTTGAAGGCATTTTGTGATTTCAAGGCATTTCTGGCAGCAACATACATAACAAAAAACCCTACATTTTGTATGAATAAAGTTATACACAGCTCAGGCTGAAGAAGTGTCAGAAGGAAGGATTAAGAACATTTTTAGGCATCATTTTTATCTCAGAAAATTTCCAGCGTGTGAAAAGCAGGTTAATATCTTCAGGTACCAATCACCTAGTTTTCATGACCATGCCTGTTCATCTCTACCCTAACTTACCCTCCTTCACTATTATTTTAAAGCAAACCCACGATACCTTATTTTATCCCTACATACTTTAGTAGGTAAAGACTAAAAAACACACATAAGGAACATGATTTCAAGAACATTTTAAATAGATTTGGAGAATGGCCGAAAATCCTATGATGGGAGAAAATATCACATTTTTTACATCACCGACTTTTAAAACCTGAAAAATTGATTAGAGGGGCCTGAAGAGAACAACATGTTTGGGAGTCCTCAGAGAATTGTCACTAGATGAGGCAAAGATGCTGGTACCCAGGTGGGTATTCCTGAAGAAGCCTACCACCAAGCTGTCCTGCAGAAAGTGAGAAAGAAGAGTTGGATCAGTGATAAGAACAGCAGCTCATCAAAATGAGTGTACTGAGTGAAATTCCTACAGATTGCTCTTATTTTTTTAAAGTTGACCCCAGATCATCCTAAGTCATTCACATTGATTGAACACTTACTGTATACCACAGTTCATGGACAACCTTCTGTAATCCTGCAAATGTCTGATATATACTTCTCATTCCCATTTTATAGATGAGGAAACTGAGACCTAGAGAGGCCTGAGGGCAGGGATATGTTTCAAATATAATCAATCTGATTCCAGTGCCATTGTTTGCAGCTACCATGCAGTTCTGGGCTTCCCAGGTGGCTCGGTGGTAAAGAATCTGCCTGCCGATGCAGGAGATGCAGGAGACACAGGTTCAGTCTGTGGGTCAGGAGCATTCCCTGGAGAAGAAAATGGCAATCCACTCTAATATTCTCACCTGGAAAATCCCCATGGACAGAGGAGCCTGGTGGGCTGCAGTCCATGGGGTTGCAAAGGGTTGGACATGACTTAGCACACATGCACCTTTCATCTAGCTTTGAAAGTAGTAGGATAACGGTTAAGTGTAGCTGTTTTAATATTTTTATTTTTTAGCAGTAAGATTCGGAGAAGGCAATGGCACCCCATTCCAGTACTCTTGCCTGGAAAATCCCATGGACGGAGGAGCCTGGTAGGCTGCAGTCCATGGGGTCGCTAAGAATCGGACACGACTGGGTGACTTCACCTTCACTTTTCACTTTCCTGCATTGGAGAAGGAAAGGGCAACCCACTCTAGTGTTCTTGCCTGGAGAATCTCAGGGACGGGGGAGCCTGGTGGGCTGCTGTCTATGGGGTCGCACAGAGTCGGACATGTCTGAAGCGACTTAGCAGCAGCAGCAGCGGTAAGATTTAGAAAATAGAGAGTCATAAATTCCTGGGTACTGAGCCTTATCTGAATCTCAGCTAGAGCTCATGCATGGTAATTTGGAACAAATGCTTCTATCCATTCATTTAGCATACATTTTATGAGGACTTACAAAGTATATACCAGATGCTGTGGTGTGCCAGGATCATTCCTGCCTAGGTGGACCTTTGAGTGCAAATTCTTTTTGCTTTAGAGTAAGTATATCTCTTTCAAAAGTGAAGAATGCCAAAATTAAAGTTTGAAAGTACAGTCATTTGAACTCTTCCTTGTAAGGACAAGAGGCCTACTTTAGCTGGTTTAGGCAAAAAGGAGGAATTTATTCTACAGACCCTGAGGTTGTCAAGGAACCCAGGGATAAGAATGTAGCCAGGCTTCAGGAATGACCTGGGACCAGGCACTGGGTTAGCAGTCAGGAATTTTCTTTCACTCCTTCTTGTCTCTGCCTCTCTTTTCATGTCAGCTTAAATCTTTCTTTCTCTGCTCCCTGGTCTGCAGATACTAGATGACTATTTCTCCCACCTGCATTTGTATTATAGGCCCAGCTAACCAGAGTGAGACCAATTTTCTCTTAGACTCAATTCCAAATTCATGGATGGTTGCTCACCCCTGGACTAGTCACCTGTGGTCAAGGAAGTGAGCGTCACATTGTACAAACTGTACACAGCTGCCAGTAGCCACCCCTATAACCATGTGGACTGAGGAGGGAGGGGCAGTACCCAGGAAAGGAAGACAGAGGGGAGCCAAGTAAGACAATCTAACAGATACTCAATTAAGGAAGGGGTTACAAATACTAAGAAGGACATTAAAATACATGTATTCAAGTTTCTTTAAAATTTTTTCTCTTTTAATTGAAGTATGGTTAGTTTAACAGTGTTCCAGGTATACAGAAAAATTATTCAGTTATATATATATATATATATTGCCTGGATTTATATTGCCTTGATTCTCCAGGCAAGAATACTGGAGTGGGTTGCCATTTCCTTCTCCAGGGAATCTTCCCAACCCAGGGATCAAACCCAGGTCTCCTGCATTGCAGGCAGGCGCTTTAACCTCAGCCACCAGGGAAATCCTATATATACATATATTCTTTCCCATTATAGGTTACTACAAGATATTGAATATATTTCCCTGTGCTATACAGCAAGTATTTGCTGTTCATCTATCTTACATAATAGTGTATATTTGTTGATCCCAAATCCCAATTTATCTCATGTCCCAACCCTTTCCCCTTTGGTAACCATAAGTTTGTTTTCTGTATCTGTGAGTCTATTTCTATTTTGTATATAAATTCACTTGTATCATATTTTAGATTCCACATATAAGTGATATCATATGATATTTGTCTTTGGCTTACTTCACTTAGTATGCTGCTCTATAGGTCTATCCATGTTTCTGCAAATAGCATTGTTTCATTGTTTTTTATGGCTGAGTAATATTCCATTGTAATATGACAGAGGGGAGTGAAAAAGCTGGATTAAAACTCAACATTCAAAAAACAAAGATCATGACATCTGGCCCCATCACTTCATAGCAAATAGAAGTGGAAAAAGTGGAAGCTGTGACAGATTTTCTTTTCTTGGGCTCCAAAATCACTGCAGACAGTGATAGTACCCATGAAATTAAAAGATGCTTACCCTTTGGAAGGAAAGCTATGACATACCTAGACAACATATTGAAAAGCAGAGACATTACTTGGCTGACAAATGTCCATATAGTCAAGCTATGGTTTTTCCAGTAGTCATGTACAGATGTTAGAGTTGGACCATAAAGAACATTGAGCACTGAAAAATTGATACTTTCAAACTGTGGTGTTGGAGAAGACTCTTGAGAGTCCCTTAGAGAGCAAAGAGATCAAACCAGTCAATTCTAAAGGAAATCAACCCTGAATATTCATTGGAAGGACTGATGCTGAAACTGAAGCTGCAATACTTTAGCCACCTGATTCGAAGAGCCAACTCATTGAAAAAGATCCTGATGCTGGGAAAGATTGAAGGCAAAAGGAAAAGGGAGTGGCAGAGGATGAGATGGTTAGATAGCATCACCGACACAGTGGACATGAATTTGAGCAAACTCTGGGAGATAGCGGAGAACAAAAGAGCCTGGTGTGCTACATGTCCAACAGTGACTGAACAACAGCAACAAATATTCCATTGTGTATATGCACCACATCTTCTTTATTCATTCATCTGTCGATGGACACTTAGGTTGCTTCCATGTCTTGGCTATTGTAAATAGTGCTGCAGTGAACATTAGGGTGCATGTATCTTTTCAAGTTAGACTTTTCATCTTTTCCAGATATATATCCAAGAGTGGGATTAATGGATCACATGGTAGCTTTATTTTTATTTTTGAAGGAACCTCCATACTATTTTCTATAGTGGCTGTGCCAATTTACATTCCCACCAACAGTGTATAAGGGTTCCCTTTTTTCCACACCTTCAACTTTCTTACTCTTCTTTTGAGGATGAAAGTCAAGAAACCAAATCAAATAGAATTCTAATATCTGCAGTTTGTCCACAGGTATAATCAAATGGCAACCCACTCCAGTACTCTTGCCTGGAGAATCCCATGGACAGAGGAGCCTGGTAGGCTACAGTCCATGGGGTCGCAAAGAGTCGGACATGACTGAGCAACTTCACATAATCACGGCAATTATTATATAATATATGTATCATAGTGTTGAATGCCTTGTCTTGATTCTAGATAGAAACATGTCAACATCAATTGGATTACCACCACCACCACCTCAAAAAATTTCTTACTGAACCTCTCCCATGGTCAACTGGAACTTCTTTCAGCTTTATTTCAGGTACCTACAAGTTCCTAAATAGGAGAAGAAACATAAACCTTATGCTTACTCAAGTTCTTGAGACTGCAACAGGAGTTAGCTCTTTGTGTTCTATTAATACTACTGGGGGGAACAAGGAATGATACATGCATTAGCCCTTTTAGTAATTGTGTTTTTAAAAATAATAAGATTTCCACATCTAAATTGCATTCAGAATGAATCTAATAATGCTTAAAAATATCCACTGCATTCTTGTAATGGGTGTCTTTCACTTTTTAACATTAGCTAATATGTCATTGTACCTCACAAGTAATATTGTATACTTTGCCCATAACTGTTATTCAAACTGGGAAAAATCTCATTTCCTAAGTGTGGTGGTGATTTTCAGCTATTTAAAACCTTCACTCAGTGAGGAAGATGCAAACAGTTATAACAACATATTCTTGAAATTGGCATGAGTCATCAATGGCCTCCAATGTCTGGCCAGTGGGTTCTGGTGGTTCAGAAGATGCAGGCTACATGAAATTAACCTGCCTTCTGTGTTTCTCGTCCCCTCTTGGGAAAGACACATCTTTTGTCAGAAGAGGGAAAGGTTCAGACTCCTCAGGAAGGAGCTCTGTGCAAAAAAGAGCTGACTTTCTAGTTTAGACTCATGAAGTCATTGAAGGATTCATGTAAATAAGGGTTTCAGGGTCAGTCCTTTAGTCTTAAAACCAGACTGATGCTTAACATTCCAGACAATGGCCTTCTGCAGACCACCAGAAGGCTCTTCAAAGGCCACGTTTGCCTCTTCCCACCCTTAGTGAGAACAAGGTGGAAATCTCATTTTGAGTTCTAGAATGAAAACAATCAATAATATTTTTATATTCCCTTATATTTACAGATCACTTCCATGTGCATTTTCTCATTGGATTAGAACCATCCATTCTACAGGGAAGGCCATTTCATTTAAGAGAGAGTGAGTAACATGTCTAGGGTTACAGAGCTGGTCAGGCACAAAGCCAGGACTGAAATCTAGGTTTGAGGCTCCAAATCCTGTTCTTTCCTGAGGATATATGTACTGCTTCTCTTGTGGGTATGTGTTGTGAGAAAATCTCCAAGCTAAATATACTGTGGCATCTTGTCTCAAGGGAACTAGACAAACGAAGTAGGGATAATTGTGCCAAGAGCAGATAAGGAAGTTGATACTTCACAGCCCAATGTTTGGTAAATGAGTGACCACAGGTAATGACGTGTTAAGATTCCCCACAATTGCGTCAAAAAACACACTTTGGAGCTTTAGGGGGAGACATGCAGAAAAAATAGAGCCTATTCAGATAAGCTGTTTGGAGACCTTTATTAGTATTTACTCACCTTCCTCTTCTCCCTCCCCCATTGAAAAAATGGGGAGGGCGTTGAGAGGTTAAATTTTTTTTTTTAATACACAGTTTTATTTAGATTTATCCAGACAGCAGATCTAGGCAGCTAGCTTTGGGGAAATTCACGTTAAAAAGTGCTTGGGGCTGGTGCACGGGGATGATCCAGAGAGATGATATGGGGTTGGAGGTGGGAGGGGGGTTCATGTTTGGGAACTCATGTACACCCGTGGCAGATTCATGTCAATGTATGGCAAAACCAATACAGTATTGTAAAGTAAAATAAAGTAAAAATTTTTTTAAAAGTGAGTTCCATTACATGATTTTGAAATGATTTGATTGACAAAAATCTGACAGTTTTTTATTTTTTATTTTTCCCAGAAGTACAGCAATAGCTTAAAGGGGGGTCAGCTTATAGTTCTAGGATATTTTTCTTACAAGATCATGTTTGACTTTCTCATTTACCTTCTGTCGTGTGGCTGCAGCTGCAAATCTACTGCTTGTCTGATTTTCCACAATGAGCAGGAGGACATGAGACTCATAACTGTTTTAACACCTCCCTTACAGATTCCTATAAAGACAGCAGTGAGGACACAGCCAGGATGCACTGTTGAACAGAAGCGTATGTAAACATTAAATATAAACACCAACCTCACTGGGCCCCCTCATGCTTTGAAAAAAGAAAGTTATGGCACTTTGGCAGTCAGAATTTTCTGTTTATAAATCCAAGTGAAAGAGGACTTGGATTTTAATGGGTGATAATAGTTGCACTCTCATGAATCTGAGCAAAGTCCAGGGGATAGTGAGGGACAGGGGAGCCTGGTGTGCTGTAGTCCATGGGTCCGCAGAGAGTCAGACACAACTGAGCAATTGAATAACACACAAAAAATTGTCGATTTATGAATAAAAACAACAACAAAAATAGTTGCCTTATGGCCAGTTAATGAGTGTGTAACAGTGTGAACTGTTTGCTTGATACATTTCCACCTGATCCAAACAACTGTTATCTCCTTATTTCTTACCCCCTTCCCCACTCACCTGGAATGGAACACTTCCCTTTGTTGTATCTTATCTAGGAAGACAGAAATGCCACTAGCTACAGGTAAATATCCTTTGAGAACTGGTGGAAATCTTCCTCAATGGCTGGCTTGGTGCTTTGGTTTCCAACATGAGATTCATTTCAAAGTGGCCTTGTCAGAGTTTTATACTTAATCATGGATTCCTTGGTAGTTGCTGGTGGTTTGTTGATGTAGTTACATCTAATGTTGGTGAAAGTCATGTTACTTGGACTTATAGAAACTTAATTCAGTTCAGTTCAGTCGCTCAGTCATGTCCAACTCTTTGCGACCCCATGGACTGCAGCATGCCAGGCCTCCCTGTCCATTACCAACTCCCTGAGCTTGCTCAAACTCATGTCCATTGAGTTGGTGATGCCATCCAACCATCCCGTCCTCTGTTGTCCCCTTCTCCTCCCGCCTTCAATCTTTCCCAGTATCAGGGTCTTTTCCAGAGTCAGTTCTTCACATCAGGTGGCCAGAGTATTGGGGTTTCAGCTTCAACATCAGTCCTTCCAATGAATATTCAGGACTGATTTCTTTTAGGGTTGAAATTTAATTGCAATTTCTTAAAACATGGGTTTATTCCAGAACACTGAAAAAATGTAATTATTTGACTCTGTGATAGAAAATAGTGGCTAGCTGCTAAATGAATATTCTTTATGTCATCAGATTCATATATTTAGAAAGTTATAAGTAAAGATCAGTAGCTGTATAAAAATGGGGTTGCCAGATTAAAATACAGAGTGCTCAGTTAAATTTGAATTTCAGATAAACAACATATCATTTTTTTGTAGAAGTCTGTCCCATGAAATATTTGGAACTTGCTTACCCTAAAAAAATATTTATTGTTCATCCATAATTCAGATTTAACTGAGCATCTTGTATTTTTATTTGCTCAATCTGGTAAGTCTGGTTAAATAACACCTATTTCTCCATTGTATAAAGCCATCAGATCAAAAAGTAATCATTCTTAACACATAGCTCAATTGAAATAAGCCTGTTAGTAACAGGCAACCAACTGGAGAGGAGTATGTTTCATCAGAATGTCTATTAGCTAGCCTATTTTACAAATAATGTTAGAATTGTGCATAAAGAAGTATATGCTTTTATTCATTCTCTGAGTTCAGTGATTCAGTGTTGTAATTAACCATGTAGTAGCAGAGGAGGTATCGGGACAATGTGTCCTCCCACTGTGATAGAAAGCCAGATAGTAACTAGGAAAAATTGTAGGAACTTATGAGGCATATGCTTGGGTTTCTTTTGCTGCTATTAGGAAAAACTACAGACCTGTAAAGTTGATTAGTTCAGAATACTCTACTGCTTCAGTCAGTAGCAAAAACGTTGAGAGTGTTCCTTGATCTGCTTTCAGTGTAAAGATTTTCAGATTATTCTATGAAAGGAGTAATTAATAATGAGAGCAGCAGCAGCAGCACACTTGCTGTTTGTTGAAGGCTGACTATGGACCAGGCACTGTGGAGGGCTCCTGACTCCCTGTTGGACTCCAGATAACTCCAGAGTCCATGCTTTTTCTAGTAGATCACCCTGTACATCATCTTCTCATGTATAGGTGACAATGGAAGGAGGTTGCAGATAACTAAAGATACCTAACTATTTGATGTATCTTTGCTCCATTATTATTACTTATTATGTTATTGTTACTGTTATTATTATCATCTGAGGCAATAACTTAAGGGCTTACTATGTGGCAGGCTCTATATATTTTTTTTATTGAAAGTTGATTGACAATGTTGTGTTAGTTTCAGGAGTATAGCAAAGTGAGTCAGATATATATATATATATATATATATTCATATTCTTTTTCAGATGCTTTTCCCATTTAGGTTATTACAAGATATTGAGTACAATAGGCCAACAGGCACAGACTCTGTACTTTTAGTGTCTTTTTTCATTGACTGCTCAGATTGACTTCATGAGGTTTCACAGTTATTCTCCTTTTTAAGGTGGTAAATCTTAAAGGTTGTATAATTTACCCAAAGTTTCTTGACAGAGCTAGAATTCTAACTTAGGTTGAAGTTCCTAATGACTGCTGAATTTCTTGTATAAATGGCTAACTGCATGCAGAAGTATCTCAGATTACATGTAATGCTTTCACAGGTTAAACATCACAGATTAGTAATAGTGGAAAATCCTGCCTCAGGTTTTCAGAACTCACTTTCAGTATAAGATCAGTTTAAGGATATTGTATCGATACTTTAAGAATCAAGAGACTGTTGAGAAGAAATTAATCTCATCAATTTTATTAATTTTGTTTTATACATCATTCCAGAAAGGATTTCAGGCACCTTGTCAACTTTTGTGCTAATTGATTTTCAGTTAAGATCAGATTTTAGTTTTGCTGGCAATGTGCTACTCAGTCATTTATTTAGCAAACCCTTTTTAGAGCATCTACTCTAGAGCATTGACTCTTGCCCTTGAGGAATGTCATTTGGCCTAGGAGAAAGATAGGTAAAACAAACGTTGGATAAAGTCTTCCTCTCAAAGACTTGGAAAAAATCCGGAGATTAAATCTATTCCAACACAACCTGAAACAAGAAGAAAAACAAAAAAATGATTCCATTTCCACCCATCCCTTTCCCAATTCAGAAATGACCAGAAGTTTTCTTTTTCACAAGATGAGGGCAGGGATCTCTTCTCTCTTTTCTACTTTACCTCTGAGCTCAGTGTGTTAGCACTCTCTGGGCTCCCCTCCCTTCCGAAAGAAATGGATGCCCCATTTTGTCACCTGCTCTCAGGTGGGAACATGAGCCTCTTGATGGATAATCTCACTTCACCAAATGGCCTTCCCATGAAGTTACATTCACGGTGTGCTGGCTCCTGTCTTCCTTACTCATCTCGGTGAAATTCCATGGAGTTGGAAGATCTCTCACTTTCTGGATGAGGCAATCAGCTGAGGCTTAGAGAAGGGAAGGGACTTACTATAGGAAACGCAGCTGGCTAGTTATTTGTTAGAGGCAAGACCACAACCTGGGTCTTCTGATTACTAGAGTCAAAGTCTTGGACTCGTACTGTGAAGCTTTGTACTACCTTCAGACTTGGTGTGGATCCTCACAGTCTATTCTTGGTTCAAGAAACAGATTCTACAGAGTCTTTAACGGAGTGTAACCATCAGTTACCAAGAGCAGAAGCATGCCTGGTGAGAGTCATGAAATAAATTACACAATCTTTCTGGTTAGAGAGCTTTCATAGCCAAAGACATATATTTGCAGCATTAATTAGAATGACAACCCCTCCCCACCAAAGCAAAGCAGTTGCTGGCCTGTTATGACTCCCAGGGAAGCATCTTTTTTTTTTTTCTTTTAAAGTTTTTATTGGAGTATAGTTGATTTACAATGTTGTATAGTTTCAGGTGTATAACAAAGTGAATCAGTTATACATACAAATATATTTTTCAGATATTTTCCATTCTTGGTTATTAAAAGATATTGAATATAGTTTCCTGTGTTATATAGTAGTTTTTATTGGTTATCTATTCTATTTTAAAGCTTTTATTAATTACTACTGGACATGGAACAACAGACTGGTTCCAAACAGGAAAAGAAGTACGTCAAGGCTGTATATTGTCACCCTGTTTATTTAACTTATATGCAGAATACATCATGAGAAATGTTGGGCTGGAGGAACCACAAGCTGGAATCAAGATTGCTGGGAGAAATATCAATGACCTCAGATATGGAGATGACATCATCCTTATGGCAGAAAGTAAAGAAGAACTGAAGGGCCTCTTGATGAAAGTGAAAGAAGAGAGTGAAAAAGTTGGCTTAAAGCTCAACATTCAGAAAACTAAGATCATGGCATCTGGTCCCATCACTTCATGGCAAATAGATGGGAAACAGTGTAAATAGTGACTGACATTATTTTTCTGGGCTCCAAAATCACTGCAGATGGTGATTGCAGCCATGAAATTAAAAGATGCTTACTCCTTGGAAGAAAAGTTATGACCAACCTAGACAGCATATTAAAAAGCAGAGATATTACTTTGTCAACAAATGTCCATCTAGTCAGGGCTATGGTTTTTCCAGTGGTCATGTATGGATGTGAGAGTTGGACTATAAAGAAAACTGAGTGCTGAAGAATTGATGCTTTTGAACTGTGGTGTTGGAGAAGACTCTTGAGAGCCCCTTGGACTGCTAGGAGATCCATCCAGTCCATCCTAAAGGAGATCAGTCCTGGGTGTTCATTGGAAAGACTGATGCTGAAGCTGAAACTCCAATCCTTTGGCCACCTGATGTGAAGAGCTTATTCATTTGAAAAGACCCTGATCCTGGGAAAGATTGAGAGCAGGAGGAGAACGAGACGACAGAGGATGAGATGGTTGGATGGCATCACCAACTCAATGGACATGGATTTGGGTGGACTCCAGAAGTTCGTGATGGACAGGGAGGCCTGGCGTGCTGCAGTTCATGGAATCGCAAAGAGTCGGACACGACTGAGCAATTGAACTGAACTGAATTGGAGTATAGTTACCAACATCTTTTTAAAAGTGGGTTTTGGAGTCATTGGAAGAAACTGGAAAACTGGGGCTGGAGGTACAGTAATAGCAGGATACAAGTGGCATTGCTAATAGCTGGGAAATTATAATATTCTTGTCACTTCCATTGATAGAGAAAGAGAAAGATGGATTTCTCTTTGAATGCAGTTATAATCTTTTATATGTATTCTGGAGACTTGGTGTGGGTCTTATATGCAGAGTACATCATGTGAAATACTGGGCTGGATGAAGCACAAGCTGGAATCAAGATTGCCAGGAGAAATATCAATAACCTCAGGTATGCAGATGACACCACCCTTATGGCAGAAAGCGAAGAGGAACTAAAGAGCCTCTTGATGAAAGTGAAAGAAGAGAGTGAAAAAACTGGCTTAAAACTCAACATTCAAAAAATGAAGATCATGGTATCCAGGCCCATCACTTCATGGGAAATAGATGGGGAAACAATGAAAACAGTGACAGACTTTATTTGCTTGGGCACCAAAATTACTGCTGATGGTGACTGCAGCCATGAAATTAAAAGACTCTTGCTCCTTGGAAGAAAAGTTATGACCAACCTAGACAGCATATTAAAAAGCAGAGACATTACTTTGCCAACAAAGGTGCGTCTAGTCAGAGCTATGGTTTTTCCAGTGGTCATGTATGGATATGAGAGTTGGACCATGAAGAAAGCTGAGCAATGAGGAACTGATGCTTTTCAACTGTGGTGTTAGAGAAGACTCTTGAGAGTTCCTTGGACTGCAAGGAGATCAAACCAGTCAATGCTAAAGGAAATCAGTCCTGAATATTCACTGGAGGGACTGATGCTGAGGCTGAAGCTTCAATACTTTGGCCACCTGATGTGAAGAACTGACTCGTTGGAAAAGACCTTGATGCTGGGGAAAATTGAAGGCAGGAGAAGGCGACGACAGAGGATGAGATGGTTGGATGGCATCACCGACTCAATGGAAATGAGTTTGAGGAAGCTCTGGAAGACAGTGATAGACAGGGAAGCCCGGTGTGCTGCAGTCCATGCAGTCGCAAAGAGTCAGACACAACTGAGCGACTGAACTGAACTGATACATATTCTGATTAATAATATTTGATTCCTGATTTTATCTGAGCTCTCCTTGAATCAACCTGACACAGTGACTAAACCAGCCAGAGAAAGGACAACCAGCAGGGTTATTTGGTGATGCAGAGACCAGGTTGAATTCGTGTGGCATTTTGTAGACCTGCTTTGGTCAGGTAAGCAAGGATCAATAATTAACATCTCCCAAATGCTTTAAAATTATTCATTGATCACAATAGCACATCTGTAAAGACATTTCCATCTGAGAAGCATAAGGCTTTGATCTGTTTAGATCAGACCACCTGGTCCCCAATTGGCAGCCTCCAATCTATAGCTGAATCATGTCATCTTCCAGACATTAGTATGTAAGGCAGTTGGGAACCTGGAGCATGTTTTCCCACAGAAGCAATATCATTTATGATGGTTAGTTTCTTAGGCTAGCTCGTCAATGACACCATGTGTTGGCTTCAAGTATGTGTAAATTATGGCATAATTGACGGGAAACAGTGTTGTTACTGTAACAAATCAGAGATAGGAGTGAGACACATATTTCTCAGAAGATACTGGTAAGGAATTGAGATTGGTGCTATGATTTAGATTGCAGAACTCAATCTACCTAGTAGCAAATTCTGCAAACTTGATTTGCCCCTATCATTCTTTATTTGAAAGGACTAAGCTGGAATAATCTGGTGTTGTGCCATCAATGAGACAGCTGCTGTGAGGAGACCTGGCCTCAGCCTCTGGCCTTGAGCATTCTATGGCCAGGGCACTGTCACTCATTGGCTGTAGCATATTGGACCGGTGATATTCGTTCCATGAGAGGCTCTCAGCAAAGTGAAGTCAGACCCATGGGAGGATGTTCTGCTGGCCTTGCTTCTATTCCATCTGATGTCCTGCCCCATCCTGGATGCACCAGTGTTATCTGGAGAAGGGGATAAAGGAATGGAAGAGGGCTTGAGAAATAACAAGTATTCAAGTTCCTGTTTTTCAAATTAAAAATAGAAACATACATATATGTATATACACAGACGTGTGTGTGTGTATATATATGTATATATATGAATATAGAAGTAATATGTACTTGTTTTTAAAAAAAATTGTGACACAGAAGTTTTGAAAAGAAGAAAGTAAAATTTGTCCATAATTCTACCACTCATAGATAACTACCACTAATATTTTGGTGAATATGCTTAAATAATTTTTCTGTGTTTGTGAGTGTACACACACCTTTTAAAAATTACAGTGGGATGATACTAATATTGTTTTATGACTTTAAATATCTTAATAGCATATTGCAGATATTTTCCATGTCAATAAATATAGATCTATTTCAAAAGAGAAGAAAATTTATGAATAAACAATCATCGATCCATGTCAGTATTTTTGACAACAGCTTTGTAGCCCATTGTATGGGTAAACCGTCATTTGTTTAACTACTCCTCTCTCTGTTTTAAAATTACATAGTTATTCATTTGGCTGCTCCAGGTCTCAGTTGTGACACGTGGGCTCTTTAGTTGTACCATATGGGATCTAGTTCCCTGACCAGGGATCGAACCTGGGCCCCTTGCATAAAAAACGTGGAGTGTTAGCCACTGGGCCACTCCTCTTTTGACAGGCCCAATTCCTTTCTGTTGCTCTGTACAAATTTTCCTGCTTGGCTTGTGCTGGGTCTGGAGAGCTATTGTTAGTATCTCTTCCCAAATTCACATTCAGTGGAGTCACATGGGTAGCTCGAAATCAGGCATGGTGGGTGTATTTACACCATGGAAATTGGCAAATGTTCCATCTAGGGGATGTTTTGTTTTCTTTTCTCTCTCTCCTAGAGAGCTGGCTTACTAGCATATCACACAGAGCTCCTCAGCTCACTCCCTGGCTTCACTTGGCTTGGTTCAGCCAGCCTGATGAAGGGGGATGGAAGGGAGAAAAGAAACTGACAACAAATAATCAGTTAACAACCAGTCCTCAAAGGCTGATAACAGATCCATTTGTGGCTAATACTCCTATCACAAAGTGCAGGCATTGTTTCTGAACAATGATGGGTAAATAAATAATAATAAGGTTTTAGAAGCCAAGTGTTTTGGCAAATAAATTAAAGCTGTGTTATCTGTTAACCTGAATAACACAGCTTTAATTTATTTAAAGGATAATTTATTTAATTTATTTAAAGGGAGGAGAAGGAGATGACAGAGGATGAGATGGTTGCATGGCATCACCGACTCAATGGACATGAGTTTGAGTAAACTCTGGGAGCTGATGATGGACAGGGAGGCCTGGTGTGCTGCAGTCCATGGAGTCGCATAGAGTCAGACACAACTGAGCAACTGAACTGAACTGAACTATCTGTTAACCTAGAAACAAGTTTCAGATTGAATAGATTACAGATGGGTAGAAAAGCCAGCAATAAGAAGAGTCTCAAAAGTCCCCAGTGGGTGTTTTGGCTTTTCAGGGATTTTTGTTGCTTCTGTCAGAGAAAGAATGCCTGCCAGTAGAATGTCTCCTGTGAGCCCCTTGTTTGTTCTGTTTATCATGAGACTTTAAACCTGTCGTGCAATACCAACAATTAGGGGTGGCATGTCTAGATTTTTCTTCCCTAGTCAGAGTATAGTTGGTCACTCTGGGAAGTTTTGGAGATGAGTGAAAAAGAGGGCCAAAGAAATACAGGATTTAGGACCCTTAGGGATGGCATAGACACATCACTTTGCTACAGCATGTTTTGCTTTCTGCCTTGACAAAGTAGCGAGGACAGAGAGTGTAGGACACCGCATTCATCTGAGGGTGGTTACTCACATCCATTCCTGTCTTTGTCCCTGACACCACACCGTGCCTTAAGTGCCTTGGAAACTGGGCTCAACCATGTTCGTTTCCCCCCCAATCATCATGTTTAGCCCCATAATGCTGGTGGTGAAGAGTGTAGGCTCTGGAGTCTGACAGATCCTGGTGGTCATGAGTGTTGGTTTTTAGGTCTGACAGGTCTGTCTGGGTTCAAAGCCCAGCACTGCTACTCACATACTATGTGATCCTGGGCATGTTTCATGAAATCCACTCCCCTGCCTCCATTCCTCTAGCTGTAAGATGCGAACGATGATGTGCCTGATTTGGGGTTTTGCTGTGAGCCTCAATTGGGACGATACCTATGAAATGCATCTTACACTGCCTGGCACTTAGAGTAAGGTTAGTATCTCCTGATTTACCTGGATTGGTCTAGTTCTCTCTGGAAATTTTACAGAAGTGCTTTCAAAAGGACCCCCTGTCTACTCTCGTGTGCCCCTCTCGGACTGATCTTTAAAATGGTTCTATTCTGATAAAAACTCATCCGCTGAACACAATACACACTGTCTAGTTCATCTCAACTTCAGCTCTTTCTCATGAAACAGCTTCTGAAGTTTTTCTCCATCCTCGTCCTTCCCAGCCTGTCTTCTCTAGGGAGCCTTCCCTGATCACCCCAGCCTACAGGGCTTGCGAACACCCACATAGCTGATGTTCTCCAGCAATTCAACTCCTGTTTCTCCTTGGATCATTCACTTGGCCCTAAACTGTGACAGATCTAAAGCTGTTACAGCAGAATTGCCATCTAACCACTGTGTCTTATGATAAGTGCTCCAGATTCCCAAGACTGCAGTAAGGCCTACAGCAATTGGTTTGCCAGATTTAGTGAATAAGAATACAGGATTCCCAGTTAAATTTGCATTTCACACAAGCAACAAATAATATTTTAGTGTGTATATAACCCACATCTCAAGAGTCTCCTCCAGCACCACAATTCAAAAGCATCAATTCTTTGCACTCAGCCTTCTTTACAGTCCAACTCTCAGATCAAACCAGTCAATCTTAAAGGAAATCAACCCTGCATATTCATTTGAAAGACTGATGCTGAAGCTGAAGCTCTGATACTTTGGCCCCCTTATGCAAGGAGCCGACTCATTGGAAAAGACCCTGATGCTGGGAAAGATTGAAGGCAGGAGGAGAAGGGGACGACAGAGGATGAAATGGTTGGATGGCATCACCAACTCAATGGACTTGAGTTTGAGCAAACTCCAGGAGATGGTGAAGGACAGGGAAGCCTGGTGTGCTGCAGTCCACAGGGTCACAGAGTCGGACATGGCTTAGCGACTGAATGAAAGCAACAATATCCCACATACTGTATGTACTTATACTTGATAATTATTTATTGTTTTTCTGGAATTCCCATTTCCGTGGGTGTCCCATATTTATTTGGCAACCCTAATTGGAAATTGACAAGAAAGGCCCTGAGAGGGCAAAAAGCGAAAGTAAAAGTGAGGTCGCTCAGTCATGTCCGACTCTTTGCCATGAACTGTAGCCTACTAGGCTCCTCTGCCCATGGGATTTTCCAGCCAAGAGTACTGGGGTGGGTTGCCATTTCCTTCTCCAGAGGATCTTCCTGACTCACAGATTGAACCCGGGTCTCCTGCATTGTAGGCAGATGATTTACCATCTGAGCCACCAGGGAAGTCGAGAGGGCAAAAGAACTGTGACAAATCATGGGCATACAAATACTCCGAGACAATTGACTCATTTAACCAGTACCTCTTAGCCCACATTGTCATTTGCTTTCTCTGATACCAGGGCCAACATGTACACTTGTGTACGGGGTGCTCCCAGCATCGTTTTGTCTTGGGAGCACCATACACTCTGTTGACATTCAGTTCAGTTCAGTTCAGTCACTCAGTCGTGTCCGACTCTTTGCGACCCCATGAATCGCAGCACGCCAGGCCTCCCTGTCCATCACCAACTCCCGGAGTTCACCCAAACCCACATCCATTGAGTCGGTGATGCCATCTAGCCATCTCATCCTCTGTCGTCCCCTTCTCCTCCTGCCCCCAATCCCTCCCAGCATCAGAGTCTTTTCCAATGAGTCAACTCTTCACATGAGGTGGCCAAAGTACTGGAGTTTCAGCTATAGCATCATTCCTTCCAAAGAAATCCCAGGACTGATCTCCTTTAGAATGGACTGGTTGGATCTCCTTACAGTCCAAGGGACTCTCAAGAGTCTTCTCCAACACCACAGTTCAAAAGCATCAATTTTTCGGTGCTCAGCCTTCTTCACAGTCCAACTCTCACATCCATACATGACTACTTGAAAAACCATAGCCTTGACTAGATGGACCTTTGTTGGCAATGTAATGTCTCTGCTTTTTAAGATTTATAAACAACCATTTCCTGGCAGATAGCAGTGGCATGTCTTACTCTAACAAACTCAACTTATCTTGACAATTTTTTAACAAATAGGATTAAGCATCTTGAGGAAGAGGCATCTTTTTCTAGCTTCCACCAAGGTGGCATCTGGCCAGGGGTGGCCCTGTATCCATCGTTGATTAACCATAAGCTGTGCTGCAGTATTTTTCAAATCATGAGCTGTGACCCACGAATGAGTTGGGAAGTCATTTCAGTGGGCCACAACCAATATTAGTCATGGTGCTATGATGATAATGATGGAATAGAATATCGGAATGTGTTCCATGTAATGTATTGCTGTTGGCAGTTTTGATTTTACTATATATGTTTGTGTCTACTGGATAAAAATATATTTCTGATTATGTCTCACTATCCAAAATGTTCGAAAGGCATTGATGTATTGGTGTCCGGGTTCTGCTACAGGCTTGCTGTGTAACCTTCAGCAAATTACTTGACCCTTCTGGGCCTTGGTTACCCCATCTGTAATTTGGGGATAATAATTGTACCTGCCTCAAGGGTTACTCTGGGGATTTAATTAATTAATCCATGGAAAACACTTAGCATGGGGCCTGGCATGAGCGGAGAATCAATGCAGTTTTTGCTGTTATTATCAGTGATTAGTCGAGAGTGGAGAGGGTTGGAAGAGACAAGCTCATTAACTGTGGGTAAGCAGTGACAGCTGACAGCCAGATGTGCAAAGAAAGAGAATTCAGAATAATGCAAAAGCAAGCGAGGTACAATGAACAATCTTCATATTGATGACTCTGGGTCATCGGGAAAAGGTTAAATTATGCCCAGAATGTTCCACTGAATAAAACAAATTTGTAATCCACGAAGACTTTCCAGTGAGGATAATCTGAACAAACATGATGAACACTTCACTGAAAATATCAATTAATTGGACAATTAATTCATATGGAAGTTCTGCTTCCACTGCAAGTCCAGATAAATGAAATCAGCTGTATTTCTCCTATGAGCAAGTCATGACTCCTAGCTATGTTATAGGCTCTCTGAGGGCACAGATTGAACTGTCCATTCCTTTTGTATCCCCTGCAGAGTCAGCAGGGGACCAAGCACACAGCTGTGAATCCTAGGCCCCTCAGTTCAGTTCAGTTCAGTCGCTCAGTCATGTCCGACTCCTTGCGACCCCATGAATCGCAGCACACCAGGCCTCCCTGTCCATCACCAACTCCCAGACTTCACTCAGACTCACGTCCATGGAGTCAGTGATTCCATCCAGCCATCTCATCCTCGGTCGTCCCCTTCTCCTCCTGCCCCCAATCCCTCCCAGCATCAGTCTTTTTCAATGAGTCAACCCTTCGCATGAGGTTCCTAGGCTAAAAAGTGGAGCATTTCCCCATTCCATGCAGCAGATCACTTTTGCAAACTGGATCAGATACTAACCCATAGTGTGCATGCAGTGCTGGTGGTCTTCCTTTCCCCTCACTCCTAGCTAGCTTTGAGAGATGGGAGCAGAGGTAGTAAGTTTGCAGCTGTTCTCTGTCATAAGGAGTGTACCTACTTGCTGGTGCTGCTGCTAAGTCGCTTCAGTCATGTCCAACTCTGTGCAACCCCAGAGACAGCAGCCCACCAGGCTCCACCGTCCCTGGGATTCTCGAGGCAAGAACACTGGAGTGGGTTGCCATTGCCTTCTCCAATGCATGAAAGTGAAAAGTGAAAGTGAAGTCGCTCAGTCGTGTCCGACTCTTAGCGACCTCATGGACTGCGGCCCACCAAGCTCCTCCATCCGTGGGATTTTCCAGGCAAGAGTACTGGAGTGGGGTGCCATTGCCTTCTCCAACCTGCTTGCTAATACGTGCCAAATGCTCACCTCTGTGTGTGTGTGTGTGTATGGGGGAGAGAGAGAGAGAGACTGTATTAGAACTTCAGAACTTTATTAGACTGACCATTCCTAATTTGTGAGTATGAAGACACCTTTTTATTTTAAAATTAAAGTTTTTATTGATTTACAGTTGATTTACAACATTGTGTTCATTTCTGGTGTACAGCAAAGTGATTGATTCAGTTATACATATATATATTCTTTTCCATTATGGTTTATCAGAAGATATTGAATATAGTTCCCTCTGCTATACATTAGGACCTTGTTTACTATATATATAATACTACCTGTTAATCCCAAAGTCCTAACTTATCCCTCCCCTTACCACTCAATTCTGTGGCTTCCAACCCAGTTCTCTTCCTTTTGCCACTTGTTCTTAGGCAAACATTTCCTCCTGCAGGAAGTTTTCAGGTTCTGCTTGTACAAAATAAATGCACAATAAATAAGTAAACAAATGGTTTTCTACTTTTCACTCCCCTTAATATATACTCCAGTAAACATCTTATTGACCATCCTATCTTACTTCTTTGTGTACACCATTTTACCTAAATGAGACTACAGAATGCAAGTTTCTACTGTGGACACTTTTATTTGAAAAATGTACAGCTTGTTTTTTTACATGCCATACCACCCCCACAAAGGTAACCGATTTGAACAACCCAGTACATACCTTTCAATGCCTCCTTCCATGCTTGCATAGTTATCTGGAATTTACATTCCACACACATGAGATGTTTTGGACATTTTACTTTACAACAGTGGCATCCTAGTATATGTGCTACTACATCTTGCTTTTCTCATTTAACAACACACCATGGAAACCACATCGTTCTGTTAAGTGTTGGTATAAAAGGCCGTGGTTTGGATGTACAATTCACAAACATTCCTTCCATTTCCAATGCTTTTATTCCTGTAGACTAGATCCCCAAGAGTGGCATTGCTAGGTTGAAATGTATCTGTATTTTTAATTTTAGTAGATAATACCAATTCTCCTCCAGATGAGCTGTAAGGATTCATTTTTCCACCAGCAGTATAAAAGAGTACACTTTCTCCAACATTTCAGCATTCACTTTGGTAAAAAACAAATTTAGGATGACCCTTCAATTTGTTATCAGCTATTTGTTGGCTCAGATTGTGAGATAGTTTGAACACAGAAAATATTCGAGTAGACTCATCTTATAAGCCAGAGCCCTGTGTAGAAAATTGCTTTGATTTTATCTATTTTACCTTCGTGCAGCTTGGGCTAGTCATCAACATGATAGCTACCAGTTGCTAAGAGCTTCCGTGGCATCCAGCTTTAACTTAGCACTAATTTAAACCTTAGAACTATTGGGAAACACTTATTCCTTCCATTTTACAAATGAGGAGATGTAAGCACAGTGCAGTTGAGAAACATAACAAAGGTTATACAACCAGAAGTGACAAAATACATCTAAGTGCAGCATGGGATTCTCAAATACAGTGTCACTAGACTTTGGTGTGTATACCTTTGGGCTATTGGAGCTTGAAGCTAGGCCTGATATTTGTAAGGGTGCTCTTTTGCCCTTTATAAGACAGTGAAGAGTGAACTGGGGATACATCCAAGGTCCCAAGTACCCCATGTTTGCACTGGGGCAACTGGATGTGGATTGCTCTGTCTTGCAGACTATGAGAAAGTAAAGCCCCGCCTCAGGGGCACAGAGCATCCCCCAACCTAGGGAGATCATGGTCCCAGGATGAGAGGCTAGAGTCAAAGCGTACAGCAGGAATTGGGAGGCTGGATTTTTATCTCCTGTCCCTGGGCAGAATTGCTGTCATTCAGAAACTGGATATCTTTCCTTAGGTGCTCTTCCTTCATGACCATGTTGTGGCCTCAATTTTTCCAGCCTATCTTAACAAAACAAGGCAGACTTCTAGGGAAAAAGTCTTGGAGCAACCAGTCTCCAAGCTTTGAGTATGTTTTCATCCCTGCAGTTGTTTCTGTGCCATCAAGACCAGATCATGATGCATTCTTTAATGTCACTGTGATAGTACAAATACTTATACAAATAGATTTGCAGAGGCCATTATTTCCTTGGCACCGAATCTCAGCCAAATACTCCTCATGAGAGATAGTGAAGGACACATTACAATTCTACCCCAAGAGATACATATAAAGAGTTATTCAGAAGCAGACTGGTCATCAAACAAAGAAAGTCACTGATATTAATGCTTTGGCTGGAAATTGTTTCACCAAGAAAGGGTAATCAAAGTAACAATCATTTATTTATTGAGCACCCAGTAAATGGCAGTTGATCCACATACATTATTTCATTTGATTTTTACCACAACCCTAAAGAGGTAGGTACCATTACTGTGATCATTTTGCAGATGAATCAGTTAGGGCTTGGGGAGGTTAAGTGGCTTTCTGTCTAAGATCTTATAGTGAGTAAGCAGTAGAAGCTGAGATTGGAAACCATGAGTGTCTTAGCCATCCTTAGCCTCCTCCCCCCCACTAGCCTGCTCAGGCTTATGGAAGCATCCCTTTTCTTGGACAACTGTGTCCAAGCATCATCAGACATTCATAATGACAACCTTTTCCATATATTTAAGACCTGTGATGAGCTAAGCACTTCATATCTATCCTATTCAGTCTGCATGACTCCAAAACTTGTGCTCTTTGTTCTTTGTTCTTCACTACTCCCAGATAGGAATACCAGACCACCTGACCTGCCTGTTGAGAAACCTGTATGCAGGGCAGGAAGCAACAGTTAGAACTGGACATGGAACAACAGACTGGTTCCAAATAGGAAAAGAAGTATTTCAAGGCTGTATATTGTCACCCTGGTTATTTAACTTATATGCCAGAGTACATCATGAGAAACGCTGGACTGGATGAAGCACAAGCTGGAATCAAGATTGCTGGGAGAAATATCAATAACCTCAGATATGCAGATGACACCACGCTTAGGGCAGAAAGTGAAGAGGAACTAAAATGAACTAAAAAGCCTGTTGATGAAAGTGAAAGAGGAGAGTGAAAAAGTTGGCTTAAAACTCAACATTCAGAAAACCAAGATCATGGCATCTGGTTCCATCATTTCATGGCAAATAGATGGGGAAATACCAGAAACAGTGGCTGACTTTATTTTGGGGGGGCTTCAAAATCACTGCAGATGGTGACTGCAGTCATGAAATTAAAAGACACTTACTCCTTGGAAGAAAAGTTATGACCAACCTAGACAGCATATTAAAAAGCAGAGACATTACTTTGTCAACAAAGGTCCGTCTAGTCAAGGCTATGGTTTTTCCAGTAGTCGTGTATGGATGTGAGAGTTGGAGTGTAAAGAAAGCTTAGGGCAGAATTGATGCTTTTGAACTGTGATGTTGGAGAAGACGCTTGAGAGTCTTTTGGATGGCAAGGAGATCCAGCCAGTCCATCCTAAAGGAGATTAGTCCTGAGTGTTCATTGGTAGGACTGATGTTGAAGCTGAAACTCCAATATTTTGGCCACCTGATGTGAAGAGCTGACTCATTTGAAAAGATCCTGATGCTGGGAAAGATTGAGGGCAGGAGGAGAAGGGGACGACAGAGGATGAGATGATTGGATGGCATCACAGACTCAATGGACATGAGTTTGGGTAAATTCTGGGAGTTGGTGATGGACAGGAAGGCCTGGTGTGCTGTGGTTCATGGGGTTTCAAAGAGTCAGACACGACTGAGTGACTGAACTGACTGACTGACTCCATCTCTCAAAAGGATTGATGCTTTTGAACTGTGGTGTTGGAGAAAACAATTGAGAGTCCCTTGGACTGCAAGGAGATCAAACATGTCCATCCTAAAGGAAATCATTTCTGAATATTCTTTGGAAGGACTGATGCTGAAGCTGAAACTTCAGTACTTTGGCCACCTGATGTGAAGAACAGACTCCTTGGAAAAGACCCTGATCCTGGGAAGGATTGAAGGCAGGAGGAGAAGGGGACAACAGAGGATGAGATGGTTGGATGGCATCACTGACTCAATGGACATGAGTTTGGGCAATCTTCGGGAGTTAGTGATGGACAGGGAAGCCTGGCGTGCTACAGTCCATGGGGTCACAAAGAGTCAGACATGACTGAGGGACTGAACTAAACTGAACTGAACTTCATCTCTAGAAGTAAAGTTTCCCTCTATGGAACAAAACTGTGTGCTTCATGTTATTTACAAAGACGACTGTAGCTCATCACAGATGGGTCTTGTGTCTGAGTCTTGTGAAGTATAAAACATATTTAGCCATTACATCTTGTCTGTAAGCCCCAAGGAACATTATAGAAATTAGACTGACAGATATGTTGACCAAAGTCCTCAAGGGAGAGTCTTTCTGTGGTGAAAAGCAGTAATGACCGTGGAATAATTTACAGTGTAGTGGTGGGAAGTGGGAAGAAAATTTTCAAAACACAATCTCTAGAAGTCCCAGCTCTCCCATTTGTCAGCTGTATGCTCTTGCATAAAAGAAGATGCAAAACCTTTATGAGCTCACATGAATGTAAGAGGTGATCAGAGTCTGAATACATATGTCCTCAACCAGTCTTTTTCATATTAGAGTCAAGGGCTAAGGCCCCCAAACTTTGCATTTAAAGTGAGACTTAACCTCAGCCTGTTCTGCCTACTGAGCTCTAGTTCTCCTTGCCTATTCTGCCTGAAATGCCTGCCATTTAGAATAATTAATTGTACTTAGACCTGACCAAATACTTGAATCATGTGGGAAGCTTTGAGAGCAAGCTATCATTCACTGCTGCTGCTGCTGCTAAGTTGCTTCAGTCGTGTCCAACTCTGTGTGACCCCATAGACAGCAGCCCACCAGGGTTCCCCGTCCCTGGGATTCTCCAGGCAAGAACACTGGAG
Organism: Oryx dammah; assembly: GCF_014754425.2. Classification (NCBI taxonomy): domain Eukaryota; kingdom Metazoa; phylum Chordata; class Mammalia; order Artiodactyla; family Bovidae; genus Oryx; species Oryx dammah. The sequence goes on from NW_024070207.1 coordinate 44,176,773, forward strand.
TGGGTTGCCATTTCCTTCTCCATATCATTCACTAGGCACCCATTAAGTGAAAGGTGATTTGTATACATTATCTCATTGGAATTTATCATAATCCTAATGAGATGGATGCCATTGTTGAGCCCATTTACAGTTGAGTTAAATGGGCCTTGTTCTCTCCCCCTAGAGAATTTGATTTCATTGACCTGGAGTCTCAGAATTTTTAAAAAGTTTCCTAGTTTATTTTAATGGTAGACAGGTATAGCAGATCCTAACTAAGAGACTGATGGACACTGTTATGGACTGAATATTTGTGTCTCCTCTAAATTGTTGAATTTGGGCCACTCCTAAATATGTTGTCCTAACCTCCAATGTTATGGTATTTGGAGGTGAGCCTAGGACTAGATGAGGTCATGAGGATGGGACCCTCACAAAGGGATTAGTGCCCTTATAAGAAGAAGACAGAGAGCCCCCCTTTTTCTCTCCTTTCTCTCTCCCTCTTTCTCTCTCACACACACTTGTGTTTACCAATATCATAATTACAGATTCAAAAATAAAATGATAGATTCAAGATGCTAAGTCCCAAACAAGATAAGCCCAATGAAATTGACACCAAGATATATTATAGTCAAATTTCTGGAAACTAAAGACAGAGTATCTTGAAAGCAGTGAGAGAAAAACTATGTTCACTATAAGGGAAAGCAACTTTAATAACAATGGATTTCTTATCTGAACTCTGGAGGACAAAAGGATGTAAGATTGCATTTTTCAGTGCTGAAAGAAACATACTGTCGATCAAGGATTTACATTGAGAATTAGTATCCTTCATGAATGAATGGGAAATCAAGACATTGTCAGATGAAGGAAAACTAAGAACATTTGTTGCCAGCATATTCTTTAAAAGAATGGCTAAAGAAAGTTTTCTAAACAGAAAGAAATGATAAAAGAAAGTATTTCAGAATATCAGGAAAGAAGAAAATTCTTAGAATTTACTCTCTTCACAACTTTCTTATATAACGTGCACCAGGCACTTCCCTGGCAGTCCAGTGGTTAAGACTGTGCACTCCCAATGCAGAGGACACAGATTCAATCCCTGGTAGGGGAATTAAGATCCCACATGCCACTTAGTGCAGACTAAATATTAAAAATAATTAACATGCAGCAGTGTTAACTATATTTATCATGTTGTATGTTATATCCCTATTTTTAAAAATAGTCTTTCTGTTCTGTTCTCTCTCTCTTCTTCTCCAGGATTGCCGAAGTTCATATGTTTCTCTTGATGCTGTCCCATAAGTCCTATAGGGTTTCTTCACTCTTTTTCATTCTTCTTATTTTTTGTTCCCCTGGATAATTTCAGATGACCTATTTTTGAGTCCATTGATTCTTTCTTCTGTTTGATTGTGTCTGTTGTTGAAGGTCTCAAATTTTTCTGTTCAGTCATTGTATTCTTCAATTCTTCAGCTCTAGGTTTTCTGGTTTTTTTTCTTTTTTAAAAAATGGTTTCTACTTGGTAGATTATCATTTGTTTATGCATTGTTTTCCTAATTTTGTTTAGTTATCTTTTGTGTTCTTGTAATTTGCTGAACTTCTTTAAGTTGAGGAGGATTATTCTGAATTCTTTATCACACAATTTATAGATCTTCACTTCTTTAGGGTCAATTATTGGCTCTTTATTAGTTTCCTTTGGTGGTATCTGATTTTTATTTATAAATAATCTGATGTATTATTTCCTTTGGTTTACCTGATTTTTCATGATCCTTATTATCCTTACATTGGTGTCTGTGCATCTGAGGAAGTGGTCTCTTCTTCCAGCTGTTACAGGATCATTTCAGTAGGGAAATAACTTCAGCAGTCAGCTTACCTTCAGTTCCGCCTGGGTCATCTGGTGGGATTTTCTGTCCAGGTCTCTAATTGGATGAGGCTACTGCCTGTGTTCTGAGGTCAGGTGGTGGCAGCTGTTGGGCTCCATGGTCACATGCTCCTGCTGGTTGGGCTTTGCCTTCAAATGGGGCTGCTTGCTGGTTTCCCTGGTGGGGTCTGGTTACTGGCCGGGCTCTGCAGTCACGCAGAGCAACTAGTTGTGCTCTGATCAGCTAGAGTTGCAGGCTGTGTTTCCTGAAAGGGTAGTTTTACTGGCAGCATGGCCAGATGGGGCTGCAGACAGGGCTTTGCAATTGGATGGGGTCTCAGTCTGTGATATGCAATCAAGTGGGGCCACAGTCTCTGCCCTGAATTTGGGCGGGTCTGCAGGCTGGGCTCTGCAGTTATGCAGGTAGCTGTCCATGCTCCACTGTTGATTGAGTTTGCAGTTTGAGTTTCCTGGTTAGATGGGGCCTCCAATTGTACCTAGAAGTTGGGTGCCACTGGAGAGTCTGTTTCCCAGACTTCCTGGTTAGGTGAGGGCATGGGCTTTGCTCAGCAATTGATCAAGCTTTGCTGCTGGAGGGGCCTGTACACTGGGCTCTGAAGATGCCTAGGGTCACTCTTTGGGCTTTCTGCTCAAAGAGTGGGAGCTTATGATCTGCAGTTCTTTAGGGCTTTTGGCTTGGCTCTCTGCCCAGGTGGGGCTATAGGATGAGCTCTGCAGTTGCCCAGCATCTATAGCCAGTCTCCCTGGTCAGGAAGGCCCACTTCTTGCTAAAATTTGTACTTTAGGAACATCAAACTGCTCTGATCTCACCTTAAAATTACCCTGCTGGTTGTCACTTCAGGGCCCTGGTTTATGCTGTTACTCTGATTTGACCCCTCTAGGAAATATTCCCTGACATCTCCAGTCTAGGTTACATGATCTTCATCTGTGCTTCCACAGCACACATGCATTCCTTTATCACTGCACTATTGTGCATTATTTAAATGACACTGTCCCTCTCCTCAATATCTTTTGAGCTCCTTGTGGGAAGGGAATGGCTCTGATCAATTACGATGTATGCTGCATTTGTCTCAGGGCTTGTGTGTTCACCATTTCACACAAAGAAAGGTGAACCCATACACGACCCAAGTGTGGTTAGTATTTTGTTAATGGATTGATTGATTCCTTCAAACAAGGAATAGTATTTATTTGAAGTAAATGGTTCCTATATTTAAAAATCTGAGGTGGAGAATTGTTTGGGCATTGCTTGTGCTAAGTCGCTTCAGTTGTGTCTGACTTTTTGGCACCTTATAGACTGTAGCCCGCCAAGCTCCTCTGCCCAAGGGATTCCCCAGGCAAAAATACCAGAGTGGGTAGCGATGCCCTCCTCCAGGGGATCTTCCCTACCCAGTGATCAGACCCATATCTCTTACATCTCCTGGACTGGCAAGCAATTTCTTTACCACTAGCGCCACCTGGGCATTGCTTAACTGGAATCAAATTAGAGAATTGTAGCTTTCAATATCAGCAGAGGCAATGTAAACTTAAAATGTTGAGAGTAAGAATCCATTGGATAGTATCCCAGTTTCCCTTCCTTCTCATGCCCTCCTACACATTTAGCTAACAGACAAACTAGCTCCTCCCTGACCTCAGCAGTCAGCCCTAAATATTACCCTCTCCTAGGTCTTAGAGAAAGAAGTCTTTGTCTTGTTACTAAGAAAAAAAAAAAGGTCCTTACCCTCTTTCCACAAACTCCCAGAGTCCAGCTTTGCAAGGAGTCCCACTAACTGTGCCCTTTTTATGTCTTCATGGAAATTGAGCTTAGCATTTTTTCTTTAATTTTAATCAGTTTTGTAAAGATTCAGTTCAGTTCAGTTCAGTTGAGTCGCTCAGTCATGTCCGACTCTTTGAGACCCCATGAATTGCAGCACGCCAGGCCTCCCTGTCCATCACCAACTCCCATAGTCTACTCAAACTCATGTCCATCGAGTCGGTGATGCCATCTAGCCATCTCATCCTCTGTTGTCCCCTTTTCCTCCTGCCCCCAATCTCTCCCAGCATCAGGGTCTTTTCCAATGAGTCAACTCTTCGCATGAGGTGGCCAAAGTATTGGAGTTTCAGCTTTAGCATCAGTCCTTCCAATGAACACCCAAGACTGATCTCCTTTAGGATGGACTGGTTGGACATCCTTGCAGTCCAAGGGACTCTCAAGAGTCTTCTCCAACACCACAGTTCAAAAGCATCAATTCTTCAGTGCTCAGCTTTTGGTAGGCTACAATCTATGGGGTCGCAAAGAGTCGGACATGAGTGACTTCACCTCACCTCACCTCAGCTTTCTTCACAGTTCAACTCTCACATCCATACATGACCACTGGAAAAACCATAGCCTTGACTAGATGGATCTTTGTTAGCAAAGTAATGTCTCTGCTTTTTAATATGCCATCTAGGTTGGTCATAACTTTCCTTCCAAGGAGTAAGCATCTTTTACTTTCATGGCTACAGTCACCATCTGCAGTGATTTTGGAGCTTCAGAAAATAAAGTCTTACACTATTTCCACCACTTCCCCATCTATTTGCCATGAAGTGATGGGACCAGATGCCATGATCTTAGTTTTCTGAATGTTAAGCTTTAAGCCAACTCTTTCACTCTCTTCTTTCACTTTCATCAAGAGGCTTTTTAGTTCCTCTTTACTTTCTACTATAAAGGTGGTGTCATCTGCATATCTGAGGTTATTGATATTTCTCCCGGCAATCTTGATTCCAGCTTGTGCTTCTTTCAGCCCAGCATTTCTCATAATGTACTCCATATTAATACAGCAACAAAGCTATGGTTCTTCCTATGTATAGTCAAAGCTTTGGTTTTTCCAGTAGTCATGTATGGATGTGAGAGTTGGACCATAAAGAAGGCTGTGCTGAAAAATTGATGATATCAAACTGTAGTGCTGGAGAAGACTTGTCGCTTGGACAGCAAGGAGATCAAATCAGTCAGTCCTAAAGGAAATCAACCCTGCATATTCATTGGAAGGACTGATGCTGAAGCTCTAATACTTTGGACACCTGATGCAAACAGCCAGCTCATTGGAAAAGACCCTGATGCTGGGAAACACAGAAGGCAGGAGGAGAAGGGGATGAGGGAGGATGAAATGGTTGGATGGCATCACCGACTCAATGGACATGAGTTTGAACAAACTCTGGGAGATAGTGAAAGACAGGGAAGCCTGGAGTGCTGCAGTCCATGGGGTTGCAAAGAGTCGGGCATGACTTAGTGACTGAGCAACAACAATGCAGCAATGTTCTCTTACTTGTCATGCTGAATGTTGACTAGACAAAATAGGAGATGTCTTCAAGCAGTCATTTTTGGTTGGAAGGATTCTGTTCTAAGGCTTGTTCACTCCAGTGAAGCAGGCTGTGCAATTATCTGCTTTAATGATATGTCTGGGGGTGAACTGGGTCAGGGACTTTGATACTTGCCCACTTTTTAACAACAACATCTTCTCTAGAAATGCTGGCAAATATTTCCCTTCAAGTTAGCTTGGCATTATTATAGTTTTTCAAGCCAAAATATATTGGAGCTTTTTTTAACTCTGATGCTTATTCTTCCAGGAATAATACTGAGAAGAATGTTTTGAAAACCTGCTTTTTGGAGACTTTTGTCTCTTACATAACTGATGTGGCCAATTTATAATATGAGAGGCTTCAGAAATCAAATAATACCAACAGATTTTGCTTGAGATTTACAGTTCTCTATGTAAATCTTCTTTTATAAGAACTGATGAACAATAGATTGCTATGTAGGAGTCAATAGTAGCAATGAGCAAGAATCAGTTTGTTCTTATTTTAGTAGAATCAAAAGAAAACTCTCCTGATCTTAGAAGAAATGTTTTCAGTTTTTCACCACTAAGTATGATGTTAGTCATGGGTTTGTAATAAATGACCTTTATTATGTTGAGGTATGTTCCCTCTGTGCCCACTTTCTGGAGTATCAATTGATCATAAATTGATGTTGAAATTTATCAAAAGCTTTTTCTGCCTCCATTGAGATGATCAGATGATTTTTATTCTTCAATTTGTTAATGTGGTGTGTCACAGTGATTGATTTGCATATATCCTTGCATCCCTGGGATAGATCCCACTTAATCCTGCTATATGATCCTTTTAACGTAATGTTGAATTGGGTTTGTTAATATTTCATTGAGGATTTTTGCATGTACGGTCATCAGTTGTATTGGCCCATCATTTTCTTTTTGTGTGATTTCTTCATCTGGTTTTGGTACCAGGGTGATCTGTCTCCTAAAGCAAATGAAACAAAAGCAAAAATAAACAAATGGGACCTAATTAAACTTAAAAGCTTTTGCACAGCAAAGGAAACCATCAACAAAATGAAAAGACAACCTACTGAATGGTAAAAGATATTTGCAAATGATATTTCAAATGATAAGGGGTTAATATTTCAATGTATATAAATAGCTCATACAGCACAATATCAAAAACACAAATGACCCAATTAAAAACTGGAAAGAAGACTTAAATAGACATTTTTCCAAAGAGGACATGCAGATGGCACATGAAAAGATGCTCAATACCACGAATAATCAAGGAAATGTAAATAAAAACTACAGTGAATATCACCTCACACCTGTCAGAATGGCTGTCATCCAAACGAACACAAATAACAAATGTTGGAAAGGATGTGGAGAAAAGGGAACCCTCATACACTGTTGGTGGGAATGTACATTAGTACAGCCACTGTGGAAAACAGTATGGAGGTCTCCAAAAAATGAAAAATATAACCACCAAATGACCCAGCAATTCCACTTCTGGGTATATATCCAAAAACAAAGACAATAACTTGAAAAGATACATGTACCCCAATGTTCATAGCAGCATTATTTACAATTGCCAAGGTATGGAAGAAACCTAAGTGTCTATCGGTAGATGAGTGGATAAGGATGTGGTATGTATGTACAATGCAATACTAACTCAGTCATAAAAAAATAAGGAAATTTTGCCATATGCAGTAGCATGGATGGACTTGGAGGGCATTATGGCAAGTGAAATAAGTCAGAGAAAGACAAACAGTGCATGATATCACTTATTAATATATTCAGAATCTAAAAAATACAACAAACTAGTGAATAGAGCTAGAGAAGGCAATGGCACCCCACTCCAGTACTCTTGCCTGGCAAATCCTATGGATGGAGGAGCCTGGTGGGCTGCTATCCATGGGGTCACTAACAGTCAGACACGACTGAGCGACTTCACTTTCACTTTTCACTTTCATGCATTAGAGAAGGAAATGGCAACCCACTCCTTTGTTCTTGCCTGGAGAATCCCAGGGGCAGGGGAGGCTGGTGGGCTGCCATCTATGGGGTCGCACAGAGTCGAACACGACTGAAGTGACTTAGCAGCAGTGAATAGAGCAAAAAATAAGCAGACTCAGAGATACAGAGAACAAACCAATAGGGAGAGGGATGCAGGATGGGCAATATAGTTAGGGGGTAAAAGGGTTACTATGGGATTATTTGAAATCTCATGCATGAAATTTTAAAAAAAATTCAAAAGCAGTAACAAGTGAAAAGAATCTTTCTTTCAATAAAAAGATATGATTCAAGTCCATTAAAATGAAAATTAACACTATTCATAAATTTAAAAAAAAAACAGAACTCTCTTCTGAAGGATTTATAAACTATAAATTATATACCAAAATCAGCAGTATTTTTAAGAATGCAAGTGAATTGTTGATAAATGACTCTGTGTGTGTGTATGCTAAGTTGCTTCAGTTGTGTCCAACTCTGTGGGACCCTACGGACTGTAGCCTGCCAGGCTCCTCTGTCAGTGTGGATTCTCCAGGCAAGAATACTGGATTGCCACGCCCTCTTCCAGGGGTTCTTCCTGACACAAGGATCGAACCCACATCTCTTGACTGGTACTCAGTAACTTCGTCATGACAGGACACATTATTACAGGGGAGGAATCCACCTCCAGTATTTTGCCTTCAAAAGTTACATTTAAACTCCTCTATGAAATAACTTCAGTTGAAGGAAACAGATTGGTATAAGGATTGTTTGTGTTTTGCAACTGGCCATCATTATTTGACTCTTATAGAAATACAGAGAAAACTAACTTATTAAATAAAGCATCAAAATCTGTAAGCATCTGCAGGCTAACAGTTGATTCTTACATGAATTGGCTGACAAGAAGGTTACTCAACCCACATGACTAAAATGGGTTACAAATTTAGTGGAAATTAGGTGTGTGTGTGTGTGTGTGTGTGTGTGTGTGTATGTGTGTGTGTTTGGCAACAAGGAATGGAAAATAACTGCAGCAAATTCCTTTACTGACCTTCTCTTCTTAGACCCTCCAAACATTATCTCACTGTGTCCTGCTTTCCATGATTTTACTTGTATTGTTCTCTGTTCATGTCCCAATTCTAGGCCAGGCCCAATTCTCAACATCATCGGACAGCTGTGATCATTATTAGGCATATGTTTGGCAATGAACATGTATCAAAGTCTATGGTAGACATGTTACAGACATGAGAACATTTATTCTTCATGAAATATTGTACGATTGGTGGAGAGTGATAGGAGATGATTTGAAGAAATAAACAAGAACCAGATCAGGTAGGAACTTTTTGGCCATAGCAGGAATTTAGATTTTATTATGAATATTAAACAATGTCATTGGAGGATTTGGAGCTAAGGAATGATGCAGTCTGATTTACACCATAATGCAAATCCTCTGGTTGACCAATAGAGTATGGACAGAAAAGGGTTAGGAGCAGAAGCATGGAAATCAGTAAGGAGGTTATTTAAATGATCCAGACAAAAGAGACTGGTATCTTTGACCATAGAGATAATGATGGGAGAGGTAAGAAGTGCCTAGATTCTGAGTATCTTGTGAAGAAGAAAGGGTTGACAGTTCTTGGCTCTTGGATTGGATGTAGGGTGGTGCATGGTTTAAGATAGTTTAAGGTTTTAAGATGACTCCAAGCCTTTTTTGCCTGAGCAACTGGGTAAACGATGGTGGCATTTATTGTGATGAGGAACACTGGGGGAAGATTTGAAGTGAGAATAAAAAAAATCAAGGGTTTAATTTTAGGCACATAAAGTTTGAAATGCTTATCAAATATACCAAGGAGAGGTCAGTTAGGTAGTTGGATATATGAATCTAGAGCTCAGGAAAGTTTAACTGCTACACTTTGTCTCAGTGCTACGGGCTAGAACATTATAGGAAGCTATTAGCCTAGGGTGGTAGAAAGACCAACGATCAACTTTTGTTATGAGGAACTAAATCAACCTGCCACCGGCTGTGCTATATGTTCAATATCACTAAATAACAGAAATCTTTAGAATCTGTAGTAAGACCTGGTTCTGGACTACAATCTTGGGAACCCTGTAGGATCAACACAAAATATCAATAAAAGGCAATATGGAACCTAGAGTGTGGGAGAGGAACAAAATTATATTCTATTCAAAATGAGTCTCCACACCAAAATTTCAAAACACACTAAAAAAATCTACACTAAGTAATAACACAAGGGAAATAAACAATCAGAATATGAATTCATCCAGGAAGAAATGATTTAATGAAAAGGCATGTCAAAGATTTTTATTTAAGTGTGTTGATGATGGTCAAAGAGCTATACAATTTTATTCAAAAATAGAAAATTGTGAAACAAGAAGAAATTAAATAAATGAAAGTGAGACCCAGTGGATATGAAAGAACCAATTAGAAATTGTGGAAAGAAAAATAAAGTCATTTAATTAATAAGAACCTATTGTATAGCACAGGGAACACTACCCAGTACTCTGTAATGATCTATATGGAAAAAGAATCTTAAAAAGAGGGGATATTTGTATATGTACAATGGATTCACTTTGCTGTACACCTGAAATTAACACAACATTGTAAATTGACTATACTTTAATAAAAATCAATTTTAACACTTAAATAAAGAGAGTATAAACTTGGGATTGGACACAGAGAAAATAGCAAAGTGAAAGACTGTACTGAGGAATTATAAATGTAATGTGGAAAGAGAGGATATTTTAAAAATATAACAGTGAAAAGAGATTGAAAGACTTCAACAAATATCCTGCAGGATTTTGTGAGATGGTGAAGAGGATTTATGAAAAATAATCTATTTGCTGATACAATAACACAAAAATTTCATGTGAGTCCTCAGTTCTGGAGTATACTTCAGGTGTTAAGCAGTATAAATGAAAAATAAATACATAGCTAGAAACATCAAAGTAACTCTGTAGAACATAAAGGATTAACACTTTAAAAACTACCAGAAAGAAAAAATTGATTGCTTTTGAAGTAACAGCAGTTAGACTCATGGTTTAAAAAAAAAAAAAAAGGCATTACCTTCAAAGTGCTAAAGAAAAGTAATTCTCACGAGTAAGGGTAGAATAAAATAATTTTTAGGTATGCAAAGACTTGGCAAATTTAGAAACAAGAAATAATCATCTCACTAGAGAAACTCATAAAAGATATACTTACTAGGAAGAAAGGGAAAATTTAAGATACAGGAAAATGGTTAAAACAGAAATAGGTAACATATATTGATAAATTTGGACTTCCCAGGTGGCTCAGTGGTAAAAATTCTGCGTGCCACTACAGGAGACATGGGTTCAATTCCTGGGTCAAGAAGATCCCCTGGAGTGGCAACCCAGTCCAGTATTCTTGCCTGGAGAATTCCATGGACAGAGGACCCTGGTGGGCTACGCTTCATGGGATTGCAAAAAGTTGCAACTTAGCAACTAAAACAACAACATTGATATATTTAATTAATTGGATGTAAAAACTGCTTTTGATGGTTAAGAAAATGTAAAATTAAACATGCTGTAGAGAAAATCTGTAATGTTAGGGTGTTCAATTTGTAGTTATGCTAAAACCTGTGTCATATTGAGTAGGTGATTTAAAATTCTAAGTAACTGCAGACTGTGTCAGAAAAAGGTACAGTTTTGTATGTTCTTAAAATATTAAGGGTAACTGGTTTTAAAAAGCTAAAAGTAGTGTGTATAGCTACAAAATATGCAAAGAAAAATAGAAAATTTTGTAACTCCAACTGAAAGCGGAAAAGGAGAAAACTGAAACAAGGAAAATGTTGCTAAACAGAAATCACAAAAAAGATGACAAAAATATTTCTAAAAATGTCAATAATCACCATGTGAACAGATTCAGTTTATCAAAGTGGAAGAAGAGATTGTCAAATTATTTATCAAAAAAGTCAAGCTAATATGCTGTGTGCAAGATACGTACCTAAAACCAAATCAAGAATGTTGAAATTAGATCATGTTAATGCTAACCAAAAAAAGGCTAGTGAAGCAAAACAATATCAAATAAAATAGAATCTGAGAGAAAACATGTTAATAAATATAAAGAAGAATGTTGCATTAAAACACAGCAATTAAATATAATAATCATGGATTTGTATGCCCCTAACAACATAACCTTGAAATGGGTACAGTAAAACGGCGAGATATACAGGGAGAATTTAGCAAATTCATAATTATAGTGAGAGATTTTAGCATACCTCTCTTCAAAACAGGAACAATCAATTGGTATAACTTTCCAGAAGAGATTCCAAAATCATTCAGCATGTTAAGAATCAGAAAAATCTTGAAGTTACATGGGAAAATATAATCAACAGATGCCAAATACAAGATGATGTAGTTGGTGAAATTATCTGATGACGGTTTTAAAGCAGCTTTAAAATGCTCTGATAAGTAAGGGCAGATGTTTTTTGAAATAAATGGGAAGACAAAAAACTTTCAGGAAAGAAAAATGTAAAGGAGAAGTAAATGAGAGATTAATTAATTAATTTTACAGATGGAACTATTGGGCTGAAGAATACAATTGCCAAAATTTAAAAATTCACTGCCTGGACTGAAAAGAATGGAGACGATGGTGTAAAGAGTCAGTGTCCTTGAAGAAAAATCAATAGGAATAATACTCTGAGCAACAGAGGGAAAAAAAGATTGTAAGAAAAATGAACGAGGCTTCAGGGATTTGTGGACCAATGCCAAAAAGTTTAATATTTATGTAATCTGAGTCCCAAGAGGTGAGGAATATGTGAGGCAGGAGGAATATTTGAAGAAATAGTTACTGAAAACTTTCCAAATTTGATGAAAGACATAAACCAAGAGATTATAAAAATTCAGAGAACCTCTAGCACTATTCATAAAGTTAAAAAATGACAAATTAGGCTTCATTAAAGTTAAAAATGTTGGCTATGAGAAAGACACTACAGCCTGGGAGAAAATATTTGCAAGTCACATATCCAACAAAGAACTTGTAGCCAGTATATGTAAAGAACTCTCCAGTTCAGTTCAGTTCAGTCACTCAGTTGTGTCTGACTCTTTGCGACCCCATGGACTGCAGCATGCCAGGCCTCCCTGTCCATCACCAACTCCCAGAATTTACCCAAACTCATGTCCATTGAGTCAGTGATGCCATCCAACCATCTCATCTTCTGTCGTCCCCTTCTCCTCCCACCTTCAATCTTTCCCAGCATCGGGGTCTTCTCAAATGAGTCAGCTCTTTGCATCAGGTAGCCAAAGTTTTGGAGTTTCAGCTTCAACATCAGTCCTTCCAATGAATATTCAGGAC
>NW_024070207.1:44209217-44223789 GCF_014754425.2 Oryx dammah
TAGCGGAACAAGCCCCTTCTTAGTTATGATGACTAAAAATATCTGTAAGCATTGCCAAATGTCCGCTGGGAAGAAAAATTGTCCGTAATTAAGAAATCTTGGTTTGAGGATTCTGTGGAGGAGATGAGGTCTTTTCAGTTCAGTTCAGTTCAGTTCAGTTCAGTGGCTCAGTTGTGTCCAACTCTTTGTGACCCCGTGGACTGCAGCACACTAGGCCTCCCTGTCCATCACCAACTCCCAGAGTTTACTCAAACTTTTGTCCATTGAGTCAGTGATACCATCCAACCATCTCATCTTCTGTCATCCCCTTCTCCTCCAGCCTTCAATCTTTTCCAGCATCAGGGTCTTTTCAAATGAGTCGGTTCTTCCCATCGGGTGGCTATAAGTATTGGAGTTTCAGCTTCAGTATCAGTCCTTCCAATGAATATTCAGGACTGATTTCCTTTAGAATGGACTGATTGGATCTCCTTGCAGTCCAAGGGACTTCCAAGAGTCTTCTCCAACACCAAAGTTCAAAAGCATCAATTCTTTTGCCCTCAGCTTTCTTTATAGTCCAACTCTCACATCCATACATGACTACTGGAAAAACCATAGCTTTGACCAGACAGACCTTTGTTGGCAAAATAATGCCTCTGCTTTTTACTATGCTGTCTAGGTTAGTCAAAACTTTTCTAAGGAGCAAGCATCTTTTAATTTCATGGCTGCAGTCACCATCTGCAGTGATTTTGGAGCCCCCCAAAATAAAGTCTGTCACTTTTCCATTGTTTCCCCATCTATTTGCCATTAAGTGATGGGACCAGATGCCATGATTTTAGTTTTCTGAATGTTGATTTTTAAGCCAACTTTTTCATTTTCCTCTTTCTCTTTCATCATTTTTGAAGTATCATTGACCTGTTCCATGGTTAGCTATTTCTTTAACTTCATTTATATTTAATTCCAACTTCACTTCTAGCAATATCACTTTTTGTTCCTTTGCTGCACTTTCATCTTTGTTGGCCAATTCACTCTTTGGATTACCTGTTTCTGTAACATGTTATAGAGTTTATCACTGAGAGACAAATGGGCAGCACAACTACACATTTTGTACAGTGGCTGATCACCAACAGATGTTGAAAGAAGTGATGTGTTTGTTCACTAGTCACTTGGTGTTTCCATAATTTATGTAGTAAATTTGTGAATGAACAAGATAGCATCAAAATTTGTACTTTATGCAATTTCTCATAGTTATAGGAATTATTCATAATATACCATGGTGACTGAAATTCCAACTGTGTCGTTGGAGGAATGGCATTATCTACTAAATCACAGTAACAGAAACTCATGAATATTGGAACCATTCAAAGAGAAGACTGTCCATACTTTACTTTATGCAGGGGCCCTAACATACTTTAATTAATAGAAAGATACCAAACTTAATTTTTACTTAGTGCTTACTATGTTTCATGTGCTGTTCTAAGTTCCTCTTCACATGGATTAATGTACTTAATCTATATACAAACCTTATGAAGTAGGTATTATTAGTATTTCCATTGAACAGTTAGAGAAATAGGGGCACAGAAAGATTTAAGTAACTTTCTAAAAGTCACACAGCTAGGAAGTACCAATGCCAGAAACTGAACTTAAGCACTGTCAAGACTGAGCGCTTTGCCAAGACTGTGTGCTGCCTCATATACCAGCGTGCCAAGATGTTTATATTCCCATAGTAAGTTACAAGTTTAGTGCTATTCCCATAACTGTTCCAGCAGAACTTTTGAAAATAGAAAGGAGAGGTTCTGAGTTCATGTACAAAGCAATGGACTAGAAAAATTTATCTTATATTAAAACACAATTTAAAGCTACAGTAATTAAAACAATGCATTTTTAGAAGTAGAGTTGAAAGACAGTTCATAGTAATGCAGTAAGTAGCCTAGAAAAAAACTGTCATTATCTTTGACTTTTTTTTTTCAGTATAAATTGTACTCCAAATCAGAGAGAAAATGAAACATAGTGTGCAAATGGTGTTGGGTAATTTGGTTAACTCTGGTAAAATAAAGTTGGATCCTTTCTTCGTATTTTCCACCAAAATAAAATTTTGTGATTTAGAGAGATAGTGGAGAAAAGGAAAGCATAAATGCATAGATTAAAATAAAGTGAAAATTTAAAATATCTTGGTGCTGGAGAAAGACTTTATAAACATAAAATCAATAGAAAAAAAAAGAGAGAAACATGATAGAGTCAAACATATTCAAATTGAAAACTTTTGTAGGTGAAACCTGCAATGAACAAAATTAAAAGACCAACCAAAAACAAAGATTTTTGTTTTGAAACAATATAGCGAAGTGTTGATAGGTATTCTGATTTTGTAAAAGTGAAAGTCGCATCCGACTCTTTGCGACCCCATGGACTATACAGTCCATGGAATTCTCCAGGCCACAATACTGGAGTGGGTAGCCTTTCCCTTCTCCAAGGGATCTTCCCAGCCCAGGGATTGAACCCAGGTTTCCCACATTGCTGCTGCTGCTAAGTCGCTTCAATCGTGTCCGACTCTGTGCGACTCCATAGACGGCAGCCCACCAGGCTCCCCCGTCCCTGGGATTCTCCAGGCAAGAACACTGGAGTGGGTTGCCATTTCCTTCTCCAATGCATGAAAGTGAAAAGTGAAAGTGAAGTCACTCAGTCATGTCCGATTCTCAGCCATGGACCACATTGCGGGGAGATTCTTTACCAGCTGAGCCACTAGGGAAGCCCCCTGATTATGTAAGGAAATTGTTTAAAAAAAAAAAAAAAGTAGGGAAAGCGTCCAACCCACTAGAAAAAAACATGAAAAAGACCATACATATAGATAACTTATGAGCACAGGGAACTCTACTCAGCGCTCTGTGGTGATCTAGATGGGAAGAAAACCTAAAAAAAGAGGGGATATGCATATAACTGATTCACTTTGCTATACAACAGAAATTAACACAATGTTTTGTGTTAAATATTTTGAGTAAAGCAACTATACTCCAATAAAAATTAATTTTAAATAAGACCATAAATAGATGATATACAAATGAAATATAAAACCTAATCAAGATATTTAAAATGCTAAATACTATATGTAATAATAAGAATATAAATTAAAATAATATGTGTTTTTGACTTAGTAATTAGAAAGACGTGTGCATGTTTTATTACAACGTCCACGTTTGGTGAAGATGGAATGAAACAGTTGACCCTTCATCCTGCTGGGAATATACGTTGATACTTTTCCGGGGAAGCCATCTATCAAGTATTTTTGATTCACAATTTTACTTGCTAATGTATCTTCTGGGAATTCTTCCTAAGAATACTAGTGTTGCTTATAATATTGACAAACCACTCACAACAGAATTGCTCACTAAGACAAACAGAGGTAAACAAAACATGCCATGGCCTTCAGTTGTGCTGGTTAATAGTGGTGTTTTCCAAGAATATCTCTGGGAATGGGGAATGGCTCAAGCACATTAAGCAAAAACCAAAGCAAGGCCATTCAAATTTAATCAGTATGATCCCAATTTTTCAGATAAAAGTAAATACTTGCATAGAAAAAAAACCAGATGGAAATATAACTAAATGTTATCCTTGGTGACAGGAGGACAGGTTACTTTCATCTTGTTTTTAACTTTCTGCACTTTCCAACTTTTCTACCACAGACATGTATCATGTTCATAATCTAAAAGAATCATGGACACACTTCCAATGTTTCTATAGGCATCCATCCATCCACCCCTCCACTACCTACTCATTCTCTTTTTCTTCTCTTTCTTTCAAAAATACCTCTATTCCTGCTCATGTCCTAGGTTTCCTTCCACTGTTGCAAGGTCAATTTCAGTTGACCTTTGAATAGCATGGGTTTGAGCTGTGCAGGTCCACTTATACACTTTTTTTCTATGAATACATCCTACAGTACCACACAGTCCATGGTTGGTTGCCACCACAGATGTGAAACCACAGATAGGAGGGTCCACTCTAAAGTTATATGTGGATTTTTGACTGCACAGGGCTCAGCACCCCGAACCTCTGGCCTTGTTCAAGGGTCAACAGTAATTATCTCCTTTGAAAGCCCTGTTTCTCTCCCTTCTCATGGGCTCTTTTATCTCTGCCCTTACACACGGTCACATGCTTACTGGCTCCATCACTTTCACTGAATCTTGCACTCCTGCCACTCCTGCCCTCCTTCCACCAAGAGCATCTTCCAAGTATGATCTACATTTCCTTCACTACTCCTTAAACCTCACAATTTGCCTTGGAAATCAACCCTGCCACCACTTCCAATTGCCTACTCCAAGTGCTTCCTGCCAGTCCTTAACATCTTCACCCCCCAGGCAGTATGTGCCAGGGCCCATCAAGCTCTATCATGAAACCATAGCTGCGGTAACAGACATTGCCCCATCCTACTTCCAGCTTCCCTCCCTCATCTCTCCCAACACCTTTGTCTTTTTCTGGCCTTCCTTCTTCCACCTCTCTCAGACCTTACCTCTCTCCTAAATTCACATCTCAAATCTCCAAGTCCCCACCCAACTTTGACATCCCTATGCTTAGCCTGGGACACCTGTGCACCTCTTACCTCCCCAAACCTACTCTTCTTGCAGACTTGTCTGTTTCTATACATAGTACCACCTATGTGTGTGTCTGCACTTAGTCACTCAGTCATGTCCAACACTTTGTGATGCCATGGAGCTCTCCAGGCTCCTCTGTCCATGGAATTTCCCAGGCAAGAACACTGGAGTGGATTGCTGTTTCCTTCTCCAGGGGATCTTCCTGACCCTGGGATCACACTCACATCTCCTCTCTCCTGCACTGCAGGCAGATTCTTTACCCACTGAGCCACTGGTTAAAGACAGTACCACCTAAGTTCCACCTAATACTCAGGTGACTTTGAGAAGTAGACTGTCTTTTCCATACCCATTGCCAAAGCCTCAGCTCAGACTTTTGTCTTTTTTTTTTTTTTTTGCCTGGAGAGATGAAGAAGGCTGCACTGTACATCTTTACATCAGATTGATCTTTTGGTGGGATGAGCCTCCTCCTTGGCTGTAAGAAACAGGAGTCAGAAGTTTCCCTTTAACCACAGCAAGCCCCTTATTAACAAAGCAGCACAGATATCATAGAACTCTTGCAGGGTATATTGTCTTAACTTCAGTTGTATTTAAAAGACAGCCCACACAGTTTCCAGAAGCCTATTGTTAGCCAGAGGAAATTTGAGGAAACAGATTGCTAGAGGTCAGAGTAATTCTGGCACAGAGGCAGAGAGGAACAACCCTCAAGTCAATTTCATAATTCATGAGGTGACCCAGAGATGGGTTATACTGCAACGAGTGAAAGGGCATCAGGAGAGTGTCCCATTTTAGCTATCAAGTTTTGCTAACTAGGAGTTAAGCTTTGAAAGCATTATTATTAATTTTAAATTGTGGCTGAGCACTGGGTCATAGTTGCAACGCTTGGGCTTCTTTTGTTGCTCTACAGCACATGGGTTCAGTAGTTGTGGTGCATGGGCTTGGTTGCCCCACGGCATGTGGGATCTTAGTTCCCTGACCAGAGATCAAATCTGAGTCCCCTGTGTTGGGCATGGAACATGGATTCTTAACCACTGGACCATCAGGGAGGTCCATGAAAAGCATTATGTAAGGTTGATGCACCCTCTGACTTTTAGTGGTCTCAGGCAAAAGCATAGTCTTAGCACTCTAGGGAAGGTTCCACTTCGCAGCAATTGGAATGTTGTTCCTCAGCAAGGTGGCTTGCCTTGCACACATACTGACAGCCGCAGTCACCAGCAATAGACCTAACAATGATAATTCCCTTGTTTAGGGCTCCACAGAAAAGAAGTTGCAGGGGAAAATTCCTAGATTTTTCTTAAAGGAGAACACACACATATGTGAAGTTTCTGTTTGGTGCCATCTTTATATTTCCTCCCTTTTACATGGCTCATTCCTCTCCCCACATCTTTTATCCTCTGTCTCTCTCTCTATTCTACCCTTCTAACTTGTACCAACAACTCTATATGTGTCATTTCATATTTTTCATGACCAAATAATTATATACACATTACATACACTAGAATACATATTTTATAAAAAATGATTTATTTAACACATATTTCTGCATCTTATTTTCATACTAAACAATTTTTCATGGAAATCCTTCCAAATCCCCTGGTAGATTTCCCTTTCATTCTTTTTGACTTATGCATAATACTCCACTGCCTTGATGCACTACCAATTTATTCAAGTATCCTCCCATTTATAGCATTCTCTTTGTTTTCATCTCTCTCTATGCGTGTGTGTGCTGCAATATACATGCTTGTATATAGACTCTTGTGTATTGCACTTTTATTTCCATGGGACATATTCTCAGGAGCAAGATTGCTGAAGTAAAGCACCTTGAAGGATCTTTCAATATCTGTTCAGGAAGAGGTAGTATCACTTTTTTTAAAAAATTGCCTGTTTGATGGGTATAAGCTATAATCACCTTATTACTTTAGTCTGAGCCTCCTTGACCACTACTGAATTTGAGCATCTTGTCATAAGTTTGCTTAGCCTTTTGCATTCCCATTCTGTGAGTGTGTTTCTTCACATTCTTTGCTGATTTTTCTTGTAGGGTATTTGTCTATTTAACTTGCAAATTAAATAGACAAATTCTTTGTGTATTGCACCTATACCTTCTATCTGTCCTTTGCATTATAAACAATTTCCAAGTCTATTTGTGTCTGTGGACTTTGTTTATGGTTTCTCTTGCCGTAAAGAAGTTTTTAATTCATATAATATCCAGTAAGCCCCTCTTTTTTTTTTTTTTACTAAAATCTGAGAGCATCCAGTCTGGTCCCCTGTCTTATATGTGTAGTCTTCAGGAATTTCCTACAAGATGTTTACTATTTTGCTTATATTTAAGTCTTCATCATAATTTATTTTAGTATATGATGCAAGATAGTGTCCATGCAATACAATTTTCCTCTTGAAAGATGTCAGATGTATTAGCATTTATTAAAACATCTTTTTCCTCAATAAGTAAAATTATCATTTTGTAGTACCAGATATCCACTTTTTTTCAGTTTTCTTTATTATTTTTTTACTTTACAATATTGTATTGGTTTTGCCATACATTGATATGAATCCACCATGGGTGTACATGTGTTCCCCATCCTGAACCACCCTCCCATCTCCCTCCCCATCCCATCCCTCTGGGTCATCCCAGTGCACCAGCCCTGAGTACCCCTGTATCATGCATCGAACCTGGACTGGCGATTCATTTCACATGTGATAATTTATATGTTTCAATGCCATTCTTCCATATCATCCCACCCTTGCCCTCTCCCACAGAGTCCAAAAGACTGTTCTATACATCTGTGTCTCTTTTGCTGTCTCGCATTTAGGGTTATCATGACCATCTTTCTAAATTCCATATATATGCATTATGAATTCCATATATATATACAGTATAATGTATTGGTGTTTTTCTTTCTGGCTTACTTCACTCTGTATAATAGGCTCCAGTTTCATCCACCTCAATTAGAACTGATTCAAATGTATTCTTTTTAATGCCTGAGTAATATTCCATTGTGTATATGTACCACAGCTTTCTTATCCATTCTTCTGCTGATGGACATCTAGGTTGCTTCCATGTCCTGGCTATTATAAACAGTGCTGCGATGAGCATTGGGGTACACGTGTCTCTTTCAATTCTGGTTTCCTCTGTGTGTATGCCCAGCAGTGGGATTGCTGGGTCATATGGCAGTTCTATTTCCAGTTTTTTAAGGAATCTCCACACTTTTCTCCATAGTGGCTGTACTAGTTTGCATTCCCACCAACAGTGTAAGAGGGTTCCCTTTTCTCCACACCCTCTCCAGCATTTATTGCTTGTAGACTTTTGGCCAGATATCCAAACACTTTAAAAAGTCACTGCACTCTAATTAAATCAACATACTATTAGCATTGGACTAGACAAATTAGATAAATGGTACAGAAAAGAGAATCATATACTTGCTGCATTGAAAGAACAATTTTTCTCTCCATCCTTTAAGACCCTCAAAGAAGAACATGGGTAACTTCAAAAGGATATTGTGAGGATAACACACTACTATATATAAAATAGAGAATCAACAAGGACCTACTGTATACATATAGCACAGGGAACTCTACTCAATACTCTGTAATAACGTAAATGGGAAAAGAATCTGAAAAAGAATGGATACATGTATATGCATAACTGACTCACTTTGCTGTACTGCTGAAACTAATGCTGTGACTGCTGCTTAGTCTCTCAGTCGTGTCCAACTCTTTGTGACCCCATGGACTGCAGCCCGCCAGGCTCCTCTGTCCATGGGATTCTCCAGGCAAGAGTACTGTAGTGGGTTACCATGCCCCCGCTCCAGGGGATCTTCGTGATTCAGGGATTGAACCCATGTCTCTTACCTCTCCTGCACTGGCAGGCTGATTCTTTACCACTAGCAACACCTGGGAAATTAACTATGCTCCAACATAAAATAAAAATTAAATTTAAAAAAAGGGTATTGTGAGGATACAGGAAACAAGGCATGGAAAGCACCAGCACTAGACAAATTAGATAAATGGTACAGAAAAGAGAATCATATACTTGCTGCATTGAAAGAACAATTTTTCTCTCTGTCCTTTAAGACCTTCAAAGAAGAACATGGGTAACTTCAAAAGGATATTGTGAGGATAACACACTACTATATATAAAATAGAGAATATGTGTGCTTGGCACATAGCACACCTGTTAATAAGAGGTAGCTGCTGTTTCATCTGCTCTCTTGATGCTTATCTTTCTGTCATTTATGTGCTGTGTGAGCCTTTTCTCACCCTACTGAGCTCCTGGAGGGTAGTAACAGTGCCTCGGCTTCCTCAGTACCTAGATGGCCCTTAATAAAGGGTTAACCAGAACTCGTCCTTATAGACAATAGTCACGTGCTTTGGCAGTTCTAAGTTGTTTTACTTTGCAGAATCTAGGTTGAGTCTTCAGTCTTCCAGGATGGACCCCTACTACTGATTGCAAGGGGCTGGTCCTGTGTGTCGCTCCTTTGCTAGAACACAGCTATTATTCACTGAGTATCCTGCACTGGGCACTTTCATGGATACATTCGCCTTGCTTTGTCTCTCTTAACGCTTAGCAGTCTTTGGCACAGTATTGGGCACATAGCGAATTATTCTAAGTAACTTTTCTTTATTACATCAGTCTAGTACTGGAATAGTAGTATTTATAAGTTATTTCAAGATTACTTTTAAATAGGTTAGTATTTTTAATTATTAATTTTATCAAAAAATTTAAAAAATATCTATCCTGTGCCACCGGTTGAACAAAAGAAAAGTAGACTCCTCTAAATTAGTTGAAAAACGTCATCTTACATGGAAAAGTAAAACTTTAATTCATTTGAACTCTAATAACTAAACCTTTGATGAATCAATTTCTCTCTGTTCTAAACTTTGGAGGTGAGGGGGAAGTAGAAAAGAGCAAACATCAAAAACCTCAAGGTCACGTCAAGAATTCCTTTAAAAGTAAGGCTTCCAGATATAATATAGAATTTCCAGCTAATGGGAATGTCAGATACACAATGAGTATTTTTAGTGTAAGTATGTCCCCAATATTGTATGAAACATACTTAAATAATTTATTTTTCCCAAACTTATATTAAACTAAGTACCTTGTGTTTTTATATGCTAAATCTGGCAACCCTATTAAAAATGTATGTTTAACATGTCACTTGGGGAATCAAGCCAAAACCTTAAGGACTTCCTGTATACACAGTTGGTGTTCAATAAATGTTTGTTGAACTGATTACATAATGGTGATTATTAATAGTTACTTTTTGGTCACTGAGTTGTTTAAATGCATGAATAAGGGCCAATGTAAACTTAGAAAGAATTTTGACAATAAGGCAGCTACAAAAAGGGAGATTTTGAGTAACCCTTTAGTAACCAAACTGGGAGAGCACGGCATGGAGCTGCTGAAAGAAGGCGCTTAAAAATTATCCTTACTTACATACAAAATGTTTCTAATTTTTTGGCTTGGAGCTTGAATATTACCACTTGTATGTGTGTGTGTCTGTCTGTGTGTGTGCGTGTATACCCATGTGTGGGGGGATGGTTAGAGGCAGAGGGCAGAAGAGGCAAGACAAGAAATGTAAGGCCAATGAATGGAACACAAAACACTTGAAAACTTTTCTTCCTGCTCCATTTCATGGAGAGTTAATGGCTTTTTTAAAGTACTTTCAAAATCAGAATTAGTCAGCGCAGAGTAGCAGGCACAAATATGGCCTCTAGTGTTCTATTAATGACAGGATCAAACGAAGAAGCTCTTCTACATGCTCTTTATGAAAGAGCAGGAGAACCGATGTGATGTTTAGTTTCTTGGAGGAAACCGAAAAAAAAAAAATAATCCCATATTACCACAATACAGCATGAGTTCAATGCAAATGGAAAAGACTGGTGGCTTATTAATAGGCTCTCTCTGTAGCAAGCTGGCCTTCCCGGCTTCAGTTTGAAATTGATTATTTTAATACAGAATTCCTGAATGAAAGAGGTTCTTGGCCTTTTCCTGGGCTGTTGAATAATGTATGTGGGAGAAAGCAAATAGCAGCAGAGGGTCTCAGCTGCGGGAACAATGGCGCACACCCAGAGCTGAGGGGGCACGTTAGTTTATCATCGCCTTGTCAATCCTCCTAGCCTGGGAATCGCAGGGCAGCCTGGAAAGCAGCAGCTGCCCGACGTGTGGTGAACTGACCGGGGCACTTTAAAGAGACGACTCCATTTACCCATCTGAAAACAAGATATTGATTTTCCTCCAGCTCTGGAGAGAAAAGAGCCGTCCTGAAAATATATGGAGACCACCATTTATCCAGGCTCCTCCCCCAACAATCACACCACCCCAACTGTTTTCTTGGCTTCCTCTCCACAAAGTTCCATTTTGTCCTTCCTCACCTGGGGTGAGAAGAAAGCCACCCCTCTTTTCTGCCTTCTGTGAATACACTGCTCAGAGTACTTTTAAGCTGAAACTGGAAAAGTACGTAATGACTGGCATCTGGGGATACACTTTATGAATTAGAAATCAATTTTTTCTATCCACATGGAAATAACATATTACAGTCAACTTCAGACTGGCACTTTACAGCTCTCCCATCTCAAGCTGTGTGCATCTTAAGTCATTAGGGCAAACCTTGTAGCATCCTAGAACAATGACAACCTTCCACTCCTTAGATGTCCTTACCATGAGATTTTTTTTCCTTCATGCATAAAAACCCAGAAGATCTTAGGATACAGATCAGATGGGGGAAAATGCGACTTGTTTTGCCATAAGAGGCATCCATAAGTACTTCTGAGACCAGCAGGAATTTAAAATCAACGTGCTAAGAGCATGACGAGAAGTGTAGCTCAGAATTGAGGCAGCCAGAAGGCCAAGCTCCTGGGATGTGACTTGAACTACTCCACAGGCTTTGGGAGACCGGAAATGTGCTATTTGAGGTCAATCTCAATTTTTTTAATGGCTCATATCCTCACGTGCTCAAAGTCCTACCACACTGAGAAGACTGGATGGTCAAGGCAGCATACTTTCCTGCTGATCCAAAGGATTGGTTCAGTGAGGGGTGACTCTCCGATTTTCACCAAGAATCAGTTACCAAAAACTGAGATTAGGCTGGGGCTCCCAATCCTGGATTTTCTATGTGGCACTTTTTTTCTGGAAAATTTCTTCTCCCCATCGCCACCATGGGAAGTCTTATAGAAATCTAGGGAAGCCCAAGGGAAAGGACGAGTGCAGAAGGAATAAAGGGGGAGAGGAAAAGCCATGCTTGAAAAGCAAAAAGGAAAACCCATCCCTAATTGCTGTGAAGGTAGGTCAGAGATGGCAAGTGCTGGCCTTAACCCTCTGTGTTTACCCCACCAGGATCCAGAAATGCAAGCTGAACCCTGTGAGCGGCCCCAGTGGTTGAGCTCTCTGTTATGCTAAACAAGCACCGGAGGTGGACTGGCCCAACCATCTGCTAGAGACACGCATAAATCGAGGGAATGTAGAGCAGTACAGCGTGTGTATAATGCGGAGTACATGGGAAAAGGCAAAAGCACGTCATTAAAAAGCAGCAGAAAGCAACTGGAGAACAGAACACGGTGGGCAGAGATTAGTGTTCCAATTATGATGAATGTTAATAACCACACGCGGGGAACTCCAGGTTCTCTGGTTATTCAGCAGACAGGACACCTCCAACAGCGCGGGGATGGGGAGGGCTAGCTTAGCCACGGGAATCTGTATCCGCGATTTCTTTTCACGACACCTTCCCCACCTGGACAAGTCCCACATGGCCTTGAGCCCTCCTCTCAAGTGTTGACTTTTCCAAGTATAACTGTAACCTTTTTTTTCACGTGGGAAAGCAAAAACGGGGGAGGAAAAACCCACTTGGACACAATCCCCGTTCACATTTTGATGTGAACACATTTTTCAGGTGTCCTTTGGGGGATTTTCTTTTCTGCCTTATGATTCTTGCATGGTATTGTCCTTTCCACTTAACATTGTCCTTTCCACTTAACATACTGGCAGTTTCAAATGACTGAATAGTGTGTGGAATTTGTCCATTCCAAAGTTATAGTGGGATTTTAAATTATATTTATGTTTTGGGATGACCTGATACACCTTGGGGCTTCCCTGATGGCTCAGCAGTGAAGAATCTGCCTGACAATGCAGGAGTTGCAGAAGATGCAGGTTCAATCCCTGGGTCAGGAAGATCCCCTGGAGGAGGGCATGGCAACTCACTCCAGTATTCTTGCCTGGAGAATCCCATGGGCAGATGAGCCTGGCAGGCTATAATCGCAAAAAGTTGGACACAACTGAAGCGACTTAGCATGGATACAATATAACTTGATTACTTAGGGACATCCCTATTTTGAAGGCAGGAAAGGGAGGAGGGAAAGAGCAGTAATTGAGGTGGGGAGTAAAGAGCCCCAAAGAAGAGCACATAAGCCGTCTTGAAGCATCTGGAACTTCAAACTGAGAGCTGACTGTAACCCTCGCTTGTACTTCGTCTGGCTCACAGAGAGCTTCTTGTGCCTTCTGAATGCCTTTAGATATGCCACACACTCCTCAGTTTGCCACAAGCACCACTGTTCCTTATTGTATTTTACTCCCTTGATTTTTTTTTCCATCTCTGCTTGGCCTTGGAAGGCATTTACACTTATGACCCCTGGTATGATTTTAAAAGATATCCTAAAAGGCCATGCCAAAGAAGCTCAAACTACCACACAATTGCACTCATCTCACATGCTAGTAAAGTAATGCTCAAAATTCTCCAAGCCAGGCTTCAACAGTATGTGAACCATGAACTTCCAGATGTTCAAGCTGGATTTAGAAAAGGCAGAGGGTTGAACCAGAGATCAGATTGCCAACATCCGCTGGATCATCAAAAAAACAAGAGAGTTCCAGAAAAACATATTATTTCTGCTTTATTGACTATGCCTTTGACTGTGTGGATCACAAAAAAAAACTGTGGAAAATTCTTAAAGAAATGGGAATACCAGACCCCCTGACCTTCCTCTTGAGAAATCTGTATGCAGGTCGGAAAGCAACAGTTAGAACTGGACATGGAACAAAAAACTGGTTTCAAATAGGGAAAAGAGTAATTCAAAGCTGTATATTGTCACTCTGCTTATTTAACGTATATGCAGAGTACATCATGAGAAACGCTGGGCTGGATGAGGCACAGGCTGGAATCAAGATTGCTTGGAGAAATATTAATAACCTCAGATATGCAGATGACACCACTCTTATAGCAGAAAGCAAAGAACTAAAAAGCCTCTTGATGAAAGTGAAAGAGGAGAGTGAAAAAGTTGGCTTAAAACTCAACATTCAGAAAACTAAGATCATGGCATCTGGTCCCATCACTTCATGGTAAATAGATGGAGAGACAGTGGAAACAGTGACAGACTTTATTTTGGGGGGGCTCTAAAATCACTGCAGATGGTGACTGCAGCCATGAAATTAAAAGACACTTGCTCTTTGGAAGAAAAGTTATGACCAATCTAGACAGCATATTAAAAAGCAGAGGCATTACTTTGCCAAAAAAGCTCCGTCTAGTCAAAGCTATGGTTTTTCCAGTAGTCATGTATGGATGTGAGAGTTGGACTATAAAGAAAGCTGAGGGCAGAAGAATTGATGCTTTTGAACTGTGGTGTTGGAGAAGACTCTTGAGAGTCCCTTGGACTGCAAGGAGATCCAATCAGTACATTCTAAAGGAAATCAGTCCTGAATATTCATTGGAAGGACTGATACTGAAGCTGAAACTCCAATACTTTGGCCACGTGATGCAAAGAACCAACTCATTTGAAAAGACCCTGATGCTGGGAAAGATTGAAGGCTGGAGAAGGGGATGACAGAAGATGAGATGGTTGGATGGTATCACTGACTCAATGGATGAAAGTTTGAGTAAACTCTGGGAGTTGGTGATGGGACAGGGCAGCCTGGCGTGTTGCAGTCCATGGGGTCGCAAAGAGTCGGACACAACTGAGCCACTGAACTGAACTGAACTGAAAAGACCTCATCTCCTCCACAGAATCCCCAAACCAACATTTCTTAATTACGG
>NW_024070207.1:44243789-44492720 GCF_014754425.2 Oryx dammah
AGAAATGTCCTATGCTGTTGACCCTTTATATCTGAGTATGAAGGAAGAATCTGAGAATGGGATTGCATGGATGGTACAGAGGGAAGAAGAGGAAAAATAGAATATGGAGGATCCCAAATACAGGCTCTAGTGGTAGACTTTCTCCATTAAACAATCAAGACTGTCCCAGACAAGGAACTCACATGAAATTTCTCAGTACTCTCACCATGAATAATGATGCAGCACGATCCAATGCTGATTACTTCCTCTGTGAAAGGCAGTGGACTCACTGCTTTATATGGCTGATCTCACTGCATCCTTGCAACAATCCTACAAGACAGAGGAGGAAACTGAGGCTCAGAGAGATTGTCACCAGCTCAAAGTCACACATCTAGCAAGGAGCAGAACCGGAGCTTGGAATCTTGCCTTATTGACTCCAGAGATCATTTGAAAAGACCCTGATGCTGGGAAAGATTGAAGGCGGGAGGAGAAGGGGACGACAGAGAATGAGATGGTTGGATGGCATCACCGACTCAGTGGACATGAGTTTGAGTAAACTTGGGGTGTTGGTGATGGACAGGGAGGCCTGGTGGGCTGCAATTCATGGGGTCACAAAGAGTCGAACACAACTGAGCGACTGAACTGAACTGAACTGAACTTCAAAAACAAACACTGTTTTAGAAAAAGAAACAGCTTTCGGAGTTACCAGATGTGGGGATGGGGAGGGAGGAAATTGGATGAAGGGAGTCAAATGTATAAACTTCCAGTTAGAAGAAAAGTACTAGAGATGTAATGTACAACATGATGAATATAATGAACCCTTCTGTATGTTATCTGTGAAAGTTGTTAAGACAGTAAATTCTTAGTCCTCATCACAAGGGAAACATTTTTTTTTCTGTTTCTTTAATGTCATATCTATGAGATGATGTTGTTCACTAAACTTATTATGGAAATCATTTCATGATGTGTGTAATTTATATTATTATGATGTACATCTTCAACTTACAAAAAAGGAGAAAGAAATAGCTAACTGTGGGAATTTTGTCACTGTTAAAATTCCAGACATCCTAGAAATGTGGTCAAAGGAATTTAGTGAGGGTGAAATTATCGACCTAAATGTCGTTATGAAAAGTTGTTCTGATGAAAAGGATGAAGATGTCCCAGAGACAGCAATGCCAGCAAAAACCTACCCAGTGAAGGGACTCTTGGAGATACTTCATGACATTGAAAATGCAAAGTAAAAAATTTTGAATGCTGATCCAGCACTTTAAAAGGAGTATGATAATTTGTCAAGGTATAGAAAATATGCTTGCATGTATTGTAAGTGATACGAGGAGAAGAAGGCAAGCACTGTTAAAACCAACATGGATATTTTTTACAGTAATACAGCACCTTTTTTTGGCTGCACTGGGTCTTCATTGGTGCACACAGGTTTTCT
Source organism: Oryx dammah (assembly GCF_014754425.2). Taxonomy (NCBI): domain Eukaryota; kingdom Metazoa; phylum Chordata; class Mammalia; order Artiodactyla; family Bovidae; genus Oryx; species Oryx dammah. Next base: position 44,245,207 of record NW_024070207.1, read on the forward strand.
CTAGTTGCAGCAAGCAGAGGCTCCTCTCTAGTTGTGGTGCATGGGCTTCTCATTGCAGTGGCATCTCTTGTTGTGGAGCATGGGCTCTAGGCTCACTGGCTTCAGTAGTTGCAGCAAATGGGCTCAGTCTTTGTGGTGCATGGGCTTAGTTACTCCCTAGCATGTGGGATCTTCCAGGACCAGGGATCGAACCTGATCCCTGCACTGGCAGGTGGATTCCCATGTCCTATATCACCAGGGAAGTCTGACACAACACTTTAATTTTCAATGTTTCTAATGTAAATGTGTATTAAATAAATAATAATTTTATAATTTTTCATTCTGTTGTATATTTATAAGGAAAAGGATACTAAGATAATTTTTAGTCTTTTGACAAAAAAATTTTAAAGGTCACAGAACAATCATAATTTCCCCCGTTGATTATTAAGATTGGTTTGTGTAATTCCAGCATTTCTGGTCATCTTTACAGCTGTGCACTACCTTGCTTTTATTATAATTTTCTTCATATAGCCCATCTCAGATGTATATTTCTTAAAATTATTCTTAGATGTTCTAAATTTATTGTCACTGCTGGGAATGGGATTCATTTCTATTATTTTCAGAGAGGATACTTCTGATAGATAAGGAAGCTCTTGCTTTTTGTACTTTTACTTGGGATCTGAATACTTTAAGTTCTTACTATTTCTAACATGTTCTCTATTCATTTGGTGCCCATCTCTGGGAATTGTGGCTCAGGTGGTGTGGAAAAAAGCTCTGGCTAACTCAGAGAGTTGCTTCTCCTCTTCTGCTTTGGAGATGGGTCCTTGTTTCTGACGTCATAGCTCAATAGGCTTGTTTCTAAAGCCTATCTTGGTGGCATAGCACATCACTGAGTTCTAATCTCCAATAGCCACATACTCGCTCTGTGATATAAAACTCACTGAATCTGTTTTCTCCTTGGGAAGTGAAAACAATAGTATCTGCCACATGAAATTATTAGAAGGATTAAGTGAGATGCGTGCATGAGTGTCCGATTCTTTGTGACCCCATGGACTATATATAGCCTGCCAGGCTCCTCTGACCATGGAATTCTGCAGGCAAGAATACTGGAGTGAGGTGCCATGCCCTCCTCCAGGGGATCTTCCTGACTCAGGAGTCGAACCTGGGTCTCCTGCACATCACGTGGATTCTTTACCACTGAGCCACTAGGGAAGACCATTAAGTGAGATATTGCACATCAAACACCCCCCTGAGAGTTAGCACAAAGAACAATCTATGTGAAGTATATATATCAAGTATTAGTATGTCGTTGTTATTTTGTGATATTTTTATTGAGAAATTATTGACATATAAATTATATTAGTTTCAGATGTAGAACGTGATTTCAATATATGTGTATATTGCAAAATGATCCACCATAAGTTGTTCATTACCATACATGCTTATAAATTTTTTTCCTTGTGATGAGCTCTTTTAAGATCTACTCTCTTAGCTTTCAAATATACAATCAGCATCATTAACTATAATCACTAAGCCATATATTAGACTCCCTGGAATGATGTTTGGGCTAAGTTGCTGGTTTTCAGTCTTACAGCACCTCTTTATCTCTCTGTTTTCTTATGTATTTAAATGAGGAAGGTGGCTTCTCTTTTAACTCCAAAGTCAATAAGATGAAATTTTGAGCTGGAAAGAAGGGTGTGGCATGGATCTGTCTTCTCTGGTTCCTCCCATGGCGATTGAGTTGATGAGTCCTGAGAGCCCCACCTCAGTATCCACTGTTCCTTTTCCACTCCCATTGTCCTACATCTGGACCTCAGCTTGCACTTGAGCCTCTATAATAGCCTCTAAACAGATCTTTATATCTCTCCTCTCCCACTGCCATTACCTAGAACTTGAACCAGGAAATCCCTTTTAAACCACAAGGAAGAGAAATCATGTCATTTTCTTCTTTAAAAAAAGAAAAATCCTGTTTGTGTGTTTATTGCTTAAAGGATCCTGACCAAACTCTGAAGACTAATTCAAGACTCTGTATCCTCTGATCACAAGGGATCCTGCTAGTCACATTTCTAGTCACTATCAATGTTCAACTCTCCCACTTTCCTACCACACCTTCTTACATCACTAACACCATTACCAGCTTCACCCCTAGTCACAACCAGTTACTCCTCCATTCCCCAGATATATTCTCTGATTTTCTGTTTTCACGTGTACTCACATTGTTCCTCCAGCCTACAATTCTCTCCTCATCCCACATCCATCTTTAAACACCCTGCTTTGGAATATTATTCAGCCATTTAAAAGAATGCATTTGAATCCATTCTAATGAGGTGGATGAAACTGGAGCCTATTATACAGAGTGAAGTAAGCCAGAAAGAAAAACACCAATACAGTATACTAATGCATATCTATGGAATTTAGAAAGATGGTGATGATAACCCTATATGTGAGACAGCAAAAGAGACACAGATGTATAGAACAGTCTTTTGGACTCTGTGGGAGAAGGCAAGAGTGGGATAATTTGAGAGAATAGCATTGAAACATGTATATTATCATATGTGAAATAGATCACCAGTCCAGGTTCGATGCATGAGACAGGGTGCTCAGGGCTGGTGCACTGGGATGACCCTGAGGGATGGGATGGGGAGGGAGGTGGGAGGGGGATTCAGGATGGGGAACACATGTACACATGTGGTGGATTCATGTCAATGTATGACAAAACCACTACAATGTTGTAAAGTAATTAGCCTCCAATTAAATAAATTTGAAAAAAAAAGTAAATTTAAAAAATAATAAATAAACACCCTGCTTATAGTCACGTGTCATGCCTTCATAAAACCCTTCTTGATTTTTCTTTTTCCATCCTCTTCCTCAGAAACTGGAGTGAATATTTTCTTTTTCCATGTTCCAAATATACTTGCTTGTACTAGTGTCCTTACATCATCTTTCCTCTTGGAAGTAAAGCAGATCTCTGTAAATCAAAAGTTTCTCAAGCACAAGAGCCATGTCTTAGGCATCTCATAGGCCCTAGAGAATCTCTACATACATTGTATTTGTCTGCTTGTCATTCACCCATCTCCCCATCAGTGCCCCCAAATTGAAGAAGAGTGAGAACCATGAAAACCAGTGTCTTATTCACTTCTGTATCTCAAGTGCCTAACCCAGAGTCTGACACATAGTAGGTGCTCAGTCAAAGCTTGTGACATCAAATACTAGATCTCCCATTTCATTGACCCCCTTGACCTTGTGATTGGAGCCTTTGGTCAACTTCATCAGCCACTGCTATCACTGTTCCCCCTCTCAGATCTTGAACTCCGAAATGCCTTCCAGTTACCAAAACTTTCCATCTTTCGCAGTGACTGATGGCCCTCTGACCTCTCCCTATTGTTGCAGTCAGTTCCCCCCTGACGCCCCTCACCTCCCTTCCTAGCTCAACATTCTGTTCTGTTCTTTCCAGAGCCCTGGCTAGGGCGGGGTCACCGGGGCACAGAAATTTAGAGGGCACCACATTTTTCTCCCACCACCTCTCTGGTCTCTGTTGGAAGCCTCGCCTGGCCCCAGGCCAGCCCCCTTGGCAGTCGCAGAGATGGATGGAGTGAGAGGCCCGAGGTCAAGGGCTGGGAGTGCACCAGCCAGGGGACCTTTTGTGCACAGGCTACCCCTCCCCCTGCCAAGAGCAGCTTCCATTGAAGAGAAGGCGAGTTTCCCGCTGCACGCCCCGGGCACCAAAAATGCCAGTTAGGGTTTGGGTTCTGTCCTCCTTTCCCTCACCCTTGACACTGTGCCAGTCTCACGCTGCTTTCCCTGCTCCGGCAAGCGCTGTTGCCGGGCCTCCCGGGACCACCACCAGGTCTAGCCATTGCCCTTTGTGGATGCTTCATAGCTGTTCAGCCTTTTTCTTTTCAACCACAATGTTAATTCTTGGGGAATATTTGTATCGAGGGGTATTTGTGTTGCAGGATGCATCACACACTCACACACACACACACACACACACACACACAGAATGAGAGAGAACCTGAGGCAGGTCTATATAGGACTGACAGAAGAGACAGCAAGTGTCTTCACCCTTCTAAGTCTCTGCTACTTCATCTGTAAAACGGCACTGATCATAGTATCTGTCTTACAGTGTTGTTCTGAGGAATAAAGTGCATAGCAGAGTGCCCAGTACATTTAATAAGCACTCACTAGGTGTGAGTTCCCTTCTCTGAATTTCAACTTATCATCGTGCGTTTACTCTTTAAAAAACTAGTCAACACACCTGCTATCAGAGATTTAATCAGTGCTAGTTATGGCCAACTCCAGAGGCAGCAGCTCCTCTCCCCTTAGTGTCCCCCACAGCACTGCACCCCCATCCCATCAGTGATCTGAAAAGCTGAAGGGCTCCTAAGAGAATTTCCCTTTCAGGATCTAGAAACTCAAAACTTTTTGAGCTGGTGCCAAGAATGTTCACTGCAATCAACTTTGTCTATCATAAAGAGGCCAGCCTTGGGTTTCAAATTGGGCCACTGTGTTGCTCCCCTCCTTGAGTGCAATGGGAGATTTCTGTGCAGTTGAAATTGAAGCCAGCTCTTTCTTTATATCAGTGGGTTTAAAATACCCAGGAACATTTTTATATGTGTTTTTAAAATTGCAACCACTCTACGGTCAGTATTGGGAAAAGTGAGGCTGCTGTAAAGTCCTTTACTTAATTTTACCCAAATGTATTTCTTTTGCGAAGACAGGCACTCTATGTGCATGTTCATTATATGTTGTTTCCAGCTGACTTACCCTTTAGAAAAGTCACAGCCATAGGAAATGCACGCCCTGGAGGTGACTCAGGCCCTACAATAGCACATCTGCACACTTAGCCTCTGAGGAAAGTTGGCCGGTGGACTCACCACTCCACAAAAACTAAACCAAAGTTCCTATTCACTGCATCTGGAAATATTTGATCACATTCACATTTTGCTTATTTTTTAATATGAGAATCATGTTTTAACCTAGTTCATATTATTTTGAGCGGAGAAGGCAATGGCACCCCACTCCAGTACTCTTGCCTGGAAAATCCCATGGACGGAGGAGCCTGGTAGGCTGCAGTCCATGGGGTCGCTTGACTGAGTCGGACACGACTGAGCGACTTCACTTTCACTTTCATGCATTGGAGAAGGAAATGGCAACCCACTCCAGTGTTCTTACCTGGAGAATCCCAGAGACGGGGAAGCCTGGTGGGCTGCTGTCTATGGGGTTGCACAGAGTCAGACATGACTGAAGCAACTTAGCAGCAGCAGCATATCATTTTGAGAGCAAGGTATCTTTAATCCCAACAAAGTCCCGTTTTTCATTTTTTTCTTTTATGGTTTGTGTTTCCAGTGTCAAATATAAAAACCCCTGCTCTCAAAGATTTTTCCCATGTGTTTTTTTTTTTCCTGAAAGTCATGTATTTTACATTTATGTCTGTGACCCATTTTGAGTTAGTTTTTGTATAAGGTATGAGACTCAGGTCCAGGTTCATTCTTTTGCCTACAAATGTCTAGGTGCTCCAGCATCACTTGTTGAAAAGACTGTATTATCAATACCTCCACTGAACTGCTTTTGCACCTTTGAGAAACATCAGTTGGGCATATTGGTGTGAATCTATTCCTGAGTTCTCTTTTCCATTCCACTGATCTATGTGTCTGTCTTTTAGCCAGTACCACACTGTCTTGAGTATTGTAGGTAAAGTAACCCGTAATATCAAGTGGCATGATTCCTCCCATTTTTTTCTTCTTTTTCTTCAATATTGTTTAACTACTTTAGGGTCTATAACTTTCTATATAAATTTTAGAATTAACTAGTTTATATCTAAAATTTTGCATTTTGCATTTCCTATGCATTTTGCATAGGAATTGCATTAAACCTATAGATCAGTTGGGGAAGAATTGACATCTTGACTATGATAAGTTCAGTCAGTGAACACAATACATTCTTCCATTTATTTAGTTGTTCCTTAATTTCTTTCATCAATGTTTGGTGATTCTAAGCACATAAGTCCTGTACGTATTTTGCTAGGTTTGAACCTATTTCATTTTCCTTAAAGTGATTGTAAATTACATTGGCTTTATTTTGATTTCCAGATGTTCATTGTTAGCATAAGGAATGCAATAGATATTTATATATTTATCTTATATCCTAAGACTTTGATTAATTCATTTGTAAGTAGGAGTTTTCCTGTGAATTCCTTGAGATATTTTAATTTTACAGTCATTTTGTCAGGAAATAGTGACTATCCCAAAGCCTTTGATTGTGTGGATCACAATAAACTGTGGAAAATTCTGAAAGAGATGGGAATACCAGACCACCTGACCTGCCTCTTGAGAAACCTATATGCAGGTCAGGAAGCAACAGTTAGAACTGGACATGGAACAACAGACTGGCTCCAAATAGGAAAAGGAGTATGTCAAGGCTGTATATTGTCACCCTGCTTATTGAACTTATATGCAGAGTACATCATGAGAAATGCTGGGCTGGAAGAATCACAAGCTGGAATCAAGATTGCCAGGAGAAATATCAATAACCTCAGATATGCAGATGATACCACCCTTATGGCAGAAAGTGAAGAGGAACTAAAAAGAACTAAAAAACCTGTTGATGAAAGTGAAAAAGGAGAGTGAAAAAGTTGGCTTAAAGCTCAACACTCAGAAAACTAAGATCATGGTCTCTGGTCCCATCACTTCATGGGAAATAGATGGGGAAACAGTGGAAATAGTGTCAGACTTTATTTTGGGGGGCTCCAAAATCACTGCAGATGGTGACTGCAGCCATGAAATTAAAAGATGCTTACTCCTTGGAAGGAAAGTTATGACCAACCTAGATAGCATATTGAAAAGCAGAGACATTACTTTGCCAACTAAGGTCCATCTAGTCAAGGCTATGGTTTTTCCAGTAGTCATGTGAGAGTTGGACTGTGAAGAAAGTTGAGTGCCAAAAAACTGATGCTTTTGAACTGTGGTGTTGGAGAAGACTCTTGGGGTCCCTTGAACTGCAAGGAGATCCAACCAGTCCATTCTGAAGGAGATCAGCCCTGGGATTTCTTTGGAAGGAATGATGCTATAGCTGAAACTCCAGTACTTTGGCCACCTCATGCGAAGAGTTGACTCATTGGAAAAGACTCATGCTGGGAGGGAATGGGGGAAGGAGGAGAAGGGAATGACAGAGGATGAGATGGCTGGATGGCATCACTGACTCGATGGACGTAAGTCTGGGTGAACTCTGGGAGTTGGTGTTGGACAGGGAGGCCTGGCATGCTGCAATTCATGGGGTCGCAAAGAGTCAGACACGACTGAGCGACTGAACTGAACTGGACTGAGGGATGGTTTTATTTCTTCCTTTCCAATCCATAGGCCATGTATTTATTGCTTTTTCTTTCCTGTTTCAGAACTAGAACTTCCAGTACTATGTTGAATAAGAGTAGTGAAAGCTGCCGTCATTGCTTTGTTTTGGATTTTAAGAGGAAAGAATTCAGCTTTTCACCATTCATCATATGAATGATTTTAGGTGTAGTTTTTGTAGAAACTCTTTATTAAGGTGAGATATTTTTCTTTTATTCTTAATTTGCTGAGAGTTTTTGTGTTTTGAATTATGAATGGTTGTTGAGTTTTGTTAATACTTTTTCTGAATGAACATGATCATATTATTTTTCTTCTTTTACCTGTTGATATGAAGGTTACATTGATTGGTTTTTAATTGATTGATTTTTGAATATTGAACCAGCCTTAACTAAATAAATCCCACTTGGTCATTGTTTATAATTGTTTTTATGCATTGATGTATTTGAGTGGCTAATTTTTTGAGGATTTTAATCAAAGTCCTTGAGTACTTAAGTTCAAAGTTCTTAAGATTCTGTAGTTTCCTTTTTGTCTTTTTTTGTCCTTCATTTTTTTTTTTTTCCGATACTGTGTCAGGTTGTGGTATCAAGGTACTACTTCCCCCAGAAAATGAGTTGGGAAGAGTTTCCTCTTGTATTTTCTGAAAGAATTTACACAAGACTGGTGTTAATTCTATAAATGTTTGGTAGAATTCTCCAGTGAAGCCATCTGAGCCTGGATATTTTCTTTTGGGAGGAGTTTTAATTACAAATTCAATTTTTTAATGTTATAAGACCTTTTGGGATGCCTGTCTCAACTTGGTTGAGTTTTGGTAGTTTGTGGTTTTCAAGGAATTGTTTCTATTTCTTCTAAGTTGTAAGATTTATGAGCCTCGAGTTGCTTGTAATGTTCTCTTATTTTTCCTCTAGTGGATGCATGCTCTGCAAATAATATCCACTGCTTCATGCCTGATGTTGTTTATTTGGGTCTTCTTTCTTTTTATCATTGTCAGTCTTCCATTGATTTTTTTCAAGGAACCAGTGCTTTGTTTCATTGATTTTTTTCTCTACTGCTCTTCTTTTTTTCAGTTTTATTGATTTCTGCTTACACCTTTATCATTTCTTTCCTTCATCCCCCTTGCTTTGGGTTTATTTTGCTTTCCTGTTTCTAATTTCTTGAGGTAGGAACTTAGGTTATTGATTTTAGATTTTTCTTCTTTCCTAATGTTAGCATTTAGTGCTATAAATTTCCCTTTTCACACTGCTGTGGCTGAATCCCACAGATTTTGACAGGTGTATTTTCATTTTCATTTAGTTCTCTATATTTTAAAACATTTGAGACTTCTTCTTTGATCCATGAATTAAGTGTTGTTTAATTTCCTAATGTTTAGAGATTTTCAGTTATCTTTTTGTTATTGATTTCTAGTTAGATCCCATTGCAGTCAGAGAACATACTCTGAATGATTTAAATTCTTTTAAATTGCTCATACTGTTTGAAAACTGAGTGAGATAGTATTTTTCTATATTTGAGGCATTTGGAGAGCAGAGTACTTTGTGAAGAGATGCACAGTTCTTTTGTTGGGGCACAGGTGGTTATCAATTCCTGAATACCTACCACTCACTCACACCCTCACTGAGTGCTTTATATACATAATTTCATCTAATCCTCTCAATAACCCTTTGTGGCTGCTGCTATTATAAACTTCATTTTAAATAACCCAAACCCAGAGAGTTTAAGTGACTTGCCTGATTTCACTTAGCTCAGGTGGGATTTGAATCTGAGTCCTTCCATCTCCAAAACTCTTTCCACTAGAGTCACAAGTGAGAAAACTGATAAGCGCCTGAGGAATGGAGCATAGTATGGGACTGTGTCCTAGAAAAGCAACCAGTTATCCAATACTTCTCTTGCCACTGCTCTTCTATGATAGTGTTTATGTGCCTACATCTATTTGACATTTAATTTTTAAAGTCTTAATTCAGATAATATGGATTTTCTCAGCCACACAATGTCAAATAATTGGTTTGACTAAAGTTTCATTTCTTGACCTAAGTTTATGGAATAGTAAACTAATAATATAATGGCTAAGTCACTTAACATAGGTCTATGCCATTAATATATCTGTACAAGAGTGATGAAAATATCTACCCCAAAGATTTGTCATGGCACTGAAATAATGGATCTGAAAGTGTTTTCACCATTGAGCATTATACAAACATATGGAATTATTATATTACTATGATAAATAAAATGATACTAGTGTTTCCTAGGAACCACAGTCCCTGTCCATCGTGTAGAACAAATGTTTTTGACCTGGACACCACAGACCTCATGGATAGACTTCAGAGTTCTCTGAAACTGTATATAAACAATGTTGTTGTTTACTCACTAAGTCGTGTCTGACTTTGGGACCCCATGGACTGTAACCCACGAGGCTCCTCTGTCCATGGAATTCTCCAGGCAAGAATACTGGAGTGGGTTGCCATTCTCTTCTCCAAGGGATATTCCTAACCTAGGAATTGAACCCAAGTCTCTTGCTTGGTAGATAGAACAGGTCTGTAACACTAGCCAATTGGGAACTAGGACAGCTAGCTTTGCAGAACTAAGATGATTCTAACATTCTATTAATAAGATGGAATGACTGAGAACATAGAAACTGTGAAATCTCTGCAATTAATGTATAAGTCTCCAAAAAATACAGTGGTCTTGATACTGTATTATTAGTCTGGACCAAGCCACACATTGTAAGGAGTATAGAAGAAGCCCAGGTAATAAAAGAGTTAGTTAGAACTGGAAGGGATGCAATTTCTTTAGCCACATTTGGCTAAGGCATAACACAACTCCAAAGATAGGAAGCATTGGAGATGACATTATGGCTAACCAGTAGGTGCTTGTGAGGCTTGAGTGAGCCTAGAATGACTGCTTGACCTCTAGGCCCTGTGTAAGCCTTGGGACCCAGGACCCAGTCTGTACCAGACTAGCTATCTCTGTGGAATGTCTTTGAGTACATGAAATGCAAGAGAAAAAGAGTTGTAGTCCCAAAGGAAAACTGATATACGTATCTTTGTAGTATCAACCATTGAGTCCAAGCAACTGGAAGTTTGCCAAATAAAATGTGAGGTACCATTACTGTGTGGGAAAGACCTATATTAAATATTATTTATCTGATATTCAAATTTAACTGAGTGTCCTACATTTTTTGTTTTCTGGATCCAACAACTCTGATTAAATGAGAAGTCTTTTTTCAGGAGCTAAGGGAGCAGACTAGCGCTTCTTAGATTTTAATTGCCATACAAATCACCTGATAAGTCAGCCAGTCTGGGATGGGCCCAAGCACTTGTGTTTCTAAAATGTTCCCAGGTGATGCTAATGCAGCCAGCCAGAGACCGTACATTAAATAGCAAGGGGTTATGTAGTTGTTTAGGTTAATGTCTCAGGCACCTTTCTTGTTCCATAGTAAAAGTTCCAACATTATCAGCTGTATATACCTTTTGTAATGCTCAAAACAGTGACACTGGCTTTGCAAGTCTCCATCAGGCTGAGGGGCATTTGGGCTGCAAGCTTCCCTTCCTGATGATAGTGAACATGCCCATTAGCTAGTAGCAGTGATGTGTCTTGGAAGGGAATTGCCTGTGATCCCTCTCCAACAGTGTGATGAACAGTGTTCGCTATCACTGTGGACATGCTACATTAGCTGTCTGAACCAAGCCTCTGATTGGTTGAATTCCAATCTCTAGGATGGTAGCAACAGACACCACATGGATGTCATTCCCATTTGAGTGGGGATGTGGCTCTGACTCTTGGCACATGGTCCTCAGGACTGTCATCTTGACATCCTTTTCTCCCATACCGGAGGCACACTTTTTGAGTAACTCTTTTTATCATCATTGGGAGGGGGCGAGTTGAAAGTTGCATCTGTACGTGTTTTCTGTGCTAATCTGAGAGCTGGACTCAACCGCAGGACTTGGGTCACTTACATACAGAGATCTCATTGTGAGGGGAGAGGAAAATGGCTGCTCCTCAGCTGCACTTTGAAATTCTGCATTAAAAAAAACACTAAGTATTCATAAGCCTCTTATTTAATCAATGAACCCCTTTGTGTTTACATCCCTCACAACTCAGGGAACAAATAGGGTTTAGTTGCTAGAAAGTGAAAACTTCAAGCTCCTCAGAATGGGGGAAATAGGAGGCAATTTAGATGAAAACAGTGAAAATGGCTCCATCCCAGTTTCTTGGTACCTGCTCCTAAGGACATGCCAACCAATGCTTTATTTTTGTGTTCTCCACCTTCCGTTTAGGGCATTATCCATAAAGGGGTAACAAGATGCTTCTCAGCATAAATCTGTATTCAGTTGGTTAGATGCTCACCTGAAATCAGGAGACAAGAGAACAGAACAACTAATGAGGTTTGGTAATTGCCAGTTGTCCATGAATGGCCTCTGCTCTGCCATGTGCCTTCACCTCACTCCCTCCTCTTTTATCTAAAATTGGCATTTACCTCTCCAGAATGAGTAAACCATTGAGGAAGCGTTCAAAGACCAAACTCTATTGCAATTGACCCAAAAGAAAATTTTGAGTTGAAGTGATTTCAAAATGGGAAGGGAGTAAGTTCATTCTTGGGTTCTCCCACTCATAAAGGTAGTTTCAAGGAGCTCTTCAATATTAATTAGTAGACTGTGAATTCAGTTCTGTGCAATTATGATGAGCCAGTTTGGGGAGGATGAAAGAGCTAACATCATATTTTTGAATTACTCATCTAGAGGCCTGAATATTTTTGTATTTCCATATTTCTCGAGTAGCACTTAATTTAATCTTAGCCCCATTTCTTTCAATAAACCATTGTTGCATCTCATAAGCAGCACAGCTTCTTCCTCTAACTCATCTCCCCGTGAAATTGGTTTAATGAAGCAGAAAGGTATGAAGCATTAGCAACAGTGGAATCTGTGTGGTAGCAGTTCATTTTTCAGAGGCACTCACATTTCCACCCTAATTTATAAAATCAGCACACAAATGATTTTTATCACAGTCATTACATCAGTATAAATTACGGCCTTTTCTATAACACGGCAGTTAGTCAAACTGTTGAAATGATATCTATTAGTCAAGGGATGGGGAGGGGGTGCACAGAGAGGTAGGAAAGAGTTAGTGAAAATGAGGGCTGATGGTTGTCTTACAGAAACACCAATATTAATTTACCATAATGAACAGCGATGGGGTATTTTGCAAATGTACAGATGAAAGTTAAATGCGCAAAGTGAAGCAAATGGGTCAATTTGTTCAGGACAAAGAAAAGGACCTTCAATAAACAAAACGGTGCTATATAGAGACCGACAGTGATGCAATTAGTCAGGCACTCCTCCTGGCCAGTGTGCAGGCTGCGGCCGCCCTGGGCAGGGACCATTGTTGTTGCCTCTCGCGTGGGTGTCTTCATTTATCTCATTGTAGGAACTGTCATCCTAGTTTTTTGCCCTGCAGCCTCACCATGTCAAATCCATCCTGCCAGAGCCTCCTTGGAGAGTACTGCCCACTGACATCTCCTCCTTTCTCCACTGCCACCTAGGTCGCTTGCCAGAACATTGTAGCCACCCCCTTTCAAGTTAGGCAAACCTCAGTCATCTGACCTCATTAATATGAGCTTTGTGATCATTTAAGGATTGGGTTCACTGTTCCCTTTGCTCTCACTATGAACCACAGTTTAACAAGCAAACAACTTACTGGTGTGACAGTTTCTTTTAGAGAGATGGTATGGATGGATGGTATAAGATGAGTTTAACCTTAAAAGAAAGTAAGTTCACATACTCCAGAAGTGACATTCAACCATAAACAATTTGTGTATAAATTGAAAGCTATTGTTGTCCATTGAATGGCATGGTCACTCTGGGTAGACCTCTGTGCTGTGAATTCTATGTGACAGTAATTAAACAATATTGAAAAAGTATCCTTTCTTCATACCAGCTTCACTACCATCTACCAGTCTACCTTATTGACAATATGTAAAATGTTTATGGGCAGGTCTGAGTTCTATGTTTATTCACTAGCTCATTCCATTAACAGATATTTTTCAGGCATATGCTATGTGCCAGGGACCAGACTAGTGGTTGGGATCCAATGGCAAATGAGCCTTCTAGTGGAGAAAGCAATCACTGAACAAGTAATTCCAAGCAAGTTATATGGGGTTTCTGAGGTTGGTTGTAATTCCACATTGGTTTCTCTTAATTATGTCTCATTACCCTCAGTCAGGGTGTATTCAGGAAATACAGATTCACTGATCATAGGTAGTCACCATGTCTGTTTAGTCACCATTGAAAGTCATTCAGTTGTGTCTGACTCTTTGCCACCCCATGGACTATATACAGTTCATGGAGTTCTTTAAGCCAGGATACTGGAGTTGGGTAGCCTTTCCCTTCTCCAAGGGATCTTCCCAACACAGGGATGGAACCCAGGTCTCCCGCCTTGTAGGCAGATTCTTTACCAGCTGAGCCACAAGGGAAGCCCAAGAATACTGGAGTGGGTAGCCTATCCCTTCTCCAGCAGATCTTCTCGACCCAGGAATTGAACCAGGGTTTCCTGCACTGCAGACAGATTCTTGACCAGCTGAGCTATCAGGGAAGCCCCTAGCTTTCTTGGTCACCATATCTAGATGCATACTAGTTTTTTTTTTTTTTTTAACCAAATTTGGTATTCTCTTCAATGATGTGAAAGTACAACTTATCATTGATTTCTTCAGATCTCAACCTTGCAATCCAGTAGATCCTAGTATTTTTCAATAGACAGTTTTTTAGCAGTTAGGAAATAGACTCCAATGAAATTTGGCACCTTGGTGAATATTATAAATATTTGCTTGTATTGAATGAGGTTAATTGTTCACTAGCCCGCTAATGTTAATATTGGACAAGCTAAAATTAGTGATCAGTTCAGTTCAGTAGCTCAGTCGTGTCCGACTCTTTGCGACCCCATGAATCACAGCACGCCAGGCCTCCCTGTCCATCACCAACTCCCGGAGTTCACTCAGACTCACGTCTATCGAGTCAGTGATGCCATCCAGCCATCTCATCCTCTGTCATCCCCTTCTCCTCCTGCCCCCAGTCCCTCCCAGCATCAGAGTCTTTTCCAATGAGTCAACTCTTCGCATGAGGTGGCCAAAGTACTGGAGTTTCAGCTTCAGCATCAGTCCTTCCAATGGACATTCAGGAGTGATTTCCTTTAGGATTGACTGGTTGGATCTCTTTGCAATCCAAGGGACTCTCAAGAGTCTTCTCCAACACCACAGTTCAAAAGCATCAATTCTTCAGCTCTCAGCCTTCTTCACAGTCCAACTCTCACATATCTGGTATCAAATGTCCTAAAATAGAATTGCAAATCTTTTTTGCTTTGTTTTTTTTTTCTTTTTTCTAAGCACTTTTTAAAATTGAAGTATTGTTAATTTACAATGTGTTAATTTCAAGTGTACAACACAGTGATTGTTTCATATATATATTCTTTTATATATAGGTATATATTGTTTATCAAATTCTCTTCCATTATAAGTTATTACAAGGTATTGAATATAGTTCCCTGTGCTATACAGTAGGTCCTTATTGTTTACCTATTTTATATATAGTAGTGAATATATGTTAATCCAAAACTCCTAATTTATCTCCCCCCCACCCTGCTATCATTGATAACCATAAATTTGCTTCTATGTCTATGAGTCTATTTCTGTTTTTTAAATAAGTTCATTTGTATCATTTTTAAATTCCACATATAAGTGATATTTGTGATACCATATGATATTTTCTTTATCTTCCTTACTTCCCTTAATATGGTAATCTCTAGGTCCTTCCATGTTGCTGCAAATGGCATTATCTCCTTCTTTTTATGTGAGTAATATTCCACTGTATATATATGTGTGTGTGTAATGTGTGTGTGTGTCTGTATACCACATTGTCTTCATCCATTCATCTGTCAATGGACATTTAGGCTGCTTTTATGAACATAGGGGTGGTGCATGTATCTTTTCTAATTAAAGTTTTGTCTGTGTATACGTCCAGGAGTAGGATTATTGAATCATATAGTAGTTCTATCTTTAGCCTTTTAAGGAACCTCCATACTGGTTGTACCAATTTACATTCTCATCAATAGTGTAGGAGGGTTCTCTTTTTTCCACAACCTTTCCAGCATTTATTATTTGTAGACATTTTAATGATGGCCTTTCTGACTGGTGTGAAGTGATACCTCATTGCAGTTTTGATTTGCATTTCTCTAATAATTAGCCTCTTGATGAAAGTGAACTAAAAAGCCTCTTGATGAAAGTGAAAGTGGAGAGTGAAAAAGTTGGCTTAAAGCTCAACATTCAGAAAACTAAGATCATGGCATCTGGTCCTATCACTTCACGGGAAATAGATGGGGAAACAGTGGAAACAGTGTCAGACTTTATTTTGGGGGGCTCCAAAATCACTGCAGATGGTGGCTGCAGCCATGAAATTAAAAGACACTCCTTGGAAGAAAAGTTATGACCAACCTAGATAGCATATTGAAAAGCAGAGACATTACTTAGCCAACAAAGGTCCATCTAGTCAAGGCTATGGTTTTTCCAGTGGTCATGTATGGATGTGAGAGTTGGTCTGTGAAGAAAGTTGAGTGCCAAAAAACTGATGCTTTTGAACTGTGGTGTTGGAGAAGACTCTTGAGAGTCCCTTGAACTGCAAGGAGATCCAACCAGTCCATTCTGAAGGAGATCAACCCTGGGATTTCTTTGGAAGGAATAATGCTAAAGCTGAAACTCCAGTACTTTGGCCACCTCATGCGAAGAGTTGACTCATTGGAAAAAACTCTGATGCTGGGAAGGATTGGGGGCAGGAGGAGAAGGGGACGACAGAGGATGAGATGGCTAGATGGCATCACTGACTCGATGGACATGAGTCTGAGTGAACTCCGGGAGTTGGTGATGGACAGGGAGGCCTGGTGTGCTGCGATTCATGGGGTCACAAAGAGTCAGACACGACTGAGTGACTGAACTGAACTGAACTGAACTGAATAATTAGCAATATTAAGCATTGTATGCCTATTGGCCATCTGTATGTCTTCTTTAGAGAAATATCTAGGTCTTCTGTCCATTTTTTTTTTTTTTGATTGGGTTGTTTCTTTTTGACACTAAGCTGTATGAGCTACTTGTATATTTCAGAACTTACTCCCTTGTCAGTCACATCATTTGTAAATGGGTTATCTTTTTGTCTTCTTTATGGTTTCCTTTAACTGTGCAAAAGATGTTAAGTTTAATTAAACCCTATCTGTTTTTGTTTCTATTTCCATTACTCTAAGAGACAGATCCAAAACAATATTGCTGTGATTTATGTCAAAGAGTGTTTTGCCTAGATTTTCCTCTAGGAATTTTATAGTATCTGGTCTTACATTTAAGTCTTTGATCCATTTTGAGTTTATTTTTGTATATGATGTTAGAAAATGTTCTAATTTCATTCCTTTACAAGTAGCTGTCCAGTTTTCCCAGAACCACTTATTGAAGAGACTATCTTTTCTCCATTGTATATTCTTGCCTTCTTTTTTGTAGATTAACTGACCATAAGTGTGTGGGTTTATCTCTAGGGTTTTTATCTTGTTCCATTGATCTATATGTCTGTTTTTGTGCCAGTACCATATTTTTTCAATGACTGCAGATTTGTAGTACTGCCTGAAATCAGGGAACATGATTCTTTCAGTTTTATTCTTCTTTCTCAAGATGCTTTTGACTATTTGTTTTTGGGGGGTTTCCATAAAAATTTAAAAATTTTTGTTATGGTTCTGTGAAAAATGCCATTGGTAATTTGATAGGGATTACATTAAATCTGTACCCTGGGTAGTAGTGAAGTAGTGAAGTCGCTCAGTCATGTCCGACTCTTTGTGACCCCATGAACTGTAGCCTACCAGGCTCCTCCATCCATGGGATTTTCCAGGCAAGAGTACTGGAGTGGGTTGCCATTTCCTTCTCCAGGGGATCTTCCCGATCCAGGGATCAAACCCGAGTCTCCCACATTGTAGGCAGATGCTTTACCATCTGAGCCACCAGGGAAGTCCACCCTGAATAGTATGGTCATTTTAACCATATTGATTCTTCCAATCCAAGAACACAATATATCTTTCTATCTCTTTGCATCATTTTCAGTTTCTTTCATCAGTGTCTTACAGTTTTCTTAGTACAGGTCTTGACACTCCTTAATTAGATTTATCCCTTGGTATTTAATTCTTTTTGAAGTGATTGTAAATGGGATTGTTTTCTTAATTTCTCTGATAGTTTGTTGTTAGTGTATAGAAATGCAACACATTCCAAATTTCTTGATGAACTCTAGTGGTTTTCTACTAGAATCTTTAGGTTTCTCTATGTATCACATCACGTCATCTGCAAACAGACAGTTTTACAACTTTATTTTTAATTTAAATTCCTTTTATTTATTTTTCTTGCCAGACTGCTGTGGCTAGGATTTCCAAAACTTTATTGAATGAAAGCAGCAAGAGTAAGCATCATTCTCTTATTGGTTATCTTAGAGGAAATGTTTTTGAGTTTTGACTGTTGTTTATGATGTTAGCTATGGGTTTGTCACATATATAGCCTTTATTATACCCACTTTTTTGAGAGTTATTTTTATCATAAATGGATATTTAATCTTATCAAAAACCTTTTTTTTGCCTCTATTGAGATGATCATATGGTTTTTCTTCTTCATTTTGTCAATGAGCTGTATGACATTGATTGATTTGTGGATATTGTAAAATCCGTGCATCCCTGAGATAAATTCTCCTTGATCATGGTGTACAATCCTTTTAATGTATTGTTGGATTCAATTTGTTAGTATTTTGTTGAGGATTTTTGCATCTATGTTCTTCAGTGATATTGTCCTATAATTTTCTTTTTTTATGTGCTATCTTTTTCTGGTTCTGGTACCAGGATGATGGTGGCCTCATAGAATGAATTTAGAGGTATCTCTTCCTCTGCATCTGGGAAGTATAAGTGTTAACTCTTCTCTAAATGTTTGGTAGAATTCACCCATAAAGCCATCTGTTCATAGACTTTGGCCTTTTGGGAGTTTTTAAATTACTGACTCAATTTCAGTGCTGGTAATTGATCTGTTCATATTTCTATTTCTTGCTGGTTCAATCTTGGGAAATTGTATCTTTCTGAGAATTTGTCCATTTCTTCTAGGTTGTCCATTTTATTGGCATATAGTTGCTCGTAGTAGTCTCTTATAATTCTTTGTATTTCTGTGGTGTCAGTTGTAACTTCTTTTTCATTTCTAATTTTATTGATTTGGGCCCTCTCTCTTTTTTTCCTGATGATTTTGGCTAAAAAGTTTTTTTGTTTTATAAATTTTGTTTATCTTTTCAAAGAACCAGTTTTTAGTTTAATTGATCTTTTCTATTGTTTTTTTTCACTCTCTATTTCATGTATCCTCATATTTTCTATGTGATTTAAAAGACAAATGCTTAAAATCATAAATTATATGTTTTTGTTTATGGACATACATTTATGTAGATATGTAATGTGTGACAATAACAATATAAAAGGTGGAAGGAGCTGTAAAGGGGCAGAACTTTGCATATATTGAAAGGCAGATGTTCTTAATTTAAATCCACTTGTTATAAAGTTAGAATATTAATATTATTTATAATCTCTAGGGTAGCTACTAAGAAAAAAGCCTTAAAAACATATACAAGAAAATAACTGAGAGGGAATCGAAGTGGTACACTAGAAAAAAAAATTATTCACAACAGAAAGCAGTAATGGAGAAAGTAAAGGTGAAAAAAGGTATAAGACATACGAAAAACAGTTCATAAAATGGCAAAACTAACTCCTTCCGTTTTAGTAATTACTTTAGATAAAATGATTTTTAAACTCTCTAATTAAAAGGCAGACATTGGCAAAATGAATAATTACACATGGTTCAACTATCCATTTACAGAAGACTAAATTTAGATCCAAATACACAAATAGCCTGAAAGTTAAAGAAGGGAAAAGATATTCTATGCACATAGTAGCCAAAAAAGCTGATATGGCTATGGTAATATCAGAAAAATAGACTTTAAGACAAAAAATTGTTACAAGAGATAAAGGATGACATTATATATTGATCAAAGGAATAATCCATTAGGAAGATATGGCAATTATAAAGATATATGAATTTAATAACAGAGCCCCAAAATACATAGAAAAACTGACAGAATTGAAAAGAGAAGTAGACATTTGTGAAATAATAGTTGGAATCTTAAATATCTCATTTCAAATAATGGATAGAACAAGTAGACAGAAGATGAATAAAGAATCAGGGGACTTGAACAGCACTATAAAACAAATTAGACTTAATGGAGATACAGAACATATCACCTGAAAACAAAATGTGAATTCTTCTCAAGCGTGAATGAAACATTCTGTAGGACAGACCATATGTTAAGACACAAAACAAGTTTCAAAAAATTTTTCAAAATTTAAATCATATAAAGAATCTAATCATAATAAAATGAAACTAGAAGTCAATAACAGGAGGAATACACACACTTTTAATGTTGAAATTAAACAGTACACAGTTAAACAACCAAGTTGAATAAAAAAATGCAAGTGAAATTAGAAAATACTTTGACATGAATGAGAACAAAACACAACATATTGACATGTATGAGGTGCAAGAAAGTAGTGTTCAGAGGGATATTTATAGCTATGAATTTTTATATTATAAAGAAAGAAAGATCCCAAATTAATAACTTAACTTTGCACCTTAAGGAATGAGATAAAGAAGAGCAAGCTAAATAAAAAGCTACCCAAAGGAAATAAATAGTAAAGATTAAAGTGGAGATAATTAAAATAGAGAATATAAAAATAATACAAAGAATGAATGAAACCAAAAATTGGTTCTTTGGAAAGATCAATAAAACTGAAAATTGTTTAGTGAAACTAACCAGGAAAAAAAGAGAGAAGACTCAAATTACTAAAATTATAAATGAAAGTGGCATTATTACTTTAGACCTTACAGAAACAGAAAGGATTATAAGAGAATAATATGAACACTTGTATGCCAACAAATTATATAACCTATATGAAATGGACAAATTCCTAGTTACACACAAACTACCAAACTGACCTCAGAATAAATACAAAATGTGAAAGAGATAACAAGTAAGGAGATTGAATCAGTAACCATCTCAACAAAGAAAGGCCCAGGACCAAAAGACTTTTGGTGAATTCTACCAAATATTGAAAGAAAAATTAACATCAGTGCTTCTCAACTCTTTAGGTGAGAGGCTAAAACTTCCTTACTCATTCTATAAAGCCAGCATTACCCTGATACCAAAGCCATACAAAGACAGCACAAGAAAAGGAATACACCAATACCTCATTGTATATAAATGTAAAAATCCTCAATACCAGAAAACTGAATCCATCAGCATCTTGAAAAGATTATACACCATAATCAGATGGGATTTAGCTTAAGAATGCAAAGATGCTTCAATATATGAAAATCATTCAATATAATACAGCACATCAATAGACAAAGGAAAAAACTCATGTCTCAACATAGAAAAATCATTTCACAAAACCCATCATTATTTCATGACAAAACACAAATAAGAAATAGAAGTTAGTCAACATGGTAATGGCCCTATATGAAAAACTCATGTTGTGCGTGTGTTCAGTCACCACGTTGTGTCCCACGGACTGCGACATGCCAGGCCTCCCTGACCCTCACCATTTCCTGGAGTTTGCCCAAGTTCAGGTCCACTGAATCAGTGATGCCATCCAACCATCTCATCCTCTGTCACCCTCTTCTCCTTCTGCCTTCAGTCTTTCCCAACATCAGGGTTTTTTTCCAGTGAGTTGGCTAACCAGGAAAAAAAGAGAAGAATCAAATTACTAAAATCATAAATGAAAGTGGCATTATAACTTTAGGCCTTACAGAAACAGGATGATAAGAGAATACTATGAACATTTGTATGCCAACAAATTAGAGGCAAATTAGGTTCACATCAGGTAGCCAAAGTGTTAAAACTTCAGCTTTGGCATCAGTCCTTCCAATGAGTGTTCAGGGTTGATTTCCTTTAGGACTGACTGGTTTGATCTCTTTGCAGTCCAAGGGACTCTTAAGAGTCTTCTCCAACACCACAGTTCAAAAGCATCAATTCTTTGGCGCTCAGTCTTCTTTATGATCCAACTCTCACATCCATACATGACTACTGGAAAAACCATAGCTTTGACCATACAGACCTTTGTCGGCAAAATGATGTCTCTGCTTTTTAATATGCTGTCTAGGTTTGTCATAGCTTTTCTTCCAAGGAGCAAGAGTCTTTTAATTTCATGGCTGCAGTCACTGTCCACAGTGATTTTGGAGCCCAAGAAAATAAAATCGGTCACTGCTTTCACTTTTTACCCTTCTATTTGCCATGAAGTGATGGAATCATATGCCATGACCTTAGTTTTTTGGTGGTTTTTTTTTTTTTTTTGCATTTATTTTTTATTTTACTTTACAGTGCTGTATTGGTTTTGCCATACATTGACATGAATCCACCACGGGTGTACATGCATGTAGACCTTAGTTTTTTGAATCAAAGTTTAGGGTGGTGTCATCTGAATGTCTGAGGTTATCGATATTTCCCCCAGCAATCTTGATTCCAGCTTTTGCTTCATCCAGCCCAGCATTTCACATGATGTATTCTTCATAGAAGTTAAATAAGCAGGGTAACAATATATAGCCTTGTTGTACACCTTTCCCTATTTTGAACCAGTCCATTGTTCCATGTCCAGTTCTAACTGTTGCTTCTTAACCTGCATACAGGTTTCTCAGGAGGCAGGTAAGGTGGTCTGGTATTCCCATCTCTTTAACAATTTTCCAGTTTGTTGTGATCCACAGAGTCAAAGGCTTTAGCATAGTCAATGAAGCAGAAGTAGATATTTTTTTCTGAAATTCCCTTGCTTTCTCTATGATCCAACGAATGCTGGCAATTTGATCTCTGGTTCCTCTGACTTTTCTAAGCCCCGCTTGTATATATATATCTTGAAGTTCTCAGTTCACATACTGCTGAAGCCTAGCTTGAAGGATTTTGAGCATAACCTAATAGCATGTGAAATAAGCAGGAATGTACAGTAATTTGAACATTCTTTGGCATTGTACTTCTTTGGGATTGGAATGAAAACTGACCTTTTTCTGTTCTGTGGCCCCACTGCTGAGTTTTCCAAATTTGCTGACATATTGAGTGCAACACTTTAACAGCATCATCTTTTTGGATTTTAAATAGCTTATCTGGAATTCCATCACCTCTAGCTTTGTTCGTAGTAATCTTTCCTACTTGACTTCGCAATCCAGGATGTCTGGCTCTAGGTGAATGATCACACCATTGTGGTTATCCAGGTCAAGACCTTTTTTGTATAGTTTTTCTGTGTATTCTTACCACCTCTTCTTAATCTCTTCTGCTTCTGTTCGGTTCTTGCCATTTCTGTCCTTTATCATATCTCTTGGGTTTTGGAAACAGCTGTTTGCTACTACCACTGTATTCTCTTGACAGAACTCTGTGAGCCGTTGTCCTGCTTCATTTTGTACTCCAAGGCCAAACTTGCCTGTTACTCCATGTATCTCTTGACTTTCTACTTTTGCATTCCAGTCCCCTATGATGAAAAGGACATCTTTTTTGGTGTTAATACTAGAAGATCTTGTCGGTCTTCATAGAACTGGTCAACTTCTTAGCCATCAGTGGTTGGGACATAGACTTGGATTACTGCGATATTGAATGGTTTGTCTTGGAAATGAACCAAGATCATTCTTTTGTTTTTGAGATCGCACCCAAGTACTGCATTTCTTCTAAGGGATTCTTGCCCACAGTAGTAGATATGGTAGTCATCTGAATTAAATTCACCCATTCCTGTCCATTTAGTTCACTGATTCCTAAAATGTCGATGTTCACTCTTGCCATCTCCTGCTTGCCTATGTCCAATTTACCTTGATTCACGGACCTAACATTCCAGGTTCCTATGCAGCATTGTTCTTGCAGCATCAGACTTTACTTTCACCACCAGACACATCTATAACAGAGTGTCATTTCTGCTTTGGCCTAATGGCTTTGTTCTTTCTGGAGCTATTAGTAATTGCTCTCCAGTTCACCCGGTAGTATATTGGACATCTTCCAACCTGGGGGGCTCATCTTCCAGTGTCATAGCTTTTTGCCTTTTTATAGTATTAATCCTGTTCATGGAGTTCTCGTGGCAAGAATACTGGAGTGGTTTGCCTTTCCCTCTTCCAATGGGCCACATTTTTTTCAGAACTTTTCACTGTGACCCATCCATCTTGGGTGGTCCTGCAAGGCATGGCTCATGGTTTCACTGAGTTATGCAAGCCCCTTCACTATGACAAGGCTGGGAACCATGAAGGGATTTACAACATGGATGAAACTCAAAAATATTATGCTAAGTGAAAGAAAATAAGAAGCAAGAAACCTTCTTACTCCCCTTCCCCCACCTTGCAAAAACTCATATGTGATTCAGTTTATATGAAATATCTAGAATTAGCAGATCTAATTATTTCTAGGGAATGGGGGAGGGAGGTTGGGAGGTGACTGCTCAATGGGTATGGAGCTTTCTTTTGGAAAGATGAAAATATTTTGGTGTTAGAGATGATGGTTGCACAATATTGAGAATGTACTTAACACTTTTGAATTGCATACTTAAAGTTCTTAATTTTATGTTATACAATTTTCACATAAATTTAAAAGTGATCACTCTAGCTGTCATGAGGAAACTGGATTTAAAAATAGCATGAATGGAAATGAGACACTTAGAGGCTATCACAGTGGTCCAGATGAGAGATGACAGTAGCCTGAATTAAGGTGCTAGCAGTAAGGATGAAGAGAGACAAGTTAGTTTTAGTTATTTAGAAACCAGTATGCCACGTCCAAGGACAAAGGAGAAGCCCCAGCAAGATGGTTCAGTTCAGTTGAGTCGCTCAGTTGTGTCCGACTCTTAGCGACCCCATGAATCGCAGCATGCCAGGCCTCCCTGTCCATCACCAACTCCTGGAGTTCACTCAGACTACATCCATCGAGTCCGTGATGCCATCCAGCCATCTCATCCTCTGTCATCCCCTTCTCCTCCTGCCCCCAGTCCCTCCCAGCATCAGAGTCTTTTCCAATGAGTCAACTCTTCGCTTGAGGTGGCCAAAGTACTGGAGTTTCAGCTTTAGCTTAAGTCTTTCCAAAGAAATCCCAGGGCTGATCTCCCTCAGAATGGACTGGTTGGATCTCCTTGCAGTCCAAGGGACTCTCAAGAGTCTTCTCCAACACCATAGTTCAAAAGCATCAATTCTTCGGTGCTCAGCTTTCTTCACAGTCCAACTCTCACATCCATACATGACCACAGGAAAAACCATAGCCTTGACTAGATGGACCTTAGTCGGCAAAGTAATGTCTCTGCTTTTGAATATGCTATCTAGGTTGGTCGGAGGGGCAAATTCACATTTAGAATCAAACCCCATTCACGTCAGAGATGCTCAGAGTGCTCAAACAAACCTTGTGCACACCAGGACCCAGGGACCCCACAGAGACTGAGAAAGAACTGTGTTTGAACATCTCCTGTGGAGGTACAGGTCAGCAGTGGACTGCCACAGGGGCAGGGGCTCTGGATACAGCAGACTTGCGTTTAGCATAAGCCCTCTTGGAGGAGGTGGCCATTAAGCCCATCATAGAGCTGCCAGAACTTACGCAGGACTGGGAAATAGACACTTGGAGGGAACAAACAGAACTTTGTGCAACAGGACCCAGGAGAGGGGAGCAGTGACCCCACAAGAGACTGGCCCAGACTTGCCTGTGGGTATCTGGGAGTCTCCAGCAGGGGTGTGTGTTGGTGGTGGCCTGCTGCAGGGTTGGGAGCACTGAATGTGGCAGTGTATTAGTGGGATCTTTTGAAGGAGGTCACCATTATCTTCATTACCTCCACCATGGTTTGGCCCCACATGAACAGCAGGGAGGGAACACAGCTCCACCCATCAATAGAAACTTGGATTAAAGATTTACTGAGCATGGCCCTGCCCACAGGACAAGACCCACTTTCCCCCATTGTCAGTCTATCCCATCAGAAAGCTTTCATAAACCTCTTATCCCTCTCCATCAGAGGGTAGACAGACTAAAAACCACAATCACAGAAAACAAACCAATCTAATCACATGGACCAAAGCCTTGTCTAACTCAATGAAACTATGAGCCATGCCCTGTAATGCCACCCAAGACAGACAGGTCATGATGGAGAGTTCTGACAAAATGTGGTCCATTGGAGAAGGGAATGGCAAACCACTTCAGCATTCTTGCCTTGAGTACCCCCATGAACAGTATGAAAAGGCAAAAAGATAGGACACTGAAAGAAAAACTCCCCAGGTCGGTAGGTGCCCAATATGCTACTGGAGATCAATGGAGAAATAACTCTAGAAAGAATGAAGAGACGGAGCCAAAGCAAAAACAACACCCAGTTGTGGATGTGACTGGTGATGGAAGCAAGGTCTGATGCTGTAAGGAGCAATATTGCATAGGAAACTGGAATGTTATGTCCATGAATCAAGGCAAATTGGAAGTGGTCAAACAAGATGTGTCAAGAATGAACATGGACATTTTAGGAATCAGCGAACTAAAATGGACTGGAATGGGTGAATTTAACTCAGATGACCATTATATCTACTACTGTGGGCAAGAATCCCTTAGAAGAAATGGAGTAACCATCATAGTCAACAAAAGAGTCTGAAAGGCAGTACTTGGATGCAATCTCAAAAACGGCTGTTTCCAGGGCAAACCATTCAATATCACAGTAATCCAAGTCTATGCCCCTACCAGTAATGCTGAAGAAGCCGAAGTTGAACAGTTCTATGAAGACCTACAAGACCTTCTAGAACTAACACCCAAAAAAGATGTCCTTTTCATTATAGGGGACTGGAATACAAAAGTAGGAAGTCGAGAAATACCTGGAGTAACAGGCAAACTTGGCCTTGGAGTACAGAATGAAGCAGGGCAAAGGCTAATAGAGTTTTGCCAAGAGAATGCACTGGTCATAGCAAACACCCTCTTCCAACAACACAAGAGAAGACTCTACACATGGACATCACCAGATGGTCAATACTGAAATCAGATTGATTATATTCTTTGCAGCCAAAGAAGGAAAAATTCTATACAGTCAGCAAAAACAAGACCAGGAGCTGACTGTGACTCAGATCATGAACTCCTTATTGCCAAATTCAGACTTAAATTGAAGAAAGTAGGGAAAGCCACTAGACCATTCAGGTATGACTTAAATCAAATCCCTTATGATTATACAGTGGAAGTGAGAAATAGATTTAAGGGACTAGATCTGATAGATAGAGTGCTTGATGAACTAAGGATGGAGGTTCATGACACTGTACAGGAGACAGGGATCAAGACCATCCCCATGGAAAAGAAATGCAAAAAAGCAAAATGGCTGTCTGAGGAGGCCTTACAAATAGCTGTGAAAAGAAGTGAAGTGAAAAGCAGAAGAGAAAAGGAATGATATACCCATTTGAATGCAGAGTTCCAAAGAATAGCAAGGAGAGATAAGAAAGTCTTCCTTGGCAATCAATGTAAAGAAATAGAGGAAAACAATAGAATGGGAAACACTAGAGATGTCCTCAAGAAACTTAGAGATACCAAGGGAACATTTCATGTAAAGATGGGCACAAAAAAGACAGAAATGGTATGGACCTAATAGAAGCAATACTGAAATATTAAGAAGAGGTGGCAAGAATACACAGAAGAACTGTACAAAAAAGAGCTTCATGACCCAGATAATCACAATGGTGTGATCACTCACCTAGAGCCGGACATCTTGGAATGTGAAGTCTAGCGGGCCTAAGGAAGCATCACTACAAACAAAGCTAGTGGAAGTGATGGAATCCCAGTTGAGCTATTTCAAATACTAAAAGATGATGCTGTGAAAGTGTTGTACTCAATATGCCAGCAAATTTGGAAAACTCAGCAGTGGCCACAGGACTGGAAAAGGTCAGTTGTCATTCCAATCCCAAAGAAAGGCCATGCCAAAGAATTCTCAACCTGCCACACAATTGCACTCATCTCACACTCTAGTAAAGTAATACTCAGAATTCTCCAAGCCAGGCTTCAACAATACATGAACTGTGAACTTCCAGATGTTCAGGCTGGTTCTGGAAAAGTCAGAGGAACCAGAGATCAGGTTGCCAGCATCTGCTGGATCATCGAAAAAGCAAGAGAGTTCCAGAAAAACATCTATTTCTGCTTTATTGACTATGCCAAAGCCTTTGACTGTGTGGATCACAATAAACTGTGGAAAATTCTGAAAGAGGTGGGAATACCAGACCACCTGACCTGTCCCTTGAGAAATCTGTATGCAGGTCAGGAAGCAACAGTTAGAAATGGACATGGAACAACAGACTGGTTCCAAATAGGGAAAGGATTAGTCAAGGCTGTATATTGTAACTCTGCTTATTAAACTTATATGCAGAGTACATCATGAGAAATGCTGGGCTGGAAGAAGCACAAGCTGGAATCAAGATTGCTGGGAGAAATATCAATAAACTCTGATATGCAGATGACACCACCCTTATGGAAGAAAGTGAAGAAGAACCAAAGAGCCTCTTGATGAAAGTGAAAGAGGAGAGTGGAAAAAGTTGGCTTAAAGCTCAACATTCAGAAAAGGAAGATCATGGCATCTGGTCCCATCACTTCATGGGAAATAGATGGGGAAACAGTGTCAGATTTTATTTTTTGGGTCTCCAAAGTCACTGCAGATGGTGACTGCAGCCATGAAATTAAAATACAGTTATTCCTTGGAAGAAAAGTTATGAGCAACCTAGACAGCATATTAAAAAGCAGAGACTTTAGTTTGCCAACAGAGGTCTGTCTAATCAAAGCTATGGTTTTTCCAGTAGTCATATATGGAAGTGAGAGCTGGACTATAAAGAAAGCTGAGCACCATAGAATTAATGCTTTTGACCTGTGGTGTTGGAGAAGACTCTTGAGAGTCCCTTGAACTGCAAGGAGATCCAACGAGTCCATTCTAAAGGAAATCAGTCCTGAATATTTATTGGAAGGACTGATGTTGAAGCCGAAACTCCAATAATTTTGCTACCTGATGGAAAGTGCTGACTTATTTTAAAAGACCGTTTTACTGTGAAAGATTGAAGGCAGGAAGAGAAGGGGACCACAGAGGATGAGATGGTTGGGTGGCATCACCAACTCAATTGACATGAGTTTGGGTAAACTCTGGGAGTTGGTGATGGACAGGGCAGCCTGGCATGCTGCAGTCCATGGGGTGGCAGTGTCGGACATGAGTGAGAGACTGAACTGACTGATGCATATGACTTGGTAGCCAGCAAGATGAAGAGTGTATAACTGACACTGAAGATGTCTCCAAGGTTTGGAGGCTGGGTGCCAAGGCATACCACAACACTATTGGGATTAAAGCCTATTTAACAGATACAAAACTGGATGCCATTGGCTTGCCTGCTGTCACATAGTGAGCCAGTAAGGGAAATATGCCAGTGCTGCTCTCTTGCTGTCCCGACTTCACATATGATACAGCAAATACGAGTAGTGACTTAAATCACTAGAATGTTTTCAAATAACTGCATAATTGGTTTCTTTTTTTTTAAAAAAAATGCATATGATTTAGGCTGTCTTTTAAAATATTATCTGGCTGTGCCAGGTCTTAGTTGTGGCACACAGGATCTTCTGTCTTTGTTGTGGCATGCAGAATCTTTTCGTTGTGGCATGTGAACTTCATCTTGGCATGTGGGATCTAGTTCCCTGACCTGGGATGGAACCTAGACACCCTGCATTGGAAGTGTGGAGTCTCAGTCACTGGACCACCAAGGAAGTCTCTGTAATTGGTTTCTTATTTGCCTTTATTTTATTTTATTTTTAACTGAAGTATAGGTGATGTTCATGGGGTTCTCAAGATCAACCCTGGGATTTCTTTGGAAGGAATGATGCTAAAGCTGAAGCTCCAGTACTTTGGCCACCTCATGAGAAGAGTTGACTCATTGGAAAAGACTGTGATGCTGGGAGGGATTGGGGGCAGGAGGAGAAGGGGACAACCGAGGAAGAGATGGCTGGATGGCATCACTGACTCGATGGACATGAGTCTGAGTGAACTCCGGGAGATGGTGATGGACAGGGAGGCCTGGCGTGCTGAGATTCATGGGGTCGCAAAGAGTCAGACACAACTGAGCGACTGAACTGAACTGAACTGATAGGTGATGTACAGAGTTGTGTCAATCTCTGCTGTACAGCAAAGTGACTCAGTTATACACATATATACATTATTTTTTAATATTCTTTTCCATTGTGGCCTATCCCAGGAGATTCAATATAGTTCCCTGTGCTATACAGGACCTGGTTTTTATCCACCAACCCTAAACTCCCAGTCCATCCCTCTCCCTCTCCTTCTTGGCAACTACAAGTCTGTGAGTCTGTTTCTGTTTTGTAGATAGGTTCATTTGTGCCCTTTTTAGATTCCATATATAAGTGATATCATATGATATTTGTCTTTCTCTTTCTGACTTACTTCACTTAGTATGATAATCTCTAGTTGCATTATTTGCCCTCATTTTAATACCTGTGGTTAGAAGGATAAAGTTTTAGCCATGATCATATTCTAATGTCACCTGTCAATGCAGGAGACATGGGTTCAATCCATGGGTCGGGAAGATCCCCTGGAAGAGGGCATGGCAACCCACTCCAGTATTCTTGCTTGGAGAATCCCATGGACACAGAAGCCTGGCAGGATGTAGTCCACAGGGTTGCAAAGAATTAGACACGACCGAAGCGACTTTCCATGCAGGTTTGCACATTCTGATGTAAACACATCTCTCCTCTCTGAGCCCCTAGTGTCTGCCACTTCCCTTTAGGATGCTTTCTATCCAGTACTGACAACCTGAAAATGCTCTTCTCTTATTGGCCTTCCTCCTTCCACTGACACAACCCAGGAACTTGCTGTAGCTCCTCCTTCTCTCTCTCAAGCAATATAGTGGTAAGGGACTGAATTTCTGCCGCCTGAAGGCTTCTGGTGTTGAAATGGAAATGAGCCACTCAGAGCATCCCAAGTACAAGGATGAGTAGAAGAGGCTTTGGGCTTGGGCTTGGGGGCTGGGCAGAAAGAAAGAGACAAAGCAGTGACCCTGTCACAGAGGGACCTCAGTCCCAGGTGGCGGAGGCAGTGGGCTGGGGGCACAGCAAAACCTCAGCTGCTGGAGAGCAACAGCCAGGACCTTTTGTCTCATAATGTATGGAAGAGTGTGTGTATGTATGTGATGATGATGATTAAATGGTACATGGTATCAGCGAAAATTGTTAGCATGGATGCTGATTAGGGATGCTGAAGAACTAATAGTATGGAAGGAAACTGGAAAAATTGGTCTGAGTGTGGAAAAGTAATACTAATTACAATCATTTATGCGAACTGCTTACCATTTATGACTAATTACCACCCAACACAATAACCATTAGGTATATCATTAAATATGTGTCAGATTAACTTTGTTGTCAGTTTTATTTGTGATTAGAACAGTAAACTCTGCATGTATGCTAGTGCTTAATAGTTTGTTGCTCATGCAAGCACGGCTGTCAGCTCACGATTTGAAAAAACATTGTGTTAAAGGCTGGAGCGTGGCAGGCTTTGAATTCCAGGCTAAGTAGTTTGTAGTTAATTTAGGAGGCAATGGGGAGCCCTTACAGAATAATCAACAGGGAAGATACATGATCAGTGCTATACTTTAGGAATAACAGACTGCCAGGGCTGGAATATTCCTTAGAGATTAATCACCCAATAGCCACCAGCCAGGAGGCACTGGCAATTACACTGGAAGTTCTGGAGTGATTGTCAAGATTACAGATAACTACACTCAATATTTTGTAATAACCTATAAGGGAAAAGAATCTGAAAAAATATAAATATATATATATATATATACACACACACATAACTGAATCACTTTGTTGTACACCTGAAACTAACACAACATTGTAAATCAACCATTCTTCAGTCAAAAACAAAATTAAAAAAAAATATTTCAGAAAGATTAAAGGGAACTGTGTACTTCTCCATAATAAAGCTGTGCAGGTCAATTGCAATGTCAATATTATTTGTTGTAGTCTGGAATCAATCAAACTGGGACACTGATCAGAAGCACTAACAGGCAGTTATGAAATTCTGATCAATTTTTTTAAGTGGGGAAATAAGATAATAGTTTCTTAACACATGAAAATTTTAACATTATAAAAAATTTTCTAATCATAGGCTACATAGGTTAAAAATGAAACAAAAGGGGTCATGCGTGATGAAACAGGAGGCTTTATTATAATCCAACCCATTATTTCATTTACAGATGGGGAAATCAAGGCTAGAGAAGGATGGAACTTGCCTTAGAGGAAAATGGATAAATTGATTGGACAGTACTTGTGGAAGGTGGGTAAGACTAGAGACCACAAAAAAATTTCAGTAGCAAATCAAGGTGCCTAAATTAGGGTGGTAAAAATTGATCTACAAGGGAGAATGGTAGATGGGAGAGAATGAAAAGACAGTGCCAGACAGGACCACTGGTTGCATGTGGGCAGAAAAGAAGCAAAAAGTTGAAGATGAGTCTGAAATCCCCAGTGTGCCTGAATGGGGCAATGATGGCATCATTAGCAGAAATATAGAAGTCTGGAGGAAGAATTGGTTTTGAAGTAGGGCCGAATCATAAGTTTGGGTCTAGACATTTTGACCATAACTTGTAGTGTTGCATATTCAAAAAGAGAATGACAACAGAAATTAGAAACACTTGGCCTTAAATACTAACTTCTTTACATTGTGTGGCTTTTGGTAAGGAATTTTTCCTTTGACTCTCAGTTTCCACATCTGTAGATCTGGGATGATGGTATCTGCCTTATTAGTGAGAAGATTAAATGAGAGGATGTATATAAAGTACCTCACATACTATCTAGCAATTGACAAGTACTTATTATCTTCCCTGGAGGAAGCATAGAGATAGAAATATTTAAGAAGAGTCAGTTAAGAAATAAAGAAGAATTCAGGAGCAATGTCAATGGGTGGTTTAGTCACTAAGTCATGTCCGACCCCATGGACTATAGCCTGCCAAGCTCCTCTGTCCATGGGATTCTCCAGGCAAGAATACTGCAGTGGGTTGCCATTTC
The DNA here is from genome assembly GCF_014754425.2 of Oryx dammah. Classification (NCBI taxonomy): domain Eukaryota; kingdom Metazoa; phylum Chordata; class Mammalia; order Artiodactyla; family Bovidae; genus Oryx; species Oryx dammah. The sequence continues at coordinate 44,277,671 of NW_024070207.1, forward strand.
TCCAAGGGATCTTCCTGAACCAGGAATCAAACCCAGGTCTCCTGCATTGCAGGCAGATTCTTTACCAACTGAGCTACAAGGGAAGCCCAAGAGATGAAAGATCCCAAGCTATATTTTTAGGATCTAACTGTAAAACACTGATAATACATTTGCAGGGTTTCTGGGAGGATGAAGAGCAAAATACAGGAGAAGCCACACTTACTGAGAATTTGGGAAGGACTCCAGCAAAAGAACTTGCAGGGATGGGCAGAGGAGATAGAGAACACACTGTCAATGAAGCCAAGGGAGGCAAAATAATTTGAAAGTGGAAAGTTTGGTTCATGGGTCAAATACAGTAAAAAGATCTAGAAAATGAAGACAGAGATGAGGCCATTTTGGAAGTCACTATTACAGACAGAAGAGCATTCAGTTCAGTTCAGTTCAGTCGCTCTGTCGTGTCTGACTCTTTGTGACCCCATGAATCACAGCACGCCAGGCCTCCCTGTCCATCACCAACTCCCAGAGTTCACCCAGACTCACGTCCATTGAGTCAGTGATGCCATCCAGCCATCTCATCCTTTGTCGTCCCCTTCTCCTCCTGCCCCTAATCCCTCCCAGCATCACAGTCTTTTCCAATGAGTCAACTCTTTGCATGAGGTGGCCAAAGTACTGGAGTTTCAGCTTTAGCATCATTCCTTCCAAAGAACATCCAGGACTGATCTCCTTTAGGATGGACTGGTTGGATCTCCCTGCAGTCCAAGGGACTCTCAAGAGTCTTCTCCAACACCATAGTTCAAAAGCATCAATTCTTAGGCACTCAGCTTTCTTCACAGTCCAACTCTCACATCCATACATGACTACTGGCAAAACCATAGAATGGACTAGATGGACCTTTGTTGGCAAAATAATGTCTGTTTTTGAATATGCTATCTAGGTTGGTCATAACTTTCCTTCCAAGGAGTAAGCATCTTTTAATTTCATGGCTACAATCACCATCTGCAGTGATTTTGGAGCCCAAAAGAATAAAGTCTGACACTGTTTCCACTGTTTCCCCATCTATTTCCCATGAAGTGATGGGACCAGATGCCATGATCTTCGTTTTCTGAATGTTGAGCTTTAAGCCAACTTTTTCACTCTCGTCTTTCACTTTCATCAACAGGCTTTTTAGTTCCTCTTCACTTTCTGCCATAAGGACGGTGTCATCTGCATATCAGAGGTTATTAATATTTCTCCCAGAAATCTTGATTCCAGCTTGTGCTTCTTCCAGCCCAGCGTTTCTCATGATGTACTCTGCATATAAGTTCAATAAGCAGGGTGAGAATACAGAGCCTTGATGTACTCCTTTTCCTATTTGGAACCAGTGTGTTGTTCCATGTCCAGTTCTAACTGTTGCTTCCTGACCTGCATATAGATTTCTCAAGAGGCAGGTCAGGTGGTCTGGTATTCCTATCTCTTTCAGAATTTTCCACAGTTTATTATGATCCACACAGTCAAAGGTTTTGACATAGTCAATAAAGCAGAAATAGATGTTTTTCTGGAACTCTCTTGCTTTTTCGATGATCCAGCAGATGTTGGCACTTTGATCTCTGGTTCCTCTGCCTTTTCTAAAACCAACTTGAACACCTGGAAGTTCGCAGTTGACATATTGCTGAAGCCTGGCTTGGAGAATTTTGAGCATTACTTTACTAGCATGTGAGATGAGTGCAATTGTGTGGTAGTTTGAGCATTCTTTGGCATTGCCTTTCTTTGGGATTGGAATGAACTGACCATTTCCAGTCCTGTGGCCACTGCTGAGATTTCCAAATTTGCTGACAAATGAGTGTAGCACTTTAACAGCATCATCTTTCAGGATTTGAAATAGCTCCACTGGAATTCCATCACCTCCACTAGCTTTGTTCGTAGTGATGCTTCCTATTGCCCCCAGACATCACATTCCAAGATGTCTGGCTCTAGGTGAGTGATCACACCATCGTGATTATCTGGGTTGTGAAGATCTTTTTTGTACGGTTCTTCTGTGTATTCTTGCCACCTCTTCTTAATATCTTCTGCTTCTGTTAGGTCCATACCATTTCTGTCTTTATTGTGCCCATCTTTGCATGAAATATTCCCTTGGTATCCTAATTTTCTTGAAGACATCTCTAGTCTTTCCCATTTTGTTGTTTTCCTCTGTTTCTTTGCATTGATCGCTGATGAAGGCTTTCTTATCTCTCCTTGCTATTCTTTGGAACTCTGCATTCAGATGCTTATATCTTTCCTTTTCTCCTTTGCCTTTCACTTCTCTTCTTTTCTCAGCTATTTGTAAGGCCTCCTCAGACAGCCATTTTGCTTTTTTGCATTTCTTTTCCATGGGGATGGTCTTGATCCCTGTCTCCTGTACAATGTCACGAACTTCCATCCATAGTTCTTCAGGCACTCTGTCTCTCAGATCTAGGCCCTTAAATCTATCTCTCACTTCCACTGTATATCACAAGGGATTTGATTTAGGTCATACCTGAATGGTCTAGCGGTTTTCCCCACTTTCTTCAATTTAAGTCTGAATTTGGCAATAAAGAGTTCATGATCTGAGCCACAGTCAGCTCCCAGTCTTGTTTTTGCTGACTATATAGAGCTTCTCCATCTTTGGCTGCAAAGAAGAGCATTAGGAATGAATTAAATAAGAAAGTGGAGCAGCAGAGACAGTAAAGAAATGGTACGTCTTTCAACATGGGCTGTGCAACATGAAGGCTAGAGGTGACAGTAACCCAGAAGAATAACTGGTATAAGGAAAGATTATTTCAGGCTACTTAAAACCTGAGCATGATGTATACCAAGGGAATAATTCCAGTGGAGAGGAATAAACTGATAATGCAGAAGAGAGAGGTCACATTTGTAAAGGAGTCCCTATTAAGCTATGCCTATGCAGCCCCAGTCTATGGTCACTCTAAAGATGCATTTGAGGATGACCTAATGTTTGAGAGAAGTCACCTGAGGTCAAACTAGAAGCCAGCAATACTATTGGAGCTGTTTGCCTATCCATGTGAACAAACTACCCCAAGTAAGGAGATAATCTTCTGTGTGTGTGTATGTGATACAAGACATAATTTAGAGACTCTCAGCTCTGAGTGTGGCTCCCCAAGGCAGGGGGCTCAAAATTCTGTCCCTTAGGACTTTTTGATATAATTATGCCTTAATTACTTAACAGTCATTAAAATTAAACCTCCTATTCTCTTTAAAGTATGGAACAAGACCTGGAGGTCCACTATTCCTATTTGACATTATTCTGAATATACACAGGCTAATATAATTAGACAAGAGAAAAATAAGAGATTAAAAAAATTGGAAGAGAGACTTCTAGAATGGCAGTATGAAGAGCTTGGCAGACATTCTCCCCAGCAAAACAACCATTTAATGGGTGAAAATTGTTTTGAAAAACAACCATTTAATGGGTGAAAATTGTTTTGAAAACAACCATTTAATGGGCAAAAATTGTTTCGAAAAAACACACAAATCTTTAAAGTCTCTGGAAATTGATTCAAGACATAAAGAACGTGGAGGAGCATTTATTCAAGAAAACCTACTAAATCTTGGTAATACAACCAGAGTCTGTGGCATGTAAGTGAAACATACTCCCAACCCCTGTCCTACTCCAGGTCAGTGATGGGAGTTCTATTCCAGCCAGTTGTGGCTAAGAAGAGCTACTATTTGGGGAAGTACAGCCATGAGGACAAGTGTTCCTTGTCTCTAATGAGCTGCCATTTGTAGGGCAAGGTCTCTGTCCCAATCCTGACAGGCTGAGAATATTGAAGTTCCAATCTCTACTGCCCCAGCTCACTCAGAGGTCACAGGTTCCATGCTTGGAGGGCAAGCAAGCAAAACAATCAGGGGCTTTGATCTCCCCTACACCGCCTGATTGTAGAACGTGAGTGTCACTCAGAGATACAGACAACTGATCCACCCTCGGGCTCCAGGATGATAGTGTGGAGATTCTGCCCATCAAGAGAAGTGGACTGTAAATATGAAGGATTCTGAAACTCTGATAGAAGGTGTTATTTAAAACAATGGAAATCTTTCTGGCAAGCTCTTAAGAGAGGATTGGTAGCTATGTCAGATTAGTAGCAGCAAGTGAAACTACCTAGAACTTAAACACAGAATCAAGGAGAGGGATAATAAGAGCCTTGGGGGCCCAAAAGGCTGAAAGCATGCACTAGGCTGAAGCAGACTTGAAAACATTCCTCCAGTTGCAGACAGACCCATCCACCTAGAGTGGAAGCCTTATTGGTACTAGAGGATTAAGCACAGTCTCTGACCAAATGCTGGCTGAAAAATAAGCTATACTGGCCCAGGAGCAAATCCGTGGAAGCCTGGGGGGATTTTTACTTCAGTACTCACTGTGAGAGCCTAGTTGAGCTCTAGAAGGTAAAACTCCTGGAAGTGTGGGAATTCCACCCACCCTGCATGCACCCACACCTGGGTACCCTGGAGTTCTTAACTCACAGACTTGTTCACATTGAGCCTCCAGCAATCCATCAATTACAGTTCAAATTTTCTTACTCCACATTAGTTCCCACGGAGATTTCTTCTCCAGTAAGTTGTGAGTCTGCATTCACCTGTTGGTCTCTCCAGTTTGGGGACAGTGATTTGCCCCATTCTCTCACTTATCTTACAGATCTAAAAAGAGTTGTTGATTTTTCAGTTTGTTCAGCTTTTTTACTTATCATTGGGACAGAGTGGCAGCCCTCAAGCTTTGTATGTGCCAGACCAATATCTAGGACAATTTTTGTCTTTTAGGTGGTATATTTGAGCCATTTAAATTTAAGGTAACTATTTTTTAAATTTTTTTTAATTATTGAAGGATAATTGCTTTACAGAATTTTGTTGTTTTCTGTCAAACATCAACATGAATCAGCCATAGGTATACATATATCCCCTCCCTTTTGAACCACCCTCCCATCTCCCACCCCATCCCACCCCTCTAGATGGATAGAGAGCCCCTGTTTGAGTTTCCTGAGCCATACAGCAAATTCCTGTTGGCTATCTATTTGACATATGGTAATGTAAATTTCCATGTTACTCTTTCCATACATCTCACCCTCTCCTCCCCTCTCCTCACGTCCATAAATCTATTGTCTATGTCTGTTTCTCCATTGCTGCCCTGTAAATAAATTCTTCAGTCCCATTTTTCTAGACTCTGTAAATATGTGTTAGAATATGATATTTATCTTTCTCTTTCTGACTCATTTCACTCTGTATAATAGGTTCTAGGTTTATCCAGATCATCAGAACTGACTCAAATGTGTCCCTTTTATGGCTGAGTAATATTCCATTGTGTATATGTACTACAGCTTCTTTATTCATTCATCTCTCTATGGACATCTAGGTTGCTTCCATGTTCTAACTATTGTAAATAGTGCTGCAATGAACAATGGAATACATGTGTCTCTCAATTTTGGTTTGCTCAGGGTATATGCCTAGGAGTAGGATTGCTGGGGTCATACGGTGATTTTATTCCTAGTTTTTTAAGGAATCTCCACGCCGGCTTCCATAGTGGCTGTATCAATTTACATTCCCACCAACAGTGTAAGAGTAGTCCCTTTTCTCCACACCCTCTCCAGCATTTATTGTTTGTAGACTTTTTGATGACGGCCATTCTGCCTGATGTGAGGTGAGATCTCATTGTGGTTTTGATTTGCATTTCTCTAATAATGAGTGATGTTGAGCATCTTTTCATGTGTTTGTTAGCCATCTGTATGTCTTCTTTGGAGAAAGGCCTGTTTAGGTCTTTTTCCCACTTTTTGATTGGGTTGTTTGTTTTTCTGGTATTGAGTTGTATGAGCTGCTTCTATATTTTGGAAATTAATCTTTTGTCAGTTGTTTTATTTGCTATTATTTTCTCCCATTCTGAGGACTGTCTTTTCACCTTGTTTATAGTTTCCTTTGCTGTGCAAAAGCTTTTAAGTTTAATCAGGTGCCACTTGTTTACTTTTGTTTTTATTTCCATTCCTCTAGGAGGTGGGTCATAGAGGATCTTGCTTTGATTTATGTCATCGAGTGTTCTGCCTATGTTTCCCTGTAAGAGTTTTATAGTTTCTGGCCTTACACTTAGGTCTTTAATCTATTTTGAGTTTATCTTTGTGTATGGTGTTAGGAAGCATTCTAATTTCATTCTTTTGCATGTAGCTGTCCAGTTTTCCCAGCACCATTTATTGAAGAAGCTGTCTTTGCCACATTGGATGTTCTTGCCTCCTTTGTCAAAAATAATGTACCCATAGATGCATGGGATTATTTCTGAGCTTTCTATCTTCTTCCATTGGTTTATATTTCTGTTTTTGTGCCTGTACCATACTGTCCTGATGACTGTAGCTTTGTAGTATAATCTGAAGTCAGGAAGCTCCAGCTCCATTCTTTCTCAAGACTGCTTTGGCTATTCAAGGTCTTTTGTGTACCCATATGAATTGTGAAATTTTTTGTTCTCAGTTTAGTTCAGTTGCTCAGTCATGTCCAACTCTTTGTGACCCCATAGACGGCAGCACACCAGGCTTCCCTGTCCATCACCAACTCCTGGATCTTACTCAAACTCATGTCCATTGAGTTGGTGATGCCATACAACCATCGCATCCTCTGGCAGCCCCTTCTCCTCCTTCCTTCAATCTTTACAAGCATCAGGGTATTTTCCAGTGAGTCAGTTCTTCACATCAGGTGGCCAAAGTATTGGAGTTTCAGCTTCAGCATCAGTCCTTCCAATGAATATTCAGGATTGATTTCATTTAGGATGGGCTGGTTGGAACTCCTTGCTGTCCAAGGGACTCTCAAGAGTCTTTTCCAAAACTACAGTTCAAAAGCATCAGTTCTTCAGAGCTCAGCTTTCTTTATATTCCAACTCTCACAGCCATACATGACTACTGGAAAAACCACAGCTTTGACTAGACAGACGTTTGTTGACAAGGTAATCACTCTGCTTTTTAAAATGCTGTCTAGGTTGGTCATAACTTTTCTTCCAAGGAGCAAGCGTCTTTTAATTCCATGGCTGCAGTCACCTCTACAGTGATTTTGGAGCCCAAAAAGATAAAGTCTGTCACTGTTTCCATTGCTTCCCCATCTATTTGCTGTGAAATGATGGGACCAGATACCATGATCTTAGTTGTATAAATGATGAGTTTTAAGCCAACTTTTTCATTCTCCTCTTTGACTTTCACCAAGAGGCTCTTTATTTCTTCTTTGCTTTCTGCCATAAGGATGGTGTCATCTGCAAATCTGAGGTTACTGATATTTCTCCTGGCAATCTTGATGACCACTTGTGCTTCATCCAATCCAGCATTTCTAATGATGTACTCTCCATATAAGTTCAATAAGCAGGGTGACAATATACAGCCTTGACATACTCTTTTCCCCGATTTGGAACCAGTCTGTTGTTCCATGTACAGTTCTAACTGTTGCTTTTTGACCAGCATACAGATTTCTCAAGGGACAGGTCAGGTAAACTGGTATTCCCATCTCTTTAAGAATTTTCCAGTTTGTTGTGATCCAAACAGTCAAAGGCTTTGGCATAGTCAATAAAGCAGAAGTAGATGATTTTCTGGGACTCTCTTGCTTTTTCGATGATCCAGTGGATGTTGGCAATTTGATCTCTGGTTCCTCTGTCTTTTCTAAATCCAGCTTGAACATCTGGAAGTTCATGGTTCATGTATTGTTGAGGCCTGGCTTGGACAATTTTAAGCATTACTTTGCTAGCATGTGAGATGAGTGCAATTGTGTGGTAAGTTGGGCATTCTTTGGCATTGCCTTTCTTTGGGATTGGAATGAAAACTGACCTTTTCCAGTCCTGTGGCCACTGCTGAGTTTTCCAAATTTGCTAGCATATTGAGTACAACACTTTCATGGCATCATCTTTTAGGATTTGAGATAGCTCAACTGGAATTCTATCACCTCCACTAGCTTTGTTCATAGTGATGCTTCCTAAGGGCCACTTGACTTCACATTCCATGATATCTGGTTCTAGGTGAGTGACCACACCATTGTGGCTTTCTGGGTCATGAACCTCTTTTTTGTACAGTTCTTCTGTGCCACCTCTTCTTAATATCTTCTGCTTCTGTTAGGTCCATACCATTTCTGTCCTTTATTGTGCCCATCTTTGCATGAAATGTTCCCTTGGTATCTCTAATTTTCTTGAAGTCATCTCTAGTTTTTCCCATTCTAGTGTTTTCCTCTATTTCTTTGCACTGATTACTGAGGAAGGCTTTATTATCTCTCCTTGCTATTCTTTGGAACTCTTCATTCAGATGCTTATATCTTTCCTTTTCTCCTTTGCCTTTTGCTTCTCTTCTTTTCACAGCTATTTGTAAGACCTCCTCAGAAAACCATTTTGCCTTTTTTCATTTCTTTTTCTTGAGGATGGTCTTGATTCCTGTCTCCTGTACAATGTCATGAACCTCCATCCATAGTTTTTCAGGCACTCTGACTATCAGATCTAATCCCTTGAATCTATTTGCCACTTCTGCTGTATAATTGAAAGGGATTTGATTTAGGTCATGATCTAGTGGCTTTCCCTACTTTCTTCAATTTCAGTCCGAATTTGGCAATAAGGAGTTCATTATCTGAGCCACAGTCACCTCCCGGTCATGTTTTTGCTGACTGTATAGAGCTTCTCCATCTTTGGCTGCAAAGAATATAATCAATCTGATTTCAGTGTTGACGATCTAGTGATGTCCATGTGTAGAGTCTTCTCTTGTGTTGTTGGAAGAGGGTGTTTGCTATGACCAATGCATTCTCTTGGCAAAACTCTATTAGCCTTTGCCCTGCTTCGTTCTGTACTCCAAGGCCAAGTTTGCCTGTTACTCCAGGTATTTCTTGACTTCCTACTTTTGCATTCCAGTCCCCTATAATGAAAAGGACATCTTTTTTTTTAGTGTTAGTTCTAGAAGGTCTTGTAGGTCTTCATAGAACCATTCAACTTCAGCTTCTTCAGCATTAATGGTAGAGTCATAGACTTGTGATATTGAATGATTTGCTTTGGAAACAAACAGAAATCATTCTGTCGTTTTTGAGACTGCATCCAAATACTGCATTTTGGACTCTTCTGTTGACTATGATGGCTACTCCGTTTGTTTTTTGTTTTTGTTTTTGTTTTTCTAGTTTTATGGAAAATGCCATTGATAATTTGATAGGGATCGCATTGATCTGTAGATTGCATTTGGTAGTATAGTCGTTTTCACAATATTGATTCTTCCTACCCAGGAACATGGAATATCTCTCCATCTGTTTATTTCATCTTTGATTTCTTTCATTAGTGTCTTATACTTTTCTGTGTACAGTTCTTTTGTCTCCTTAGGTAAGTTTATTCCTAGATATTTAATTCTTTTTGTTGCAGTGGTGAATGGGATTGGTTCCTTTATTTCTCTTTCTGATTTTCATTGTCAGTATATAGACATGCACATGATTTCTGTGTATTGGTTTTGTATCCTGCAACTTTGCTAAATTCCCTGATTAACTCTAGTAATTTTCTGATACTGTCTTTAGGTTTTTCTAAGGGCCTAGATCTGATAGATAGAGTGCCTGATGAACTATGGAATGAGGTTCGTGACATTGTATAAGAGACAGTGATCAAGACCATCCCCATGGAAAAGAAATGCAAAAAAGCAAAATGGCTGTCTGGGGAGGCCTTACAAATAGCTGTGAAAAGAAAAGAGGCAAAAAGCAAAGGAGAAAAGGAAAGATATAAGCGTCTGAATGCAGAGTTCCAAAGAATAGCAAGAAGAGATAAGAAAGCCTTCATCAGTGATCAATGCAAAGAAATAGAGGAAAACAATAGAATGGGAAAGACTAGAGATGTCTTCAAGAAAATTAGAGATACCAAGGGAACATTTCATGCAAAGATGGGCTCGATAAAGGACGGAAATGGTATGGACCTAACAGAAGCAGAAGATATTAAGAAGAGGTGGCAAGAATACAGAGAAGAACTGTACAAAAAAGATCTTCATAACCCAGATAATCATGATGATGTGGTAACTAATCTAGAGCCAGACATCTTGGAAAGTGAAGTCAAGTGGGCCTCAGAAAGCATCACTACAAACAAAACTAGTGGAGGTGATGGAATTCCAGTTGAGCTGTTTCAAATCCTGAAAGATGATACTGTGAAAGTGCTACACTCAATATGCCAGCAAATTTGGAAAACTCAGCAGTGGCCACAGGACTGGAAAAGGTCAGTTTTCATTCCAATTCCAAAGAAAGGCAATGCCAAAGAATGCTCAAACTACTGCACAATTGCACTCATCTCACACACTAGTAAAGTAATGCTCAAAATTCTCCAAGCCCAGCTTCAGCAATACGTGAACCGTGAACTCCCTGACGTTCAACCTGGTTTTAGAAAAGGCAGAGGAATCAGAGATCAAATTGCCAACATCTGCTGGATCATGGAAAAAGCAAGAGAGTTCCAGAAAAACATCTATTTCTGCTTCATTGACTATGCCAAAGCCTTTGACTGTGTGGATCACAATAAACTGGAAAATTCTGAAAGATATGGGAATACCAGAGGACCTAACCTGCCTCTTGAGAAATCTGTATGCAGGTCAGGAAGCAACATTTAGAACTGGACATGGAACAACAGACTGATTCCAAATAGGAAAAGGAGTATGTCAAGGCTGTATATTGTCACCCTGCTTATTTCACTTCTATGCAGAGTACATCATGAGAAACGCTGGACTGGAAGAAACACAAGCTGGAATCAAGATTGCTGGGAGAAATATCAACAACCTCAGATATGCAGATGACACCACCCTTATGGCAGAAAGTGAAGAGGAGCTAAAAAGCCTCTTGATGAAAGTGAAAGAGGCGAGTGAAAAAGTTGGCTTAAAACTCAACATTCAGAAAACAAAGATCATGGCATCTGGTCCCATCACTTCATGGGAAATAGATGGGGAAACAGTGGAAACAGTGTCTGACTTTATTTTGGGGGGCTCCAAAATCACTGTAGAGGTGATTGCAGCCATGAAATTAAAAGATGCTTACTCCTTGGGAGAAAAGTTATGACCAACCTAGATAGTATATTCAAAAGCAGAGACATTACTTTGCCGACTAAGGTCCATCTAGTCAAGGCTATGGTTTTTCCTGTGGTCATGTATGGATGTGAGAGTTGGACTGTGAAGAAGGCTGAGTGCCAAAGAATTGATGTTTTTGAACTGTGGTGTTGGAGAAGACTCTTGAGAGTCCCTTGAACTGCAAGGAGATCCAACCAGTCCATTCTGAAGGAGATCAACCCTGGGATTTCTTTGGAAGGAATAATGCTAAAGCTGAAACTCCAGTACTTTGGCCACCTCATGAGAAGACTTGACTCATTGGAAAAGACTGTGATGCTGGGAGGGACTGGAGGCAGGAGGAGAAGGGGACGACCAAGGATGAGATGACTGGGTGCCATCACTGACTCGATGGACGTGAGTCTGAGTGAACTCCGGGAGTTGGTGATGAACAGGGAGGCCTGGCGTGCTGCGATTCATGGGGTCGCAAAGAGTCGGACATGACTGAGGACTGAACTGAACTGAACTGATGTATAGTATCATGTCATCTGCAAACAGTGAGAACTTTACTTCTTCTTTTCCAATCTGGATTCCTTTTATTTCCTTTTCTTTTCTGATTGCTGTAGCTAGGACTTCCAGAATTATGTTGAATAACAGTGGTGAACGTGGACACCCTTGACTTGTTCCTGATCTTAGGAGGAATGCTTTCAGTTTTTCACCGTTGAGAATAATGTTTGCTGTAGGCTTATCATATATGACTTTTACTATGTTGAGGTAGTTTTCTTCTATGCTCAATTTTTGAAGAGTTTTAATAAATGGGTGCTGAGTGGTATCAAAGGCTTTTTCTGCATCTATTGAGATTATCATATGGTTTTTATCTTTCAATTTGTTAATATGGTGTATCACATTGATTGATTTCCGTATAGTGAAGAATCTCTGCACTCCTGGAATAAACCCAATTTGACCATGGTTGATCAACACTTGATTGTTGCTGAATTCTGTTTGCTAAAATTTTGTTGAGGATTTTTGCATCTATGTTCATCAGTGATATTGGCCTGTAGTTTTCTTTTTTGTGTGTTGTCTTTGTCTGGTTTTGGTATCAGGATGATGGTGGCCTTGTAGAATATGTTTGGAATTGTTCCTTCCTCTGCAATTTTTTGAAACAGTTTTAGCTGGATAGGCATTGTGGCTGCTGCTGCTAAGTTGCTTCAGTCATGTGTGACTCTGTGTGACCCCATAGACAGCAGCCCACCAGACTCCTCCATCCCTGGGATTCTCCAGGCAAGAATACTGGAGTACGTTGCCATTTCCTTCTCCAAGGCATTAGCTCTTCTCTAAATGTTAGATAGAATTCTCCTGTGAAGCCATCTGGTCCTGGGTTTTTGTGTTTTTGGCAGATTTTTGATCACAGCTTCAATTTTAGTGCTTGTTATTGGGTTGTTCATAATTTCTATTTCTTCCTGGTTCAGTCTTGGAAGACTGAGCTTTTCTAAGAATCTGTCCATTTCTTCCAGGTTATCCATTTTATTGCCATATGGTTGTTCATAATAATCTCTTATAATCCTTTGTATTTCTGCATTGTCTGTTGTAACCTCTCCTTTTTCATTTCTAATTTTATCGATTTGATTCTTCTGTCTTTTTTTCTTGATGAGTCTGGCTAAAGGCTTGTCAATTTTGTTTATCTTCTCAATGAACCAGCTTTTAGTTTTATTAATCTTTACTATTACTTCTTTCATTTCTTTTTCATTTATTTCTGCCTAGATCTTTATGATTTCTTTCCTTCTACTAATTTTGGGGTTTTTAGTTCTTCTTTTTCCAGTTGTTTTAGGTGTAAAGTTAGGTTGTCTATTCAGTGTTTTTCTTGTTTCTTAAAGTAGGATTGTATTGCTATTAACTTTCCTCTTAGAACTGCTTTTGCTGCGTCCCATGGGTTTTGAGTTGTCATGTTTTCATTGTCATTTGTTTCTAGAAATTTTTTGATTTCCATTTTGATTTCTTCAGTAACCTGTTGGTTATTTAGAAATGTGTTGCTTAATCTCCATGTGTTTGTGTTTCTTATAGTTTTTTTCCTGTAATTGATATCTAGTCTCATAGCATCGTGGTTGGAGAAGATACTCGATATGATTTCAATTTTCTTAAATTTACTGAGGTTTGATTTGTGACTCAAGATGTGGTCTAACCTGGAGAATGTTCCACGTGCACTTGAGAAGAAGGTGTATTCTTTTCCATTTGGATGTAATGTCCTGAAGATATCAATAGGATCCATCTCATCTAATGTATCATTTAAGACTTGTGTTTCCTTATTAATTTTCTGTTTTGATGATCTGTCCATTGGTGTGAGTGGGGTGTTAAAGTCTCCTACTGTTATTGTATTACTGTCATTTTCTCCTTTTATGTCTGTTAGTGTTTGTCTTATGTATTGAGGTGCTCCTATGTTGAGTGCATAGATACTTACAGTTGTTATGTCTTCCTCTTGGATTGATCCCTTGATCATTATGTAGTGTCCTTTCTTATCTCTTATAATATTGTTTATTTTAAGGTCTATTTTGTCTGATACGAGGGTTGCTTCTCCAGCTTTCTTTTGCTTCCCATTTGCATGGAATATATTTTTCCATCCTTTCATTTTCTGTCTATATGTGTCTTTAGGTCTGAAGTGGGTTTCTTGTAGACAGCATATATATGAGTCTTGTTTTTGTATCCATTCAGCCAGTCTGTGTCTTTTGGTTGGAGCATTTAATCCATTTACATTTAAAGTAATTATTGATATATATATATATTCCTATTTCCATTTTCTTAATTATTTGGGGTTGATTTTGTAGATGTTTTTTCTTCTCTTGTATTTCTTGACTATATAAGTCCTGTTAACATTTGTTGTAAAGCTGGTTTGGTGGTACTGAATTCTCTTAACTTTTGCTTGTCTGAGAAGCTTTTTATTTCTCCATCAACTTTGAATGAGATCCTTGCAAGGTATAGTAATCTTGGTTTTAGATTTTTCCCTTTCAGTACTTTAAATATATCCTGCCATTCCCTTCTGACCTGCAGAGTTCCTGCTGAAAAACCAGCTGTTAAACGTATGGGGTTTCCCTTGTATGTTACTTGTTGCTTCTCCCTTGCTGCTTTTAATATTCTTTCTTTATGTTTAGTCTTTGTTAGTTTGGTTAATATGTGTCTTGGTGCATTTCTCCTTGTGCCGGGAGCCAGCATGAGGAATTCCACCCGTGACAAGGTCATGCAGCAGAGCTCTGATGGCAAGGCTAATCAGACCTCAGGTTTTCCCCCTGGAATTTCCTGAGCATCCACCCTCCAATAAATAAGAATCTGCCTGCTTTTCCACTCTTCTGACATTCTCTGGAAAAAGTCAATTCAGGGCTTTAGTCTTCTGCATTTGAAAGAGTGTTTCAATCCAAAACCCCTCTGATGGCTTTCTAGCCTGCCTGCAGGACTCATACAGCTGCGCATGTGATTGTTTGAGGCCTCCCGACTGCGGGAGGCACAGGAAGCTCAAAACATCCTAGGAATGTCGAGGCTTCCGAGGAATCAAAATCATTAGAATAGGACCAATTAAAGGTTTCATTTGTTGAGCCAATACTTGCTGCCAAATTTTCATATCTTTTATTTTTAGGTATAGTTGGTATATAGAAAAACAGGTAGTAGACCTGGTATTAGCAACACTAGATCTTTGAGTTAAGTACTTTCTTTGTTATAACCCACTGCACCTTTGTTCTATAGGAATGTAACTTTTTTGTACTTTGAGGGTGATGCAGAGTAAAGAGGAAACACTTCTAGGGAAAAGGAGTTTTCTGGACAATTATCCAGGAATAGAGCCATAAAAATATTAACAAGCCTCTTGGCCAGAAGATAATGTAAACCACCTGGGATCCTTTGTATATGGGAGGGTATGCAAAAAGAAAGTCTTGTTTGTCTCAATAAGGGTCAGGACTGCTTCCCCTGCATAACTCTACATATTCCAATATGTCTTTATGTACCACTTGGGTATATAAGCTGATTTTGAAAAATAAAGTTTTTGGAGTCTTGCACTGATGCTGGGCTTCCCCATGTCGTTCTCTTCTTTTTCCAGCTGAATTCCCACCTGGAGCAGGGAGGCTCATCATGTCTACTTATTTGTCCCGGCTTCTAAGATCCGTAAGAGAGAGAGCCCAAGGCGGGGCACTCTCCAATATTCAAACAGATGCCGGTGGCCCTACGTAGATGGTGCAAGTTCCTTGTCTGGAACTTTATTGGTCTTCTACATAATCCAAGTTATTCAGCCCTCTTTCTCTACTTAATTTTCCTACTATACTATTGTTTCTTAATCTAATCTTATATTAATAAACAAATAAGTTTTCCTCACCGACGCCGTCCACCCTTCGAATTCCCTGGATCCACCGGGGCTGGACCCCGGCATCCTTGGGTTTATCCTGTATGGGATTCTTTGTGACTCTTGGACTTGATTGACAATTTCCTTTACCATGTTGGGGAAATTTTCAACTGTAATCTCTTCAAAGTTTTCTCATACCTCTCTTTTTCACTTCTTCTTCTGGGACCCCTATAATTCAATGTTGGTGCATTTGATATTGTCCCAGAAGTCTCTGAGACTATCCTCAGTTCTTTTCATTCTTTTTACTTTATTCTGCTCTTTAGAAGTTATTTCCACCATTTTATCTTTCAGCTCACTGATTCATTCTTCTGTTTCAGATATTCTGTGATTGAATCCTTCCAGAGTATTTTTAATTTCAGTAATTGTGTTGTTTGTCTCTGTATGTTTATTCTTTAATTCTTCTAGGTCTTTGTTATTTGATTCTTGCATTTTCTCCATTTTGTTTTCAAGGCTTCTGATCATCTTTACTATCATTATTCTGAATTCTTTTTCAGGTAGTTTGCCACTTCCTCTTCATTTATTTGGACTTCTATGTTTCTAGTTTGTTCCTTCATTTGTATGGTAATTCTCTGTTGTTTCAGAGAATTACTATACAAAATTTTTTTTTAACTTATTGTGTTTGAGGTCTTCTTTTCCCAGGCTAAGTTGAATTCTTTCTTCCTTTTGGTTTCTGCCCTCCTAAGGTGGGGAAACAGTGGAAACAGTGTCAGACTTTATTTTTTGTGGCTCCAAAATCACTGCAGATGGTGATTGCAGCCATGAAATTAAAAGACGCTTACTCCTTGGAAGAAAAGTTATGACCAACCTAGATAGCATATTGAAAAGCAGAGACATTACGGAGCCAACAAACCATAGTCAAGACTATGGTTTTTCCAGTGGTCATGTATGGATGTGAGAGTTGGACTGTGAAGAAAGCTGAGCACTGAAGAATTGATGTGTTTGAACTGTGGTGTTGGAGAAGACTCTTGAGAGTCCCTTGGACTGCAAGGAGATCCAACAAGTCCATCCTAAAGGAGATCAGTCCTGGGTGTTCTTTGGAAGGAATGATGCTAAAGCTGAAACTCCAGTACTTTGGCCACCTCATGTGAAGAGTTGACTCATTGGAAAAGACTCTGATGCTGGGAGGGATTGGGGACAGAAAGCAAAGGGTATGACAGAGGATGAGATGGCTGGATGGCATCATTGACTCGATGGACGTGAGTCTGAGTGAACTCCGGCAGATGGTGATGGACAGGGAGGTCTGGCATGCTGCAATTCATGGGGTCACAAAGAGTCAGACATGACTGAGCAACTGAACTGAACTGAACTGAAGGTTGGTCGAGTGGTTTGTGTAAGCTTTGTATAGAGTGAGATTTGTGCTGAGTTTTTATTAGTTTGTTTGTTTTTCCTCTGGTGGGCAAGGCTGAGTGAGATGGTAATCCTGTCTGCTGATGATTTGGTTTGTATTTTTGGTTTGTTTTGGGCTTCCCTGGTGGCTCAGCGGGTAAAGGGTCTGCCTCCAATGCAGGAGACCTGGGTTCAATCCTGGGTTGGGAAGACCCCCTGGAGAAAGAAATGACAACCCACTCCAGTACTCTTGCCTGGAAAATCCCATAGACTGAGAAGCCTGGTAGGCTACAGTCCACGGGGTCGCAGAGTCGGACACGACTGAGCGACTTCACTTCACTTCACTTTGTTGTTTAGATGAGGTGTCCTGCACAGGGTGCTACTAATGATTGGGTGATCACTAATCTAGAGCCAGACATCTTGGAATGTGAAGTCAAGTGGGTCTTAGAAAGCATCACTATGAACAAAGCTAGTGGAAGTGATGGAATTCCAGTTGAGCTGTTTCAAATCCTGAAAGATGATACTGTGAAAGTGCTGCACTCAATATGCCAGCAAATTTGGAAAACTCAGCAGTGGCCACAGGACTGGAAAAGGTCAGTTTTCATTCCAATCCCAAAGAAAGGCAATGCCAAAGAATGCTCAAACTACTGCACAATTGCACTCATCTCACAATCTAGTAAAGTAATGCTCAAAATTCTCCAAGCCAGGCTTCAGCAATACGTGAACTGTGAACTTCCTGATGTTCAAGCTGGTTTTAGAAAAGGCAGAGGAACCAGAGATCAAATTGCCAACATCTGCTGGATCATGGAAAAAGCAAGAGAGTTCCAGAAAAACATCTATTTCTGCTTCATTGACTATGCCAAAGCCTTTGACTGTGTGGATAACAATAAACTGTGGAAAATTCTGAAAGAGATGGGAATATCAGACCACCTGACCTGCCTCTTGAGAAATCTGTATGCAGGTAAGGAAGCAACAGTTAGAACTGGACATGGAACAACAGACTGGTTCCAAAGAGGAAAAGGAGTACGTCAAGGCTGTATATTGTCACCCTGCTTATTGAACTTACATGCAGAGTACATCATGAGAAATGCTGGACTGGAAGAAACACAAGCTGGAATCAAGATTGCTGGGAGAAATATCAATAACCTCAGATATGCAGATGACACCACCTTTATCACAGAAAGTGAAGAGGAGCTAAAAAGCCTCTTGATGAAAGTGAAAGAGGAGAGCGAAAAAGTTGGCTTAAAGCTCAACATTCAGAAAACGAAGATCATGGCATCTGGTCCCATCACTTCATGAGAACTAGATGGGGAAACAGGGGAAACAGTGTCAGACTTTATTTTTTGGGGGCTCCAAAATCACTGCAGATGGTGACTGCAGCCATGAAATTAAAAGACGCTTACTCCTTGGAAGAAAAGTTATGACCAACCTAGATAGCATATTCAAAAGCAGAGACATTACTTTGCCGACTAAGGTCTGTCTAGTCAAGGCTATGGTTTTTCCTGTGGTCATGTATGGATGTGAGAGTTGGACTGTGAAGAAGGCTGAGTGCCGAAGAATTGATGCTTTTGAAGTGTGGTGTTGGAGAAGACTCTTGAGAGTCCCTTGGACTGCAAGGAGATCCAACCAGTCCATTCTGAAGGAGATCAACCCTGGGATTTTTTTGGAAGGAACGATGCTAAAGCTGAAGCTCCAGTCTTTGGCCACCTCATGTGAAGAGTTGACTCATTGGAAAAGACTCTGATGCTAGGAGGGATTGGGGGCAGGAGGAGAAGGGGACGACAGAGGATGAGATGGCTGGATGGCATCACTGACTCGATGGACGTGAGTCTGAGTGAACTCCGGGAGATAGTGATGAACAGGGAGGCCTGGCGTGCTGCGATTCATGGGGTCGCAAAGAGTTGGACACGACTGAGCGACTGAACTGAACTGGGTCTTGTAATCAAGTGGTTTCCTTTGTGTGAGTTCTCACTATTTGATACTCCCTAGTTTAGTTCTCTGGTAGTCTAGGGTCTTGGAGTCCGTGCTCCCACTCCAAAGGCTCAGGGCTTGATCTCTTTGATGCCAGGCACTGCCATCTTCATTCATTCATTCATTCAACAAGAATTTATAACATACCTGTTTCATGTGGACTGTAGAACTTATGACCTGTGTGTTCCCTCAGAGTGAAGAAAAGCAAATGCTGATTAGGTTCTGAAATGCAGTTATTTTCTGAGATTCTTTAGAAATGCACCAAATCTCTCCACATACCATGAGCTGGAGCACCCTATGACTGCAGTAGTCAGACTCCACTCCGTTTTTCACTACCCTAAGGTAACTATTGATGTTAGAACTCTGTCCCTTTTGGTTTGTTTCCTCTGGTTCTTGTTCCTCTTCTTCTCTTTTCTTAACTTTCTGTGAGATTCTTGAACACTTTTTAGGATTATTTATTGATTCATTTAAAGGTTTTTAGAGCCTATCTCTTTTTGTACTTTTCTTAGTGGTCACTCTGGATATTACAATATAGTTTTGTGACTTATTACAGTCTCCAGGTACCACCATTTACTAGTTTGGGTGTATATTCAAAGAAATTGAAATCAAGGTAGTGACACCCCTATGTTCATTGAAGCATATAGCCAAGACATTGAAACAATCTAAGTGTCCCTCAACAGATGAATGGATAAAGGAAATGTAGTATATATAAAATAGAATATCATTCAACCATTATAAAGAAGAAAATTCTATTTGTGACTATATGGGTTAAACTTTAAGGCATTATTTCTTTTTAAAAAAATTGAAGTATAGTTGAGTTACAATATTGTGTTAGTTTAAGTGTACAGTAAAGTGATTTTGTAATACATTATATATGTTATTTTTATGTTATTTTCCATTATCAGTTATTACAAGATATTGAATATAAGTCCTTATTGGTTATCTATTTTATATATAATGGTGTTTGTATGTTCATCCCAAACTCCTAATTTGTCCCCCCAACACACATATTTCCTCTTTAGTAAACATAAGCTCATTTTTAAAATCTGTGACTATGTTTCCGTTTTGTAAATAAGTTCATTTATATCACTTTTAAAAAAATTAGATTTCAAGTAGAAGCAGTATCATATATTTTTCTTCTCTGTCTGACTTACTTCACTCAGTATGCCAATCTCTGCCTCCATGTGTTGCTGCAAATGGCTTTTTTTTAATTCTTTTTTATGGCTGAGGCATATTCTATCACATATATGTACCATGTCTTCTTTGTCCATTTATCTATCAATGGACATTTAGGTTGCTTCCCTGTCTTGGCTATTGTAAACAGTGCTGCTATGAACATAGGGGTGCATGTATCTTTTCTAATTATAGTTTCATCTGCATATATGCCCAGGAGTGGGATTGCTGGATCATGTGGTAGTACTATTTTTAGTTTTTAAAGAAACCTCCATAGTGACTACTCCAGTTAACATTCCCACCAGCAGTGTGGGAGGGCTCCCTTTGCTTCACACTTTCTCCAGCATTTATTATTTGTAGACTTTTTTGATGATGGGCATTCTGATGGGAGGGCCCCCAGGTGGCACTTAGGGTAAAGAACCACCTGCCAATGCAGGAGAAGATCCGTTGGAGGAGGGCATGGCAACCCACTCCAGTATTCTTGTCTGGAGAATCCCATGGACAGAAGAGCCTGGCAGGCTGCAGTCCATTGGGTCACAAAGGGTCAGACATCACTGAAGCAACTTAGAATGCATGCACACATTCTGATAGGAGTGAGATGATACCTCACTGTAGTTTGGATTTGCATTGCTCTGATAATGAGTGATGTTGAGCATCTTTTCATGTGCTTTTGGCCATCTGTATGTCTTCTTTGGAGAAACACCTGTTTAGGTCTTTTGCCAATATTTTTATTGGGTTGTTTTGTTTTGTTTTGTTTTATATTGAGTTGTATGAGCTCTTTGTATATTTTGCAAACTAAGTCCTTATTGGTTACATCATTTGCAGATATTTTCTGCCATTACATAGATTATAGATTATCTTTTTGTTTTGTTTATGGTTTCCTTTGCTGTGCAAAAGCTTATATGTTTGATTATGTCCCATTTGTTTATTTTTGCTTTTATTTCTATTGCCTTGGGAGACTGACCTAAGAAAAATTGCTATGATTTATGTCAAAGAATATTCTTGCCTATATTCTCTTCTAGAAGTTTTATGGTGTCATGTCTTATAGTAAGTTTTTAAGCCATTTTGAGTTTATTGTTGTGTATGGTGTGAGGGTGTGTTCTAACTTCATTGATTTATATGCAACTGTCCAGCTTCCCCAATACCATTAGCTGAAGCGACTATCTTTTTCCCATTGTATATTCTTCCCTCCTTTCTCAAAGGAGGGAATTACTCCTTAATTAATATTAACAAAATCCCCTCATTTATCTGTTCAGTCTTTCATTAGATGTTTACTGAGTGCCTACTATTAAGTAGGAACAGCAGTGATCAAAGCAAAGCTCCTGACCTCATAGACCTTATGTTTTAATGGAGAGGGAGACAGGCAATAAAAAAATAATATGCCAGGTGATGCTAAGTAGAATAAAATAATAAAGCATTTAAAAGAACTAAGAAATGCCTAACATGGTAGAGTTGCTGTTTTATACATAGTGGTCAGGGAAGGGCTTTCTTATAAGGTGACATTTAGGCAGAAACCTGAAGGAAATTAGGAGGTAAGACATGTAGATGTTCATTCATTTCAAAAATATTCATTAAGTACCAACTCGATGGACATGAGTTTTCTTTTTTTAATTCCACAGTCAACTGTTTAATTTTTTTAACTTGTTTTAAATTTTTATTTATTTATTATTATTTTTTGAGTTTGAGCAAGCTCCGGGAGTTGGTGATAGACAGGGAAGCCTGGTGTGCTGCAGTCCATGGGGTCACAAAGAGTCAGACACTGAGCGACTGAACTGAATTGAACTGAACTGAAGTGCTTACTCTGTGTCAAGCACAGTTCTAGACTCTTGGGTTACAGCAGCAAACAACAGACAAAAAAATAATAATCTTGCTCCTGTGGTTCACACAATCAAGTGGAAGAAGAAAGAAACAAGCAATAAAGGTAGTAAGAAATTCATTGTGTACTAGGTGATATGTGCTATGGATAAAAGAAAAAGTAGAGTAGGCTAAGAGGGATCAGGAGCACCAGATCCAGAGTTTTCAAGTTTAAATAGATGACATCATGGGGGTAAAGAAGGTCTAGATCATGAAGGGCCTTGTCGACCATTGAATGGATTTTGACTTTTACTCTGAAAGCCACTGGAGCCACTGGAGAGTTTTGTATGGAACAGTGATGTGACATAACTTTCATTTTTGAAGGATCAATATGACTGCTATATTGAAAATGAACTCTATGAAGGAAAGATAAAAGTAAAGAGAATCATTAAAAGGCTATTGTCATCACCCAGTCAAGGGACGATGGTGACTCGCAACAGGGTGTCAGCAATGGTGAGGGTGACAGTGATTGAATTCTGGTTATTTTTAACCATTTTTTGGACAGGTACACACTGCTTTATTTATTCATTTTTGGCTGTGCTTGGGTCTTTGTTGCTACATACGAACTTTTCCGAGTTGAGGACAGCAGGAACTACTCTCTAGTTGCAGTGTGTGAGCTTCTTATTGCAGTGGCTTCTCTCATTGTGGAGCAAAGTCTCTAGGCACATGGGTTTCAGTAGTTGTGACACACAGGCTCAGTAGTTGCATTGTGTGGGCTTGAGAGCACATGCTCAGCAGTTGTGGTACACGGTTTTAGTTGCTCTGCAGCAATGTGGAATTCTCCTGGACCAGGGATTGAACCCATGTCCCCTGTATTGGCAGGGGGATTCTTTACTACCATGCCACCAAGGAAGTCCCCTGGTTATATTTTAAAGGTAGAGAGAAAAGCATTTCCTGAAATATTGAATGTCGGGTATGACAGGAGAGGAGTCAAGGATGACTCCAAGATTTTTGGCCCTAACACTGAATTGATGGATTTGCCATCAACTGAGATGGGAAAGTTTGTGATTAAAGAAGTTTTGGAAGGGTGTGGGAAGATCAAGAATTCAGTTGTGTGCATAAGCTGTTTACAGGACAACTAAGTGATGATGTCAAGTGGAAAGTCTGATGTGTTCTAAACTGGTATGCTCCAGAGAGGTCTGGGATATATATATTTGGTTTGACTACAAACAAATGCAACTTTGCAATTTAAAGATATGAGACAAAATGGAATCACTAAGGAAGTAATGAATGTAGATACTGAAGAGAGAGAATCTACAGCCTGAGACCTGGGGTTGAGAGATGAAGAAGAGGCAGTAAGGGAAACTAAGAATGAGCACTCGCAGAGGTAAAGAGAGAATGTGCCTGTATCCATTGGGGAAAAGAATACTTGGGTGAGACAGGACAGCAAGTACACAGAGCCTAAGGCTAGATTCTGTAGGGCATTAGTGTCTGTCTTTCATTATTTTTTCTCTATGCAGAAATTTTTACTTTTATGTAGTGAGATCTATAAATTTTTTTATGGCTTTGAGGTTTATGTCAGGTTTTGAAAGGCCTTGTTAAAGTCATCCTACTACCATTTAAAATAGAGTAATTTTCCTTGCTAATTTAAAATACCAAATTTATCATATACTAAATTCCCATATGTGTACTTGGATCTGTTTTCCATTGATTTTTCTGTCTAACTGTGGGCCTGTTCCAAATGGCCTTAATTAATGAGGCTTTTATAATGTGCTGTATATGAGTTAAGTCTATCCCCTCTCATTGCTTTTCTCCTTCAGAGTTCTTCTGGCTATTATATTTTTCCATAAGAATCTTTGACTCAGTTTATTTGTTCTTGCCCTCAAATCCTTTGTATATTTGTATGTTTATTGTGACCATGTTAAATACCGGGATTAATTTAGGGAAAATCAACATCTTTATAATATTGAGTGTTTCTAGGCAGGCATAAAGTATGCCTTTCTATTATAATTATTCCTTTATGTGCCTTAGTTGCATTTACAATTTTTCATCTACATATTGTATTTTACTTGATAACTTTATACATAGGTCATATACCATTTTTCTCTTGTAAATGGGGTCTGTCTTTCCTTTATGCCAAATAGTTGTGGCTTACACATGGAAATGTGTTTTTATGTCATTTTGCTACCCATTCACTCTACTGCATCTTATTGTTTATAGTGGTTTTTCTGTTCATTTTGCTGGACTTGCCTGGTATACAATCAAAGAATCTACAAATAATGATAATTTTGCATCATTCCAGTTTTTTAAACAATTTTGTTTAGATATATTTTATCCACCATAAATCTTACCCATTTATAGTATATAATCAATGGGTTTGGGGTATATTTACAGGGCTGTGCAAGAATTGACAATATTGGGAATTCCCTGGCAGTTCAGTGGTTAGAACTCTGTACTTCCACTGAGGAGGCACTGGTTTAATCCCTAGTGGGGGAGCTAAGATCCTTCATGCTGTGTACCACAGCAAAAAAAAAAAAATTCAACAATATTGAATTGTAAAATATTATGATCCCCAGAGGAAATCTTGTACCCATTAGCAGTAAATCTCCATCCTCCCCTTCTCTCCCAACCCTGGGCAATCACTAATCTACTTTTTATTGTTTTGTGTGTATATAACCTGCAATGGGATGATAGGATAACATGATGTTTTCAAGGCTCATCCATGCTGCAGTACATGCCAATGATTCATTCATTTTTTAATGTAGTAAAATATTTATAAACTTAAAACTGGCCTTTGAATTCTTTTTTTGTTGATGCACCTAGCAGCATTTTGAAATTTCCAACCAGGGGTCCAGGTGGCCCTAGCAGTAAAAAACAAACAAACAAACAAACAAAAAAACCCACCTGTCAATGCAGGAGATGTAAGAGATATGGGTTCAACCCCTGGGTTGTGAAGATCTCCTGGAGAAGGGCATGGAAACTCACTCCAGTTCTATTGCCTGGAGAGTCCTACGGACATAGGAACCTAGCAGTCTACAGTCCATAGAGTCGGACACAGAGTCGGACACAATTGAATTGACTTAGTAGGTAAAATCAGGGATCAAAACTTTGCCCTCAGCAGTGGAAGTGCAGAGTCTTAACCACTGGACCACCAGGGATGTCCTTAACCATTTTAAAGTGTACAGTTCAGTGGCACTGAATACATTCACTTTGGTGTGCAATCATCACTACTATCCATCTCTAGAATTTTTCATTATCTGTTTCTATTAAATAATAATGTCCCATTCCTCGTCCCCCAGTCCCTGGTAACCACTATTCTACTTTCTGTCTCTATGACAGAAACTATCACAGACAGAACAGTTGTAGTTACCTCACATAAACACAACCATACAATATTTGTCTTTTTGGGTCTGGCTTACTTGACTGAATCATATTTTAGTGCATAGATATACCACAATTTGTTTACCTGTTCACCAGTTGATGGATATTTGAATTGATTTTGTTTTTTGGTTATTATGAATAACACTGCCATGAACATTGGTGTGCAACTTTTTATGTAGACATGGTTTCATTCCTTTTGGGCATATGCATAGGAGTGAAATTGCTAGGTTACATGGTAACACTATGTTTAACTTTTTGAGAAACTGTCAAACTGTTTTCCAGAGTGGCTCCCACCAACAATGTGGGAAGCTTCCAATCTTTGTCATCCTTACCTTACCAACACTTGCTATTAATTTTTAAAAATTATGGTTATCCTAGTGTGTGTAAAGTAGTATCTCATTGTGGTTTTCATTTGAGTTTCCCTTGGGCATAGTGGTGCTAGTGGTAAAGAATCCACCTGCCAATGCAGGAGACACAAGAAACATGAGTTTCATCCCTGGATTGGGAAGATCCTAATAAATGGCAAGTAGCAAGTATCAAATAGGAAATGGAGATTTACAGCTGTGTTTTTTCTTCTAAGAGTTTTATAGTTTTACCACCTCAAAACTAAAATATATAGGATTATCAAGAAACCAATCACATGGAAAAAGTTATCCAACTATTTGAAAGTTTGTAATGGGGTCACAGAGTCAGATATGACTTAGCTACTGAACAAAAATGGCAGTATAGTTTTACATAGATAGATATAGACATAGGTATATCTTTACAAACTTAGAAATAATAAATAAGATCTAGTAGTGGGTTTCCCTGGTAGTTCAGATGGTAAAGAATCTGCCTGCAATGCAGGAGACCTGGGTTCAGTCTCTGGGTTGGGAAGATCCCCTGGAGGAGGGTATGGCAACCCACTCCAGTATTCTTGCCTGGAGAATTCCATGGACAGAGGAAACTGGTGGGCTACAGTCCATGGGGTTGCAAAGACTCAGACATGACTGAGAGACTAAGTACAAAGCACAATGGTGGGTTTAATAACCATTATAACTTTAGAGTAGTGATGAGCATGATAATATTTTGAGATATCTACAACAATTGTAATGTGATATGAGAATATCTGATTTGTATAGATGACAAGGTCATAGCTGCTATTGATATTGCTTCAGTCTGTTGTTTACACTGTAACGAAAAGGCACTGCTTCATTTCAGTGAGAGGTTAGTAGAAATAAAATGTAATTGTTTTTTCTTTTGGACTAATAGGATTCAAATTTTATCTAAATGCTCCAATTCACTCGAATTCCAACTGAAGTTCAAAAACATGCATAATTGACTTTCTGGTTGGATTTACTCAAACAGTTCAAAGAGACAAGTTTGCTGAGGCTACCAGCTGCTCTGGGCATTCTCAGGTGGATAGCTGTGTTCAGTTGTAAAGGAAAAAAGTACCGAATGCTAGAAATAGATCATAGAGGAGAATGTCTAAGGGAAAAGTTTAATGAGGGGTTATATTTCCTAGCTCACTGGAAACAGATGCCTCCCACTAATAATCTGTAGATATATTTGCTGTTATTATGGTTTTGAATAGCAGCCTGCATGTGCATGCTCAGTCGCTTCAGTCGTGTCTGACTCTTTGTGACCCCATGGACTGTAACCCACCAGGCTCCTCTGTCTATGGGATTTCCCAGGCAAGAATACTGGAGTGGATTGCCATTTCCTTTTCCAGGGGATTTTCCCAATCCAGGGATCAAATCTGTGTTTCTTATATCACCTGTATTGGCCAGTGGGTTTACCACTAGCACCACCTGGGAATCTGGGTTTTGAATAGGTAGCATATTTACATAGTTCAGAAGTCAAACTAATATAACAAGGAATCCACAGAAGAGTCTTACTCTCATATATAGTACTATTTACCTGCCCTAAATCCTATAGACAGTGATTTTTTTTATGAAAACAAAAGCAAATATCTACATTTTTTACAGCTTTCTTGTACAAATGGCAATATACTATACATACTACTTTGCACCATGCACTTATCACTTACAGTATATCCTGGAGCTCGTTCTATATCAGTGTATCAGAGGATGAGAGCCCTACAGTGGGAACATACCTGTCATTGTTTATTTCACACATTTTGATTTTTTGGATTATTTATTTTTGGTTGTGCTGGGTCTTCGTTGCTGTGTGGGCTTTTCTCTCATTGTGGTGAGTGGGGGCTACTCTCCAGTTGCGGTGTGTGGGGTTCTCATTGTGGTGGCTTCTTTGTGGAGCACGGTCTTTAGGACACACAGGCTCAGTAGTTGTGGTTCCTGGGCTCTAGAGCACAGACTCAGTAGTTACAGTGCTTGGGCTTAGTTCCTCTGTGACATGTGGGATCTTCCTGGATCAGGGGTCGAACCTGTGTTTCCTGCATTGGCAGGTGGATTCTTTACCACTGAGCCACCAGGGAAGCCCACACATTCTGTCTGATAAACTATTGAATGATTTCCAGTCTTTACTATTTTTTGATCTATTTCTAAACTTTTACACATTTTATTTAGAACTTGCAATCATCTAGACTCCTTTGGTTATTAAGTGGCAGGAATTCAATTTAAAGTAAAAGTAATTTAAAGTAGTTTTACTACTTTAAATAAAAAAAAGGATGCTTATACCATGAAGAGGTGACTCAGTCGTCCCTCCTTTAATTCCATTGTAACTACTGTGAAACTTTTGATGTTTTTCTGCTGGTCTAAGATTTTTAAAATTTTTTAATTAGAATTTAGTTACCTGATGTGTTCTTTGTTCTTTATAATAAATACATATGGTCAATTGCTCAAAGAATAATTGTATACCAATGTGCAAATTATCTTAGCACCATAGAATTCCATATACTAAAGTCAAATTTCACAGGCTGTTATTCAAACATACATGTCCAATTTATGGGCTATCTAGCTGATCACCTTATTATCTGTAAAAATTCAACATATACTGAATATATATTTTTCAAGACAGATGGTGAAACTTTTTTTTACAGCACACTTCTGGCCTCTGCTTCTCATCCTTACCAATTAGCCCATTACAGTTCAGGTATCACTGCTTAGAACCTCCTTGATCTTAAATCAAAAGCTGAGTCAAACCCAGGAAACAGGGCCTTCCCTGGTGGTCCAGTGGTTAAGATTTCACCTTCTAATGCAGGAGGTGTGAGTTCAATCCCTGGTCAGGAAACTAAGATCCCACATACCTCATGGCCAAAACCCCCTGTTTAAAACAGAAGCAAGATTGTAACAAATTCAATAAAGACTTTAAAAATGGTCCACATAAAAAAAAAGCCCAGGAATTATATACCAATCCTCTGTTGTAAGGTGGCCATCCAGATGATTCATAGCATGCCTCCATAAAGGTCTTTTTAAGATATCAAAATAAAAGCACAAAGATTAAAATATTCCCATGGAGACCTCATATTCTCCCAGGATCATTTTTGGAATCACAAGTGGGGCAAACACTGTACTTCAGTATATATGTTTCCAGGATATATTTTAGGTGTAAAACTAGGAGTTTAACACAGTGAAGGTAAGAATTTGATCCAAGATAAAATAGGCATTCCTGAAGAATGACTAGACTGTTGCCCAGGAAGTAGAGACAGTCTGCATCACAGTACTTGAGCAAGTTGAGAAGTACTACTACTGCCAGAAATCAGCTTGGTGAGTGAACACTTGGCCTGGCCTGCATCAAAGAGGTCATCCCGCCCAGTGTATAGAGCCCTTTTTAAAAAAAACATTTGAAAGGGCTAAAAAATAAGACCTATTTGTTCTTCATAACAAGTGAAGTAGATTGGTGTTATTCAGTTTGAGGATGAAAAGAATGAATTAGAGTTGAATATATGAATCAAGATGAAGATTAGTTCATCTCTGTAGGAGGAAGAGAAAATAAGTTACCTTAACTCGCAGGTGACTGAGGACACAGTGTCTGACAATTAGAACATTAACCAATGGAAGACGATTACAATTCCCTTTGTTTAAGGTGAAAAAGGAATCTGTTTATGTGTGGAAGCAGAGTGATAATCAAAGAATCTTCTTTTTAAACATCTTGGTAGTGTCTGTGGCCTTCACTAAGGGCTAAGGTCAACTGGAACGGAACTGTAGAAGCCTTTGGGGATTTGACTCCTAGATAAAGCTTAAGAAATGATTCAAATCTCTTCCCTGAATCTGTTTTAACTAGTGAAAGATTTAAATTACAGGTATATTCCTTCAGAAAATGACTGGGCCTCTTAGAAGAGAGAGATTAATGAGCTCTACTCTTTGGTATATTCTGAAAAGCAACTGTAGCAAGTTTCATGTTCTCACCTAATTGAATGAGTTCCCTGGGATTAACCTTCTCAGGCTTTTCTGCAAGATACACAGCTTGACATTTTGTCTGTTTGGGATTTTTCTCCCAAATCAACCCTTGTGCCATATTCCTAGAGTGACCTTATTTTCTGAAAAAGATTTGTAACATCTGGTTTGAGAAGAACACATTCAGAAATAGTGGTATGGATTATTCCATTTATTCATCCAATAGTTATTCACTCTGCACCTACTCTAAGCCAAACACTATTCTAACTACTTGGAAAACAACAGTGAATCAAACGTACAGAGTTCCCTGCCTTCATGGAACTTACTTTATTGTGAGGAGAGAAAGAATATAATCAATAGATATTTTAAAGTAAGTAGGCACTTTCCTGGTGGTCCAGGGTCTAAGACTCCAAACTCCCAATGCAGGGGGCCTGGGTTCGATCCTTGGTCAGGGAACTAGATCCTACATGTCGCAACTAAGAGTTTGCATGCACAGCTAAAAAGAACCTGTATGCAACAAATAAGATCTGCTGGAATCAAAAGAATAAATAAATATTTTTTCAGTAAATTGTATAGTACATTAGATGGTGAAAGTGAAAGTCACTCAGTCGTGTCCACCTCTTTGCAATCCTATGGACTGTACAGTCCATGGAATTCTCCAGGCCAGAATACTGGAGTGGAATTGATGCTTTTGAACTATGGTATTGGAGAAGACTCTTGAGAGTCCCTTGGACTGCAAGGAGATCCAACCAGTCCATCCTAAAGGAAATCAGTCCTGAATATTCATTGGAAGGACTGATGCTGAAGCTGAAACTCCAATACTTTGGCCACCTGATGCGAAGAACTGACTCATTTGAAAAGACCCTGATGCTTGGAAAGGTTGAAGGTTGGAGGAGAAGGGGATGACAGAGGATGAGATAGTTGGATGGCATCACTGATGCGATGGACATGAGTTTGAGCAAGCTCCAGGAGTTGGTGATGGACAGAGAAGCCTGGCATGCTGCAGTCCATGGGGTCGCAAAGAGTCAAACATGACTGAATGACTGAACTGAACTGAACTGAACTGAGCCTTTCCCTTCTCCAGGGGATCTTCCCAACTCAGGGATTGAATCCAGGTCTCCTGCATTGCAGGTAGATTCTTTACCAGCTGAGCTACCAGGGATCCTCATTAGATGGTAATAGGTGCTATTGGGAAAAGAAAAGGCAGACCCAGGCAAGGTGAACTGAGCATCCCGGATCCAGGAGTAGGAAGCAGGTTGCAGGATTAAGTAGGATGGTTAGCATGGGCCTCTATGAAAAATTGAACTTTGTTCAAAGACTTAAAAGAAGTCAGGAAGTTACCCAGGTGGACATCTTGGGGGAGGGAGTCCTAGGCCCAGGGGACAGTTAATGGAAAGGCAGTGAGACAGAAGAATGCTTTGAATGCAAAGAACAGCAAGGAGGCCAGTGTAATTGGAGAGGAGGAAGTGAGATTAAGAGTAGTAGAAGAGGGTACTTCCCTGGTGGTCCAGTGGTTAAAGACTTCGTGCTTCTCCTGCAGGGGATGAGGCTTTGATTCTTGGTCAGGAAACTAAGGATCCCACATGAAATAGGGCACAACCTTCCCCCAGTCTCCACCCCTGCCCCCACCAGAAAAAGAGTAGTAGAAGGAGAGAGCCAGATCTGATTGCTGCTTTTACAAGATTTCTCTGTCTAACATGTTTAAAATAAACATGCATGGTTCTGGGGTGCATGGCTCTGATATCCACAAATGTGATTACCAGAGTTTAGTTAAATAATAGCATCTCTAATAACATACTTCACATTTCAGTTATCAGCACATATTGACTGAGTAATTTCATAAAGTACAGATTGTGGTGGTTGCTCTTTACAGTCCACAAATTACTACATAAATAACATGTGCATCACCATCAGTGAGCTATCACTTGACTTCTTTTAAAGTCTATTGTTGATATTGGTGATACATGTTATTCAGTTTATGCATAGACAGCAAGATGTGTACTTGTGTCACCTCCTTGATTCGCAGTGGTCAACCCAGATGACCTTTTTCCAAAACAAATCATCAAAAAAGCAGAAATCAGTCAACAAAGTGAAAGTGCAGCAAAGAAATGAAAAATTATAGAGCTGAAAGTGAAATTCGGATCATAGGTATGATTTGAATCATAGGTAAATGAATACAGGAGCCACAGGTTCAATCCCTGGTCCAGGAAGATCCCATATGCTGTGAAGCAACTAAGCTAGTACTCAGGAGCTGACATCTTGCAACTAACGAAGCCCGTGCACCCTAGAGCCCAAGCTCCACAACAAGAAGAGTCACTTCAATGAGAAGCCCAAGCACAGCAAGGAAGAGAAGCCCCTGCTCTCTGCAACTAGAGAAAAACCCGAGCAGCTACGAAGACCCAGCACAACCAAAAACAACAAAAAAAAAAAATTTTAAAGCAGTAGCCATGTTGACACTGCCCCCGTTTGACAGACCCATGCTATGCAGCCAGGGAAACTCAGTGAAGGTGAACTTTTTAATACAAACGAGAAAGCTGTAATATAAAGAATCAATATCCCTGAGGGAGTGACACCAGCAAAACGTTTATACTGAAGGAACTCTTAGAGATATTTCACAATATTGAAAGTAGAAGGGATAAAATGGTGTAAGCCGATCCAAACTTCAGAAAAAGGCATCTTTTTAGAATAAGTAAAATATAAAGGGACATTGAGGTTCCAGAAAGGGCATCTTTTTAGAAAAAGTGAAAATAAGTGTGGCAATAGAGAACAAAAGCCTTAAAAATGTGTGTTCCCCTCCCTTACACCACACAGAAAAATAAATATATTGTGGATATCCTTGTATGTCAGTAATGTAGATCTACTAATTTTTTTGTAATGATAGCCTCCAGAGTTCATGCCCTATATTATTTTACTGATTCCTTACTAGTGAATACTTAGTTTACTCTCAAATTTCTCAGCATTACATTTACTCTCAAATGTCTCACCATGACAAATAATGTTGCAATGATTCTGACCTTATATCTAGATTTTTACACTTACATGAATATTTTTGTAGGACAGACTCCTAGAAGTGAAATATTAAGAATATTGATGGATATTTCTGATTTCCCCTCCAAAAAAATGGTACTAGTTTATCAATATACAAGAATGCCTTTTCCCCCAGAGCTTCATACACTCTGCATATTATCAGTCTGTAAAAATTATCTTACCTATTAGGCAATATGATATCTCATTAGGGTTATAATTTGCATTTCTCTGATCACTATTGAGGTTGAGCATCTTTTCATATGTATATAGGTCATTTGCATTTCCTCATCTGTGAATTGCTAGCTCACGTTCTTTTCTGAGTTCTTTTTTATTTTATACTTCTCTATATTTAAAAAGAAAGAGATGAATATTTTGTATTCTTTAAGTAACCTTGTGATTTACTCTGTATCAACAATAGTATCAGAAGAAAGCATTTACTCAATCCAAAAGAAGGGAAAATTTAAATACATGTATTTTGTTATGAATTTGTGGGAAACAGGAGACAAGGAAATAAATTTAATTGTTTAATTCTGCTTTATCTCTACTTAGTATTAAAATGATTCTCCTTTCTTTCCCTGGACCTCCCCAATTAGGAGATGCTATTTGACGACTTCAAATTCACCATGGACCTCTTGTACATTTGTCTAAGTCACTGAAGTCTAAAACTCTGAAAATTTAACTCATAGTTCTGGTTCTATAGTTTTAAAAAAAGCCGCCTTTGAGGTCAATCCAGAAGGGAGTGGAGAATTTCAGTTATTTGATATATTCAGGCCCATTCTAACCACCCATTCTAACCGTTCAGGCAGAGGCAGATGCATTTTTTTTTGTTTGTTTGTTTCAGAATTCTTTCAGAATGACCTCATAATTGCACAACCCCTGAAGGCTCAGTGTTGAAGGAGTTTTGGAACGGTGAGGAGGACATGTTTTGAAACAGAGGCAAACAGTGATAATTATTTACAATGCTGTCATCCAGGGAATCTAAGCAAGAATGGCTAGAGATGCTCCTGCGATTGGAGCTGAGGGTGATCATTGCAGAGTCCAGGGTGACAATGGTTAGCCTTTCCTAAGCTTCCTTGTTTACATTTTTCCTTTACACCAGTAACATGGCAATTGTTGAGTAGCAGAAGGGCCAGCCCAAACTGATAAAGTCTGGCTTAGTGACCATTTAGTTTAGTTCCATTTCTCCTAAATGGTACTTCAGTTGTCCAAAGAAAAGAGACATGGAGTGGAGGGGACTACCCTGTCCTTGGTTATCACCAGTAACCTCGGCTTAAGGACATTTCCATGGTCAAACATAGTGAGTATTAACTTCAGTAAATCTGGTCTGTCCTAGACCCTTTTCACTCATGTATTGCATTAAAAGACCAGCAAATGCTTTCTGACATTTTGATTCAGTGACTTAGCTCTTAAATGCAGCTTAGGCATTGTGTGTAATCTTGGCTCCATTGGCAAGCATTTACCTCAACCATAATCCATATCCAGGGAGTGTCTTTTCAGGAAACAGATTTAGACTCCTAGGCTCTCAGGCCTTAAAGTGCATTGAATCTAATCCCACCTGAGCCTTGAATATCCCTTCCAGGTCTCCTCCTGTCCCTCCAAGGGGGGAGGTCACCTCAGCTCACTTCAATTCAACTGGAGATCTCTCCAGTGACGTGGTGATCATTGTTCTATAAAATAGCCCAATTCATCTGAAAAGAACTCTGACAGATACAAAGTTCTTGTTGAAGAGAAATTTTTCTCCCAGTAGATTCAACCCATCTATCCAATGGGAGTACAGTGGTGTCTTCCAGAACACATTTGATCTCTCTTACACACCACAGACCTGTATATATTTGAAGATAGCCTGTTCCCTTTCTGTAGCTACACCCCTCTTACCCTCCCCTACCATTCATCCTGAATGTTCCCAGCTTTTGTGACTTTTCTCAGGAGGAGACCCTGGCTTCCCCTGTAGCTTAATCTCTTGCTCCTTGCCCATGCCACATGGCTTCCTTCTGTCCCTGAAATATGTACAGCATTTTCTTGTCTCAGTGGCTTTATACTTTTTCTTCCTGCTACCAGAAACGCTCTTCCCTCAGGTAGCAGTCAGGTTTGTTTATTTCTTTCATTTTGCCTAAATATCAGCTTCTCAGAGAGGCCTTCCCTGACCATTGTCTCAAAAAGAAACCCCGTTCCCATCTCCATCATGATCTCCCCCCCTCCATATATTTTTCTTCATAGCACACATCACTCCCCAAAAAATGATTAGGTGTCTGTTTATAGGTTTATCTGTCTCTCCCATTAAATGTAAGCACTACAAGGGCAGGGACTAGGCATGTTTTATTTAGCACTTAGTATATAGTCATTGATTGACTCAATAGAATATGGTGAGTTTTTTAAAAATATTTATTTCTCTGGCTACATTGAGTCTTAGTTGTGGCATGCAGGATCTCTTAGATGCAGCATGTGGGATATAGTTACCTAACCAGGGATCAAACCTGGGCCCCTTGCATTGGGAACATGGAATCTTAGCCACTGGACCACCAGGGAAGTCCCAGCTATGGTTTTTATTCCTTTCACCATCCTGCTAATTTCTTAGCAGGTTGTCAGTATCCCCATCAAAATGCAGTAGACAGAACTGACAGTGGAAATTGAGCCATGAGGTGACCAAGGCAAAATAAAGCAGGACCAGCCCATTATTCAGTCCGTGAGTATATAATGTGCAGCAGCTATCATGCTAGGTCATGAAAGTATTGTTGTTCAGTTGCTCAGTCTTGTCTGACTCTTTGCAACCCATGGACTGCAGCACGCCAGGCTTCCCTGTCCTTCACCGTCTCCTGGCGTTTGCTCAAACTCATGTTTATTGTATCAGTGATGCCATCCAACCATTTCATCCTTGTCCCCTTCTCCTCTTGCCTTCAATCTTTTGCAGCATCATGGTCTTTTCTAATGAGTCAGTTCTTTGCATCAGGTGGCCAAAGTATTGGAGCTTCAGCTTCAGCATCAGTCTTTCTAATGAATATTCAGGATTGATTTCCTTTAGGACTGAGTGGTTTGATCTCCCTGCAGTCCAAGAGACTCAAGAATCTTCTCCAACACCACAGTTCGAAAGCATCAATTCTTTGACGCTCAGCTTTCTTTATGGTCCAACTGTCACATCCATACATGACTACTGGAAAAACCATAGCTTTGACCATGAACAAGCTCAACAGGGTCCCTGCATCCAGAGAACTCATTGTCCAGTATCTTAAAGATGTCCTTCTAGGATGATGAAGCCTTAAGGTAACATTTGCTCTTTTATAGCCATATTACATATCACAGCAGAGAATTTACGGTCAGTTAAAACTTGAAGCTCTTCTAACAAACACATGAAAAGATGCTCAACATCACTCATTATCAGATAAATGCAAACCAAAACCACGATGAGGTACCATCTCACACCGGTCAGAATGGCTGCTATCAAAAAGCTTACAAACAATAAATGCTGGAGAAAAGGGAACCCTCTTACACTGTTGGTGGGAATGCAAACTAGTGCAGCCACTATGGAGAACAGTGTGGAAATTCCTTAAAAAACTGGAAATAGAACTGCTATATGACCCAGCAATGCCATTGCTGGGCATACACACCAAGGAAACCAGAATTGAAAGAGATATGTGTACCCCATTGTTCATCACAGCACTGTTTATAATAGATAGGACATGGAAGCAACCTAGATGTCTATTGGCAGATGAATAGATAAGAAAGTTGTGGTACATATACACAATGGAATATTACTCAGCTATTAAAAAGTACACATTTGAATCCGTTCTAATGAGGTGAATGAACCTGGAGCCTATTATACAGAATGAAGTAAGTCAGAAAGAAAAACACCAATACAGTATATTAACATATATATATGGAATTTAGAAAGATGGTAACAATGACCCTATATGTGAGACAGCAAAAGAGACACAGATACAAAAAACAGACTTTTGGACTCTGTGGGAGAAGGCGAGAGCAGGTTAATTTGAGAGAATAGCACTGAGACATGTATATTACCTTAGGTGAAACAGATGACCAGTCCAAGTTCAATGCATGAAATAGGGCACCCAAAGTTGGTGCACTGGGATGACCCAGAGGGACGGGCCCGGGCCGGGGGCCCCCAGGGGGGTTAAGGATGAGGAGACACATGTACACCTGTGGCTGATTCATGTCAATGTATGGCAAAAATCACCACACTATTGTAATTAGCCTCCAATTAAAATAAATTAATTTTTTTTAAAAACTTGAAGCTCTTATCATGAGTGCTTTTTGTGCTCAAATGCAAAATCATGTATTTAATCTACTAAATTTTATTGGTCTAAATTCTGTTCATCATTCTTCTAAATTGCATTATTTTGGGATCCCCTTTCAGTCAACCAAGATATTTACTAGCCTTTCTAGCTTTGTGTCATATCCAGACCTATTAAGTGGCCTTCTATTGATGCAAGTTTTCAATAAAGTCACTGATCACAGGGACTTCCTTGGAGACCCAGTGGTTAAGAATCCACCTTCCAATGCAGGGGACGTGGGTTTGATCCCTGGTTGGGGAACTAAGATTGCACATGCCAGGGGGCAACTAAGCCTACACACCACAACTAGAGAAGTCTGTGCACTGCAGTGAAGAGCCTGTACACCACAATGAGGACCCAGCACAGAAAAAAGAAAAAAAATCACTGACCAAGACTGGCTTCAATAGCACACCACCAGCAGATTACTTCTGGCTCAGTACCCAAGTAACAGCACTTCCAGATGCCTTGATGCTTCCAGATTTTCTGCCTACCATATTTTCAGGGTTACCAGTCTGGAAACCCTGCCAAGGAAGGAGTTAATGTTAATCAGATGTGTCTTGTTCCTAGTGAACCTGTTTTGGGTCCCAATAATCATTTATGGCCTTGGCAACCACTACAAATTCTATTAGATATACCTAAACCATACATTTAACATTTCATTTGGTTCACGTTATTCAATATTAACATCCAACTCATGAATTTGTAATGTCCAGAATCATCTCATCTTTGCCACTTTCAAAAATCAGAATAGGTATCTATTTTCTTGATTTCAAATCCTCTCCTATTTTCTCTGATTCCTCAAACTCTGGCATGATAACATGATAGCACTCTGTGTGTGTGTCTGTGTCTGTGTTTTCTTTTTTTCTAAGCTCTCTCTTTTAGGGACACTGTCATCTGAGTAAGGACTTTTAAACTCTTTTCTATAACTCCTCTGTGTTCTCTTACACTTTCATCTCAATTTTGGTCTTCTGCTGACTCTTAACTAAAGTTCTTTTCTAACCTTCAGCTGAAGCTCATTGCTTTTTTCAGAGAAGACAAAACATTTGGAGTTCTGCTGTTCTTGAATTCCATCAGCATTGCTCCTTCAATCTCTAGCAGCATGCCTCTCCCCTGACTTTCTTTTTTTTTTTTTTAATTTATTTATTTATTTTTAATTTTTACTTTACAGTTCTGTATTGGTTTTGGCATAGATTTCTTGCTCAGAACAGAATGAAGCCTCATACTGTTCCTTAAAGATGCAAAGCATATCCTCAAATTAAGGCCTTGGCATTTCCTGAACCCTCAGCCAGGAATGCTCTTTACCCAGATATTTGCAGAACTTGCCCCTCATTTCATATGGATCTCTTCCCAATTGTCTCCTCATCAGAGAAGTCATCACCAGTTCTGTGGGTGCAACAACACACACATACCCACCCCTGTGGTCACTCACTGTCCCTTATCTTGCTCTGTTTTTCTTCTCAACAATTATCATCATCTGATATATTGTTTTGGTTACTGTCTGTCTTGTCCCACTAGAAAATAAATTGCACAAGGACAAGAATTTTTGCTTTTGTTAACTGCCACAACCATGCTTGTTACAGAATAAATGCTCAATGAATATTGTTATTAATAACAATGACAATTGTTAAAAATTAATGATGGCTATATAGTTTTCTTGGGGCTTCACTTATAGCTCAGTCAGTAAAAATCAGCCTGCAGTGCAGGAGACCCAGGTTCGACCCCTGGGTTGGGAAGATCCCTTGGAGAAGGAAATGGCAATCCACTCCAGTATCCTTGCCTGGAAAATCTCACGGACAGAGGAGCCTGGTGGGCTGCAGTCCATGGGGTTGCAAAGAGTTGGGCATGACTGAGTGACTAACACTTACTTACTTACATAGTTTTCTTAGAACACTGTCCCATGAGACCTACATGTAATTTTTCAACCTTGAAAATGACTTTGAAGGTCCTAACAACAAGTAACACTGCCATGAGAACAGTGATTAGAAAGTGACTGGAAAACAAAATTTAGATCCTGGAATTTTTATGACTTGATCTATGTGATATGCAAAGCCAGCCTGAAGGTCTAATGCAGGACAACACGCGTGGGATCATAGTACTCACTGGAATTCAGTGGGACCAGCCTGAATTCAGTGGGAGGCAGAAGGGGCTGCCCTATCTCAAAGGAGCTTATCTGCTAGGAGAGAGGGTGAAGTCATACAGTATACTGAACTGACATTCATTTAGATATACAGGTGTTGATATGGAAAGTAGTCTGTGACATTATGTTAAGTGAAAAAGGTAGAAAATACATAACATGTACACTATGGTTCTCCTTATATGCAGTTAGAGGATGCGGGGAGAGAGTATAATGGGATATA
Organism: Oryx dammah; assembly: GCF_014754425.2. NCBI lineage: Eukaryota > Metazoa > Chordata > Mammalia > Artiodactyla > Bovidae > Oryx > Oryx dammah. The sequence continues at coordinate 44,316,623 of NW_024070207.1, forward strand.
TTAAAATATTAATATTGTTTTCTCTGAATAGTGTCATTTTAGTCTAGATTATTTTTTAAAATCTTTTTGTTTCTGAGTGATTTTTTTAATTTATTTTCTTGAAGTATAGTTGACTTACAGTGTATTAATTTCTGCTGTACAGCAAAATGATTCAGTTATATATATATGTATTCTTTGTGTTTGATCTTTGTTAATTTGATTAATATGTGTCTTGGGGTATTTCGCCTTGGGTTTATCCTGTTTGAGACTCTCTGGGTTTCTTGGACTTGGGTGATTATTTCCTTCCCCATTTTAGGGAAGTTTTCAACTATTATCTCAAGTATTTTCTCATGGTCTTTCTTTTTGTCTTCTTCTTCTGGGACTCCTATGATTCTATTCTTTTTCATTATGGTTTATCACAGGAGGTAGAAATGATTTTTTAAAAAAACCCTTCTGTTGGTTTTTATACCAAATTTATGTCACAGGATATTGAATATAGCTCCCTGTGCTCTACAGTAGGACCTTGTTGTTTATCCATTCAATACATAATAGTTTGCACTTGCTAAGTCCAAATCTCTACTCAATTCCTTTCCCCATCCCCTCCCCCTTGGCAACCACAAGTTTGTTCTATAGAATCTATTCTGTCTGTGAGTCTCTTTCATAGATAAGCTCATTTGTATCATTTTTTAGAGTCCATGTTTAAGCAATATCATATATGATATTTGTCTTTGTCTGACTAACTTCTCTTAATATGACAATCTTTAGGTCTATCTATGTTGCTGCAAATAGCATTATTTCATTCTTTTTTATGGCTAAGTAATATTCCATTGTGGAGTTCCCAGGTGGCTCTGTGGTAAAGAATTCACCTTTCATGCAGGAGTCAGACATGACTTAGCAACTAAACAGCAATATTCCATTATATATATGTACAACATCTTCTTTATCCATTCCTCTGTCGATGGACATTTAGGTTGTTTCCATGTCTTGGCTATTGTAGATAGTGCTGCTATGAACTCTTTCTGAAAGATTTGATTTTCCTTTAAAACAATGGGTATGGATCATTTCCACAAAATAACTGAGTCCTCTTTCAAAGGGTCCACAGGGATCTGGGGGAAGTGGTTGCCATGGAGAGTAACTGGAGAACCGGTAAAGAAGAAGGGATAGTCTTCGTGCATTTTGTGTTTATACTAGTTGATTTGATACCATGTGCATGCTATTGTTTGTAAAGGAGGCATGGGCTTGCAACTCTTTGATAGTAGATATTATAGGTACTCTGTGGGGGTTGTTATAGTGCCCCTGACAAGTGAGCAGCTGAAAAGTTATCAAAATTGTGCTGACAGTTTCCTAGAGAAAATAACTAGAGGGACTGTGGCTTTAAACCTAATTCTGACCAACGGGGGAATCATTTGGGAGGCAGAAGTGATAAAACCTTAAAGAAGGAGTGAGTTAAAAAACCACAGTCTTTACCCTCTGGAAGGGGGATGGCTGAAGCAAGTCTGAAGTCCAAGTCCATAGCACGAGACTCTACAAGAGAAGACAATTCAAGAGGGTTGAGAAGCTCTCTGAAATGCCACCCTGACTGCCACTGGGTGGAGGAATACGTGGGAGGATTCTTAAGGAAGGCAGAGAATTTGTAGAGGGAAATCACAGAGAAACTCAGATTTTAAAATATGAATTTTGAAATGAAAAGAAGCTTTTTGTCTAGTGCAGGGAGGGGAGATGATAACCAAAGAAATGCCAGATGGTCATAGTTGATAAGATGAAAGCAGGGTCAGGGGCAGGTGGTAACCAACAGGAGTGTGTGTGTGCATTCTTTTGTTGTGGTGCCAAAGGGACAATTGGGAAGAGACCTAAATCAAGTGCAAGGACAAGATCTGCAAATACCTGGGCATCCCAGGTAAAGAGTTCTGAAAATCCCAAGGCTCTGATGTGGAGATATGCTAGGCATATTTAAGGAATAGCAGGGAAATGAATGGAGCTGGTTCCTAGTGTGGGAGGAGTGGTGGGATATGAACTCAGATAGAGGGGAGCCCAATCATATAGGGCCTCATGGCTCTAAGCAAAACTTGGAATTTTATTCTGAAATAGTCATTAAGGAGAGGTTTCGAGCAGAGGCGGAATGAACTGACCGCTACTCAGGACTGCTCCAGCTACCATGCTTAGCAGACAACATGAGGACCAGGAATAAGCAAGAGGGATATTTTGGGAGGTTAGTCCAGAAATACAGGTGAGAGATGTGAGTTGTTTAAACTGGAGGGCCAGTGACAGGGCTAGGGAGACAGGGTTACATTGTGAATGTATGCTGAAGGAAGAGTCGATAAGATTTCTGATGGGCTGAAAGTAGTTATGTATGGATGTGAGAGTTGGACTATAAAGAACACTGAGTGCCAAAGAATTGATGCTCTTGAACTGTGGTATTGGAGAAGACTCTTGAGAGTCCCTTGGATTGCAAGGAGATCCAACCGGTCCATCCTAAAGGAAATCAGTCCTGAATATTCACTGGACGGACTGATGCTGAAGCTGAAACTCCAATACTTTGGCCACCTGATGCGAAGAAATGACTCATTTGGAAAGATCCTGATGCTGGGAAAGACTGAAGGCAGGAGAAGGGAACAACAGAGGATGAGATGGTTGGATGGCATCACCGATGCAATGGACATGAGTTTGAGTAGGATCCAGGAGTTGGTGATGGACAGGGAGGCCTGGCGTGCTGCAGTCCATGGGGTCGCAAAGAGTTGAACATGACTGAGCGACTGAACTGAACTGAACTGAGACAAAAGATATTAGAAAAAAAGAGACAGGTCAGACTGAAGATGTGGTCTGAGCAAGTAGATGAATGGTGATCTCATTTATGGGGATGGGAACAGTTGAGGGAGGAACATGTCTTGGAGGGCAGGGTTCAACATGACGTTGTGGACATACTGAGTTTAAGGTAGCTGTTAGATATTCAAGTGGAGATGTTCTGTTGGAGGTATATACGTGTGTGAAATTTAGAGAATGGTCTTGGTTAGACATACAATTTCGGAGTTCTCAGCATATAGATGGTATTTCAATCCAGATGACTAGAGAAACAAGTGAACAGGGCTGTTAATTAGGCTTTTCTTCCACCTCCATTCCCCTCCCTGGTCCCCTGCCTGGCTCGCATGTGCATCCCTTGCACCTGGCATGTCTCATTGCACCTTTTCAATATGCTCTGCTCAGAGACCTCTGGCCTTCAGAGCAGAGTATCTCTACTCCTTTGACCTCATCTGACAAAATCCAAAAGGCTGTGGTATTGAGTACAGCTAGAGCAAGCAGCCTTTTCTTCCAAGGGATGAATTCTGAGGTCCTGAGAAAATCTCTTACCACCGACCCATAGGAGCTCCCTTAGATGCTGGCGAAATCGCCCAATCATTCCCTTAATTCAGCTGGGAGTGGGGAGCTCTTTTGTTTGTTGTTGAGGACTCATGACCTCCAGAGGGAACACTCTGCAGCCCACCTCACAGAAAAGCACCTTCGAGAAACTGAACTGTTCAACTAACTCACTAACGTCAGTGAATAACCACAGAAAATACTAAGATTATGCTTCACTAGCATCTAATGGCTGGTTTTAGAGGGGAAAGAGACAAGAGAGTAGGAGAAGCAGAAGAAAAGGTGGGGACTCATTATACTCCTACTGTATACCAAGTACTGTGCTAGGGCAACATATACACAACATCATCAGCTCAATAATGAACCTTCCCACAATTCTGTGAGGGAGCAATCACTGGATCCAGTTTCCAGGTGAAGAGTGTGAGGCTCAAAGGGTTGAAGTCACTTGCCCAGATTCAGCTCTTTAGTTGGCAGGTGGTGTAGCCATTTCCTTCCACCTGGAGTCCACCTGGACTCCCAACCCTTGTGACCCTGTATCCCTCTGCTGCCCTGACAAGGTCAAGCGGAGAGTGTTCATCAGAGGCCACTTTCGGGGGCTCTGGGCTTCACAGTATTTATTACCTGTTACTCACCTCTTTGAAATGTTGATTAGCTGTTGTTCCCAGCTTGTCAAATGCTTTCATCCTTAAACCTTGAAAGTTTTTTTTTTCCCTAAATAGGGCACCCACTGTTTCACACCAAGCTGCAAACTATTTTCTACCCTCAGGTCAGATAAGCAGAGTCAACCTAGGTTTAGGGAAAGCCCAGCCTGTCAGGTCCCCATGCTCCCAGTGGTAAAGGCTTAGAATCCTGTTGAAATGCAGCTGCCCCTAACATCGATGCTGTCAGATCTTTGCAAGCCTAGGGGATGTGAGTGACCTTTTGCTAGGAAAGGTATACATAGGGAATGATGTCCTAATTGTACCAGAGACCACAGGAACCTTGGAAGCAGGCTGACCCTGCCAGGACCACCTGCTCCTTCACTGGTGTGCATCCCTGCCATCAGGTGGGACTAAGACAGTTTAAACAGAGGAGGTGACTTCAGTTCAGCAACAGGGGGCCAGAGTCACGTCTAGAAGGCTGTGTGCCTTTGTGGCTGGTGACAGGGCATCAGAGAGTTGGAGCAGGATCTTTGGGCTGATGGGTAAGGTGGAACTGCTTCTTCTGGGGTCTGGTGGTCAGGGAGATGCTTTCTACCTTCCTCCCCTGGAACCAATGAATTGCATTCAAGTGGAACTTGCACTTCCAAGGCAGTCCAGGGGCCCTATCTAGATCCAAGCAGAATAGTCAAAAGTCTTTTCTTCTGATGTTGTGAGAATAAAACAGTGTGTCATATTTATTCCTTCCTCTGCCAAGAAAGCTCTCCTGGTCTTAGTTGAAATTAATTTTCCCTCCTCGCACTCCCAGAGTCCCTTGCTTGCACTTCTCCCCCAGAGTTCCCAAGCACCATCCTTATTAGCATTATTTATGGGCACTCCTATCCTCTCTTCCAGATCATGAGCTCCTGGAAGGCAGAAACCACAGTTTATTCATCTCTATCCCCCAGGGACTGCGTGCAGGGCCCTGCACATGGTAAGGACTCAGTAACTGCTGGTTGAATTGAATTATTACTCTTCGCTGCTGTTGTTGTGATTGGCATTCATTTATTTAATCCATTTGCCCTTTAAGAATCTCCTGCCAAGACTCAAAAGCAAAGGCGCCCAAGTACAAAGACATGTTTTTTAGCAGTTGATGGTTCGGGGTGGTTTTATTTTAAATCAGCCCAAATGAAAAGCCATGTTTTCTTAGGTCTGGCCAGCCAGACAGAAAAGGTTATCAGCAGATTAAGAGGAGTGTTCTCAAACAGCATCAAGTGTCTTTCAGTGTGTCCAATGGGTGGAGAGCTTTGTGTGGCCTCAAAAGCTGGCTGGAAGGCTACTTGGATTCATTCTGACATATGTCATATTTTGGAGAGAGGTGTTGAAAGCAGAGTCAAACAGACAGCCAGTCAAAGTGCCGCTTGGTGCGCTGGAATGGGCCTTACATGAAAGCCTGAGTGAGCGGCTTGCAGAACAAGGCTGCCCCCCGGGTCTTCCCCGGGAGCTACTTGAAAAGCTGAGAAGTGTTCAGGAGTTCTCATCACTTGGGGACATTCCCTCCATTCCACAGTGGGCAGTGGGCCTCCGGGACACTTTGTACTGACTACATTCTAGCTGTCAGGTTGACTTTATCTTCCGCCTGTTGATGGTACCCGTCGAAAACAGCCCATCTTTATAGACTGACACATTTAGGAACTCCGTGGCTTATAAAGTATGGTTTTTTCCTGCTGTGATGAGAGAATTAGACATGAAGAGAGAAGATTTAGGATCTGCAGCGCCAGAGGCAAAGACTCAGGCAGGCAGGCAAGAGAGAACATTTACAGCACACCAGCTGTGTGCCTGGTCTTGGGCTGGTGGTAACCAAAGCAGATGTAATGCCAGCCCTGGTTACATTTATAGCTCAGTGGAAGGGGAGGGGGACTTGAGTGGAAGTGCAGAAGGTGTGGGGGTGGGCACGGGACAGGTCTTAAAGAAGTAATTACACATGGCATGAACCAAGTACACAGAAAATAAGAGCTCTGATGGAGATGCTAAGAAAGCATGTAAACGTCAGACCCAGGCTGAAGGGTCAGGGCAGGATTTTCTGAGGGAATATGTTTTAAACAGAGATCCGAAGGATGAGTAGGAATTAATCAAGTGAGGTGTGTGTGTGCATGTTGAAGGGGCTAGTGTTTAGGAAAATGGGACTGCATTTCCCATAGTCCTGCAGTAGACTAGACATGGTACGCGTGAGGACCTAAAAGAGGGCCGGGATGCTTGTGGCTTCCCTGATGCCTCAGACGGTAAAGGATCCGCCTGCAATGTGGGAGACCTGGGTTAAATACCTGGGTGGGGAAGATCCCCTGGAGGAGGGCATGGCAACCCACTCCAGTATTCTTGCCTGGAGAATCCCATGGACAGAGGAGCCTGGTGGGCTACAGTCCATGGGGTCGCAAAGAGTCGGACACGACTGAGCAACTAAGCACGGCACACGTAGCACATGCTTGTGGCATGGGGAGTGGGAGTGGTGAGAGATGAGTCTGAAGAAGTGAGCAGCAGCTGCATTGGGCAGGGCCGCACCTCTGGGCCTTGTTTAATTGAGGAAATTGAGGGGGAGGGCGCTAAGAAATAGCTTTCAAAGACTACTCAGTGATTAAAAGAAATGAACCACTCATATATATGCTACAATCTTCACATAGTATACTAAGGGAAGAAAACCAGTGAGGAAAGACCACATGTTTTATGATTCTATTTACGTGAAATGTTTAGAAACAGCAAATCCATAGAGAAAGAAAAGCAGGGAGTGGGAATAGGGAAAATGGGAGTAAGAGATATTTCGAGGCTGACAGACGGTTCTCGAATTGTGGTGATGATTGTGCAATCCTGTCAATGTATTAAACATCACTGAAGGATACATGAAAGCTAAAACAATTTTAAAAAGAAATGAACCGTCTGCTCTCCCATGGAGGAATATGAGACACATAGAGAAAAGAACCCTGCCTCCTGTGCAGCCTCGCCTGCCCTCCCTCCAAGACCATGCAGCTCTCAGACTGCATGCCTGGTCTCTAGGGGCAAAAGAGGATGTCTGTTCATTTCCTTGGCGCCCTTAGCCCCATTTAGATAGTGGGCACAAGGAGATCACATCTGCAGAGCTATGTATGAATTAGGCACACAGTGGGGATGGTTCATTATGCAAGAGGTGGCTGTCATCTTTGTAGATGGGGAAACAGAAGTGTCCATGACCAGCCATTGGGAGAGGGTTATTAGAGTCCAATGAACATCTCTGTTTTTCCAGAAGCCACACTCTCACGTTGGTTCCTGGCCAGAGACCCAAGGGGGAGCTGGTCCATGATAAGAATTAGGAGCTAACTGCTCATCCAGATGTTATGGGGGCAGTGCCATCACTGATGAGCCTCCGTTGTCCCTCAGCCACTTCTGAGGACAGCCTCCATCTGTTAAGTCTCAGCAGCTTTCATGGGTAATAGTGACCTAATTGAGGAATTGAGAGTGAAATCAGGGGAAAATCTGTGGCTCAGTCACTAGAATAGTGACTTCTCTGGACCTCATATCAGAGACAAAAGATCATAACTGATTTCCTGCTCTTCCCAAGGGAACCGTTTCTAATAGTTGAAAGCAGTCAAGCTGACAGAATGAATTGGCGCTCCGACCCAACAGTCCTTGGGGAGAGAGTACTATGAAAGGCCACTAAGTTGTTACATTTGTATAATTAAATCTGACATTTTGATCAGTTTGACAAGCACAGTGTTGTCTGTTGCCTTCAAGATCTGTAGAGCAACTCTCTTTTCCCATCATGCTGACTTTCATTGGCAACAGAATTTTCTATGGAAATTGTAGAGGGACAAGAATGGAATTGAAGGAAGTGATAAGAATGCCGAGGGGCATAACTTTAAAAGAATGAATGAGTTTTTGAATCACAGGCACTCTATGTAACAAATCCACTACCTGGGAAGGAACTTCACACATGCCTTTTGCTGGAATCCAGATTAACTTGAAGGAACAGACCCTCTGCTCTCCTAATTTCTCTTTGCTAAAGTTAGCAGTGACTGCCACAAAAAAAGGGTACAGTTGGACAAAACCACCATCTGTGGCTGGTGAAAGTTTGCACAGAGTCTCTAGTGTGCTACTGAGGTGCTCTCTATGGAACTCTGGTTTGACTGACTTGACTTCTAGGTACTGAGTGTCCTCTCCTTCCACCCTTGTCCACCCCCACCCTCCATTCCATTAAGAGCAGAACTACGTCTTTTGTATTTACTGGCTCCTCCTTCTTCTTGTCTTCCTTCTGACCATCAGCAGGATGCCAAAGGAAAAGAGACTCCTTTTCATTACCTGCAGAGATTACCAAAAAGTAAGAGTAAGAATTTGGAAGAAGATAAACAAATTCCTGTTTGAATGACCTTGGGGAAGTTGTTCATCCACTGTAAGCCTTCTTTTCCTCATTTGTAAAATTAAAACAATAGAACCAACCTCACAGGATTGTTGTGAGACAAAAAGGGTTTGAAACCTGTAAAGAAACCTTAAAACACTCCCTATGTCACAGTAATTGTTCATGCTGTATTCAAGCAGCTACTGGATTAAATACCTCGTATGTGTAGGCAATGCTTCAGGGCATATGGTACATTATGTGATGTTCACATGAGTGTATGAAAAGGCAACATGGTATCGTGGAAAGAACATGAACTTGGAATCACAAATCTGGGTTCCAGTAACCACTCGGCCTTTTACTTGGTGTGTGACCTCAGACAGGTTACGTGAACTCTCTTATCCTGTTTCTTCATCTGCAGCATATAAATCATGACACTTTTTATGGTTCTCCTGGTGACTAAGTGAGATAATGCACATGAGAGCCTCTCAAATCTCCTGGGGGCATGCCTGTAGCCTAGCTGTTGTTCTTGTTCAGTCATTAAGTCCTGTCCAACTCTTTGCAACCTCATGAACTGCAGCACAACAGGCTTCCTTGTCCTTCACTATCTCCAGGAGTTTGCCCAAGTTCATGTCCATTGCATTGGTGATGCCATCCAGCCATCTCATCCTTTGACACCCTCTTCTCCTCCTGCCCTCAATCTTTCCCAACATCAGGGTCTTTTCCAATGAGTCAGCTTTTCACATCAGGTGGCCAAGTATTAGAGTTTCAGCTTTAGCATCAGTCCTTCTAATGAATATTCAGGGTTGATTTCCTTTAGGATGGACTGGTTGGATCTTCTTGTAGTCCAAGGGACTCTCAAGAGTCTTCTCCAGCAACACAGTTCGAAAACATCAATTCTTTGGTACTCAGCCTTTTTTATGATCCAGCTCTCACATCTGTACATGACTACTGGAAAAACCATAGCTTTGACTAGACGGACCTTTGTTGGCTAATGGCTAGGTGATGGCTCTGCCTTTTAATATACTGTCTAGGTTCATCATAGCTTTCCTTCCAAGGAGCAAGTGTCTTTTAATTTCATGGCTGCAGTCACCATCTGCTGTGATTTTGGAGACCAAGAAAATAAAATCTGTCTCTGCTTCCACTTTTTCTCCTTCTATTTGCCATGAAATGATGGGACCAGATGCCAGGATCGTAAATTTTTGAATGTTGAGTTTTAAGTCAGCTTTTTCACTCTCCTCTCTCACTCTCATCAAGAGGCTCTTTAGTTCCTCTTCGCTTTCTGCCATTAGAGTGGTATCATCTGCATATCTAAGGTTGTTGATATTTCTCCCAGCAATCTTGATTGCAGCTTGTGATTCATCCAGCCCAGCATTTCACATGATGTACTCTCCATATAAGTTATAGGGCTATTAGTAATTACCCTCTCCTTTTCCCCAGTAGCATATTGGACACCTTCTAACCTGAGGGGCTCATCTTCTGGTATCATATCTTTGTGCCTTTTCATACTGTTCATGGGATTCTGGAGGCAAGAATACTGGAGTGGTTTGCCATTCCCTCCTCCAGTGGACCAGTTTGTCAGAGCTCTTCACTATGACCTGTCCATCTTGGGTGGCTCTGCACAGCATGACTCTTGGCTTCATTGAGTTATGAAAGTCCCTTTACCATGACAAGGCTATGGTCCATGAAGGGGAGCCTAGTACCTAAGGAATAAATAAATGGGAGACTCATTTTTCTTTCTTCATTACATATAAGCCCTGAACCTCAATCTACCTTCAGTCTAGTTTGGGAAGTAATGGTAACACTCCAGATATTCTGAATTTTGCTGAACTAATATTCTGTGTTTTGCCTTATAATTAAATGTCATATTTTAGAGATCTCAAGAAGTCTTACATTAAATCCAGAACAACAAATTGTAAATTTTGGAAAAAGTTCAGCCAGTTCTACCACTCAGATGAATGGCCCTGGGCAAGTCATTTCTTCATCTGTAAGATAGAAATCATTCTAGAATTTACCTGATTAGGTGGCTGGGAGGATCAATGAAATAAAGTAGGGAATGTGCTTCACCCATTATCTTTTACTTATAGGTGCTCAATAAGTAACAACCAGTATTAATATTTAGAAAAGAAAATCAGAATAAAATGTTGTGCTTGTTTTTTCTAATTGTTTGGCTGTCATTATCTAATATTTGATCCCTTTATGTTAGGGAGGAAAATTAGGCAATTGTGAAGCATATTACTAATCTTTGGGACTTGACATTGGAAAAAGCCAGCCACGTGCTCCTACTAAATGCACCTTCATATCCAAAGAAAAGACAGATTGAGAGCTCCTATGTTTGTAATCATGATGACTTCATACCAAACTCACAATGTTCCCTGCTGCCCACTTTACAGATGGAGACACTGAGGCACAAGAATGATTCTAAGAAGGAATGACAGGCAAGGATTTGACACTATCAGTTTCTGTCACCTCTAATTCTGCCATTTTGTATCCAGTACCAAAGTAGTAAGTGAGTTCTTATCACTTAATTTTCAAAAATTCCATGACAAGTATCTTCCATCCTTGCAGTGTGTCTGAAATAATAACTTCATTTAAACGATTTTCATTTTTACATTTATCTTCTCTCTACTCATAGCTTGTTGGAAGCTTTGTGGAGCACCCTGTTTTCTCCCCTTGATGAGGGGCATGGGTAATGAGACTCCTTCTAGAGTTTGATAAACGTACATTGTACATCCATAAAGTTCTGTAAACGTACATTATGCATTTGTACAGATGTCCCTGGGATTTTCAAGAATGCATACAAGAGGTTTCCTTAGTAAAGATCCTTGTGAAAGAAGGTTATGTTCACCTTTCCTTGAATAATCCGGCCAGATACTCTGCAAAATCACCAGGAATAATTAATGCATTCTGGATGACGCGTGCTTGGCTAATTAGACTGAAACAGCATTGGTTAGCAAGTTGGCTGAGTGCCAAGTAGCAGGTGTCTGCATAGAGTCAGCACTGATTCTTTTTTCAAAGAAGAGAAGGCCTCTGCATGTTTTGTTTTTGAAAAAGTTCGCCTAGGTTTTGGCCTATTCCCACCCTCATTTGGAAATGCTGCGGGTAAAATAAAACTAAGTTTATCGGCACTAAAAAAGAGCTTATTTCTTTTTAATGTAGTTTTCTTTTCACCACATTTAGTCTATTTTTAAGAGGTCAGTGTATGTTTCTATGTGTCTTTATTTACATCTTAGTTTGAAGCACACAACCAGGATCATTTTATAGGGTTTTCCTTTGAGGCCACTTGAACTGGGGCTTTTTGCGTGGAGATTACTTTTCTCACTGTTTTCCTGGTTGTTTAGTATTTTGCATTTCCAAATCTGTATATCATTTTCATCTTTGGGTTAACTTATAGTTTAGCTCTTCAAACAACAAGTTTGTATTATTCTCACTTTCCTCCATCCGAGTATTATAAAATGTCTATTCATCATGAGCCCTCCAAGAGAAAGTTAAGGATGTTCAGTGATGGGTACGTGGATCTTTAAGCAGGATTTCTGGATCTTGTAAGTGGGGAATAGCATTCTCTACATACCAGTGATAAATGAGCATCTCTGAATTTGTATCTGAATCCTGGTCCCCGGGGGTCATTTGTATGAACACAGGCTTGAGTCTACAGAGCTTTCCTGAGCCCGAATAATGTGGGCTGGAAAAACTTTCCCAGGAGTTTAGGATGTCTTGCAGCAAATAATAGAAACACTCGTGATTTAGCATTGTAAGGGTTGCAGGAGCCTCACAGAACTCTGGGACAGGAAGTGAAGAGCCACCAGGAAGCCAGGCCATCCTTCTTTTGCTGTTGTCTTGCCTTGGCGTTTCCTGGCACATCTACTTGGATCTCTACTTGTCGTAGGGTTTTTTAGGCATTCTCCCCTGGTTTGTTTAAAATATCTGTCTGTGTTCAGAAGTCTCCAGGCTATTACGTAAAACAGAAATGATGTCATTTTAGAAAGGCTATTGGTGGCATTGGTTACTTTTAAAAATTGTATTTATTTTAATTTATTTTTTAAACCCCTAAAAATATGTTTTTTTCTATTTATTAATTTATTTGGCTGCACCAGTTCTTAGTTGCAGCACATAAGATTTTTTAGTTGTGGCATGGGAACTCTTGGTGGCGGCATGTGGGATCTAGTTCCCTGACCAGGGATCAAACGTGGGCCCCCTGCATTGGGAGTGCAGAGTCTTAGCCACTGGACCACCAGGGAAGTCCCCTGATTATTTTAAAAAGCAAGCAAAAAGGAGAGCTCAGATGATCCCTGGCCACCCTTCTCTTCTAACGCTGACTTCTTAGGACCTTGAATATTTCTGGACATCTCTTCGAAGATATTCTATTCAGTACCATGTTTCCTAAAGCATGCAATTTTATCAGTTTGTTAGACTTCTTTAATCATACTGGGTATCAGGCAGTAGTTGCAAATAAACCAATCCTCTGTTAGCAGGATGAAAAAAATCTGTGGCCCGCGGGAAGGCCTGTCACCCTCTTTCACCCAGCGCCTTGGCAGACATCCACAGCCACAGCTCTGTTCCCTGCTGCTCTTGAGTTGGCCTCAGATCCTCCTCAGAACTGATGATGAATAAACAAAATGTGGTACACCCACACAATGGAATATCATTCAGCTGTAAAAAAGAGTGAAGTACCAATACATCCTACAACATGGATGAACCTTGAGAACATTACACCGAGTGAAAGAAGTCAGAGACAGATCACATAGTGTGAGTCTGTCTATGTGAAATTTCTGAAAAGGCAAGTGCATAGAGTCAGAAGGGGCACTAGTGGTTGCCAGAGGCTGGGATGAGAGAAGAATGGGGAGTAACTACTTAATGAATAGGGGGTTTTGGAGGGGGTGGTGGTGGTTAAAATGTCCTAAAATTAGATCCTGGTGATAGATGCGCAACTCTGTGAAAACACTAGTGCTATACATATTGTATACTTTAAAAAGGTGAATTTTATGGTATATGAATTATATCTCAATTTTGAACAATCATTACTAGCACAGCACTCCAAGAAATCAGGAATTAGCATGTGTCATAAAATTTGAAGTTTTGCTATTTAGCTTTTTATTTCCACTTGTGCTTAGACTGAGATCCCCTCCAGCTACATACTCGCCACTTACAGACCTCTGGACCTTTGCTTCTACTAGAGTATTATTGCCATTTGTCCTCCCTACATCCAGTACAGATGCTTCTAATACAAAGGGAACATCCTCTGCAAAGTCTTCCCAACTCCTAACACCTCTCTGCCTGCCCACCCCAGAACAATCAAATTCTCCAACAGCACTGTGTGCTTCCCTCTTGCCCAATCCATGTCACACTGCAATGTAATTGTCTCCTTACTGCTCCAGATTTCTCTCTTGACTGTCTTCCTCGTCTTTTTTTTTTTAATGAATTTTTATTGGGGTTTAGTTGATTTAAAATGTTAGTTCAGGTGATATATATATCTCCACTCTCTTCTAGATTCTTTTCCCACATAGGCCATTACAGAGGGTTGAGTAGAGTTCCTTGTGCTATACAGTAGGTCCTTCATGGATGCATGCATGCTCAGTCATGCCTGAATTTTTGCAACCCCATGGACTGTAGCCCCCCAGGCTCTTCTGTCCATGAGATTCTCTAGGCAAGAATACTGGAGTGGGTTGCTATTTCCTGCTCCAGAGGATCTTCCTGACCCAGGGATCAAACCAGCATTTCCTGTGTCTCCTACATTGGTAGGCAGATTCTTTGCCACCAAGCTACCATTTTATATATAGTAGTGTGTATATGTCAATCTCAATCTCCCAGTTTATCCTTCTGCTGCTTCCCTTCCCCATAACCATAGTTTGGTTTTTACATCTATGACTTCTATTTCTGTTTTGTAAATAAGTTCATTTGTACCACTTTTTAGACTCTGCATACTCCTCATCTTTTTACTTGCAGTCTCCACAGTGCTTAGTCCAGAATAGTCTTCCTCAGAAAATGGATAAAATATGCTCTCAATCCTCAGGACTGCTACAGCTTGTTAGGAGGAGATGGATACTGAACTAGCTACAATAGCCTGTGTCCCAAACTACACACTTATTTTTGTGGAGAAGAAAATGTCTGTTTTTTTCCTGTGGACACAGTGATGCTTCTAAGAGATCAGCTGGATGAAATAGCAAAGTCACTCATGCTGGAGGGGTGGAGAACACTGAAGCTGCATAGAGTTGACGGGCCTGTGAGAAATGGGCAGACACCACAGCCAAGGTACAGAGTGAGTGGGAAAACCCCAGGTGCAATAGATGAGGTCGCAGTGAAGGGTCGTCTACCAGCAGGAGGTACCCCATGCCTCTTTAGCACCAAGTGAAAGTGTGAGTCTGAGGCTATTTCTAAAACCCCCAGAAAGCTACTGCCGCATCTCACCATGTGGGATCTAGGCCTCCATGGACATAGTCTTCACTGTGAGGAAAGACACACCTACAGAAGGCCTTACCCACCTACAGAAGGCCTTGTCTAAGTTGCAGAGACTGAGAGAACCCTGCCTGGAATGGTATGAGCCGCTGCTGTCACAGGCATTCCCCAATCTCTATGATGTCAGCTGCAGTTTTTGAGAGCCAACTCCTCTACTCCATGCATTTTCAAGTTTAGAGATCACCCAGAGATTACTGGTGCCCTTTTTTTTTAATTGAATGATAATTGCTTTACAATATTGTGTTGATTTCTGCCATACATCAGCATGAATCAGCCATAGGTATACACATACCCCCCGCCCGCCGAACCTCCCCCCCCCTCCCACCCCATCCCACCCCTCTACATTGTCACAGAGCCGCAGTTTGAGGTCCCTGAGTCATGTAGCAAATTCCCACTGGCTATCTGTTTTACATAGGGTAGTGTTTCTGTTTCCATGCTACTCTCTCCATTCATCCCATCCCCTCCACCCCCTACTGTGTCCACAAGTCTGTTCTCTATGTCTGCGTCTCCACTGCTGCCCTGCAGACAGGCTCATCAGCACCATCCTTCTAGATTCCATATATATGTATATGAAAGTGAAAGTGAAGTCGCTCAGTTGTATCCGACTCTTTGCGACCCCATGGATTGTAGCCTATCAGGCTCCTCCATCCAAGGGATTTTCCAGACAAGGGTGCTGGAGTGGATTGCCATTTCCTTCTCCAGGGGATCTTCCTGAGCCAGGAATCGAACCCGGGTCTCCCACATTGCAGGCAGATGCTTTATATATGCATTAATATACAATATTTGTTGTTCTGTTTCTGACTTACTTCACTCTGAAGCTGTGGTACATATATAGAATGGAATATTACTCAGCCATAAAAAGGAATGCTTCTGAGTGTTAATGAGGTGCATGAACCTAGGGTATACTGGTGCCTTTTGACTGCTGATACACTCATGTTAATAACATGAAAAGGTGTGTTATGGTCATATATTTAGAGGATGTGTGTGCCTGCCTAGTCACTCAGTCATGACTGACTCTTTGCAACCCCATGGACTGTAACCCACCAGGCTGCTCTGTCCATGGGATTTTCCAGGTAACAATACTGGACTGGGCTGCCGTTTCCTCCTCCAGGGGATCCTCCTGATCCAGGGACCGAACTTGAATCTCCTGCATTAGCAGGTGATTCTTTACCACTGAGTCACTTTGGGAGCCCATATTTAGAAAACATGTCAAGTTAAACAACATTAAAGGGTTATATTCCTTCAGAAATTCTCAGAACCTTTATTATGTCAAGGTCCATGGTGACATTTTAAGAAGGGCATAGAAAATGAAGTGAGTCTCAAACATATCTTAACTACTGAATTGTTTTGTTATTTTTTTTCCTCCCCAAACTTGCCACATTTCTTAAAATCTACTTGGAATATATGCTTCTGGTGAGTTCATTGCAGAGCGGGAAGAGCATGGCCCAGAGAGAGGAAAGGACTGGCCACATTCCTGTAGCTGGGTGCTGGCAGAGCCAGGACTGAAACTCGGCTTCTGCAGATCCCTAGACCTCCTTCCTAACACACATCTCGCACACTCCCTCTCCATGCACTTTGGTCCTCAGTGATTTGAAAGCAAACCACAAACCAGACAACAAGGCATATTCTTGATCGGAGAGTAGAAAAATGCCACAGGAACCATTTCTAGGTGTCATCTGCAAAAGCAAGGCTGTGCTTATTCACTCCCATCACTGTCTCATCACTGGCACTCCAGCGTACTCGTTAGCTTTGGAATTGGTAGTGTGCCATGAAAACGTTGCCTGTCAATCAGCATGATCAAAATCACTTTTGGATGGGGTTTCCCCAAATAAATGGCATTTTTGATTGTTGTTTCTGATTCAGATCAATGGGCTTCTTTAGAGCTGAGGCCCACATGGACACTAAGCTGTGATGGTGAGAACATCAAGGTGGCAGCTTGGAACTCTTTCATTAAGGGTAGACCCTGGACCATCAGTAGTAGCATCATCTTGGAGCTTGTAAAAATCGGGAACTGTGGGGTAGGGCCCAGTAATGTTTTCCACTAAGCCTTCCAGGTGATTGTGAATGCACACTCAAGTTACAGAACCACTACCTTAGAGAAATTGGGGCTCCTGGTCAAAGGACCAGAAAGGAAAGCTGTTCAATTTCAGGTGTGAAACTCAAGCCAAAGACCCACCTTGTAACAGCATGGAGATCTTTTTTTGTGGTCTCAAAAGGAAGGGGAAATTAGGTAATAGGTGAGAAAAACATACAGTGCCTATTAAGAAAAACGAAGAAAATAAGGAAGGACCCAACATAGAAAACGATGAACAACATAAAGGATAAATGCAGGCCAGGAAATTAACCTGTTTGGAGGATGTCTTAAGGCAGAGTATATGTTCTGATTTTCTGGCTTCAATTTGGTTTTTTTGTTTTAATGACCTTTCACTTGATGTCTGGCATTCCTGAAATACAGAGGGTATTGGGAGAGCTCTCTGGTAGGGAAGACAGGCAGTCAAGACATGTCTGCTTTTAGATCTGCCACTGACTATTAGTGTGATCTTAAAGAAGCCATTAACCTGTCTGTGCCTGTTTCCTGTTCTAAAACACAGAGCGAAAGTCTTTGCCCATCTCGAATGCTAAGGCTGAAGATAAACAGAAGTTTTGAAGCTATCTGAGTCAGCGTCTCAACTTTGCTGGTCTGAAGTCTAAGCCTAGAGATGTGGGCTCTGCTAGGATTTTTTCTAAGGTTACAGGGCCAATTAGTGGCCACACCAGAGGAAAAGCCTGGTCTCTCAACTCCCAGACCAGTGGTTGGGTACAGGTACCCTCTACTGGGTATTCACTGACTGTCCTGCTGGGGTGAGGATATGGGGTGACTGGGCACTTTGTGTGGATGGATGGGGTGCGTGGGGGTAAAGGAATAACAGTTGAGCCCTTTGGCCACCTGAGGCAAAGAACTGATTCACTGGAAAAGACTCTCATGCTGGGAAAGATTGAGGGCAGGAGGAGAAGAGGGTGACAGAGAATGAGATGGTCAAATGGCATCACTGCCTCAATGGACATGAGTTTATGCAAGCTCTGGGAGATGGTGAAGGACAGGGAAGCCTGGCGTGCTGCAGTTCATGGGGTCGCAAGGAGTTGGACACGACTAAACAACTGAATAACAACAACCCTCAAGTAGGAATGTGAGGTGGGTACACTGCTAGCCTTGGTATCTTTTCCATTGACCTTGGATGAGAGTTACTGGTGCTTCAAACCCTGGATAATAGAGAGTTAAGGAAAAGAGGAGTAAGCTTCTAAGGCCTCTGATTTATGCCTGACTTATGTGGTGGTCCACAAAGTGTTCACTCCAGTGACTACAAGGATAAGCAATTTCGAGACCCACCGACCCTCCCCTTGCACCTTGGAGATGCCTACCTACTAAAGAAAACCCAAGCAGAGAAAATCAAAGAACCTGCCACCCACCACATTGGTGGCAGCACATTAATTCCAAGTGAATTAATGCATATTATTAAATATTGTTTGGGACTGGAAGAAACACAAGCTGGAACCAAGATTGCTGGGAGAAATATCAATCACCTCAGATGTGCAGATGACACCACCCTTATGGCAGAAAGTGAAGAGGAGCTAAAAAGCCTCTTGATGAAAGTGAAAGATGAGAGTGAAAAAGTTGGCTTAAAGCTCAACATTCAGAAAACTAAGATCATGGCATCTGGTCCCATCACTTCATGGGAAATAGACGGAGAAACAGTAGAAACAGTGTCAGACTTTATTTTGGGGGGCTCCAAAATCACTGCAGATGGTGATTGCAGCCATGAAATTAAAAGACGCTTACTCCTTGGGAGAAAAGTTATGACCAACCTAGATAGTATATTCAAAAGCAGAGACATTACTTTGCCGACTAAGGTCCGTCTAGTCAAGGCTATGGTTTTTCCAGTGGTCATGTATGGATGTGAGAGTTGGACTGTGAAGAAGGCTGAGTGCCGAAGAATTGATGCTTTTGAACTGTGGTGTTGGAGAAGACTCTTGAGAGTCCCTTGGACTGCAAGGAGATCCAACCAGTCCATTCTGAAGGAGATCAACCCTGGGATTTCTTTGGAAGGAATGATGCTGAAGCTGAAACTCCAGTACTTTGACCACCTCATGCGAAGAGTTGACTCATTGGAAAAGACTCTGATGCTGGGAGGGATTGGGGGCAGGAGGAGAAGGGGATGACCGGGGATGAGATGGCTGGATGGCATCACGGACTCGATGGACGTGAGTCTGAGTGAACTCCGGGAGATGGTGATGGACAGGGAGGCCTGGCGTGCTGCGATTCATGGGGTCGCAAAGAGTTGGACACGACCGAGCGACTGAAATGATTGAAACATTACTTGGTAGTGGGTATTTTTCTAAGTAGTCTCTGGGTATTAGTCTACCAGGCATTAATATATGTGTCATGAAAGGGGGTTCTACATCACATAATTTGGAGAAACATGGGAGTTATGTAACACTGAAAGGCTTGCTTTGCTGCAGGACTTGTTAAGAGCCCTTAGTCTTTTGTTTGGTGCATTGCAACTCTCTAGGGATGAATAGTATACAGTGATTTTGAAACTTATTTTCCTTTTTCTGTTTTTTCTTCTTTTGTTTTCCCCCAACCCATCCATACCTATTAATTTTTAAATCTGCATAGAACAGTTGAACTCTTGAGATAAGAATATTTATTACCCTTACTTTATAGATAGGAAAACTGAGTCTCAGAGAGGCTAAATGACTTGCCCAAGGTCATATAGTGAAAAAAAAAAGCAGAGCCAGGGTTTCATTCTGGGTTAGACTGGTGCTGGACTGACTGCTGACCTTTATGCCTATTGCTGCTTTTATAATAGTGATAATCATAGCTAAAGTATTTATAGCATTTACTGTGTGGCAGGTAAAGTACTGTATGTACATTATGACATTCAGCTTCCCAACAACATTGGGAGGTCCCTGCTCCTGTTGTCCCCCCATGGTCATTGAAAGTAGAAATGTTATAAAATAAGTAGCTCAGAGCCTGACTGATAGTAGAATTGAGATTTTAACCCAGTTCCATCTGGCACCAAAGCCCATGCTATTAACTGATAGGTGCTGCTATCTAACTTCTTCACATATTTAGACACTCTTATGACCACAGCAACTAGTTATTCTTGTGTTAGGTGGATTGAATGGCACTTTCAGTTTCTTAAGTGACTGTAGCCGTGGAGAAAAGGAATTCCACATAGGCTGCCAGGTAGTGCCCTCAGGAAAGCCCAACAGGCATGTGGATCTCTCTCAGGGTGTATAAGTGCCCCCTGGGAGCTGCTGACCCCTCTGCCAGGAAGAGATTAGCCCCGGACTGTCAAGCAGAGCCTGGGCCTGGAATGAGGATGTTTGTGGATCCTCTTGGTCAGAGCCCCTTGCTTTGAGATGGGCCCCATGCAGTCCCTACTTTGGGCGGAGCTGTTCTCCTTTAACAGAGAGGCATCTAAGGCTAACTTGTGGCCAACTGTCCATGCATCCCAAGTGGGCTGCCCGTTGGCCACATCTGCTGGTTGACAGGCCCTGCCCCATACAGGCTGGCCTGATTGTAAAGCAGGGAAAGAGCACAAGTAACCAAGACAAGCCCATCCTAATGTTCACACCCAAGTGTGAATACAAGCGCTAGACAAGAGTCTAACCTTGGCAAACTTGGCCTCAGGCCGAGTGGGTGTACAGGCTGACTACCCTCCACTGGAAAACAGTCAGGCCTCATGGTCATGGGACAGCCCCCAATCTCAGGTCTATAGCTTCACCTCCCTTTCGCTAAACATTGTGAATAAATTTGTTCAGGCTGCCTGTAGAGCTGCTGGAGCTGGTGCCCACCTAGAGAACCCCAATATTAGTGGTCTCTGGAAAGCCAGGAATTTATAGACTTGGCCTCCTTCTCCATCAGGCCTAACTATCAACCCACTCCAAGCCCCCACTGCTGTGATAAGGGGGAGTCACGTCATAAGTCACGTCATCAGCATGAGCAGGCCCTGTGCTAGGCACGGGGGGTAAAGTGGAGAACACGTCAGAACACGATTCCTGCTTCAAGGGGACGTGTTTAGTACATGAGACAGACAATATAACAGTGAATATAACACAGTTCTGGGGAGGTCAGCCTGTACACCCACATGGCCTGAGGTCAAGTTTGCCAAGGTTAGATGCTAGTCCAGCACTTGTATTCACACTTGGCTATGAACATTAGGATGGCTTTGTCTTAGTTGCTCGTGTTCCTTCCCCACTTCACAATCAGCTCAGCCTGTATGGGGCAGGGCCTGTCAACCAGCAGATGCAGCCAGTAGGCATGAGGAATTCTTAAGGACATTAGAGGGCAAGTTCTTGTTAGATCTTTTGAATATTCACGTTCTGGGCTACCTCCCTGTGGATGCTTGTAAGTCCCAAAGCCATGGCTTTGGCAATACTTAACAGTGTTGCCTGAGAGCCACTTCCTGCCCTGACTCACTAACCCTCAAGGCACCAGGAAAGTACACTAACCATACAGAGAGCTTCTCAGATATTTTGACAGAGGAGCTGACCCCAAGAAACAGTTTGAGGCCAGGACCCAGCTGATTATCAAGCACGAAAATCAGGCACTGTTACTTTATAGTAACCATTGAGGTCCATGTGCTGTAAGGGTAGGTAACAGCTCCCATCCACCTTATCCTAGAATTCTGGAGTCCTAGAGTTTAGGAGGTCAGAAATTAAGGCTCTTTCCTCTTCCCAGTCTCCTTTGTGATCCCAGTCTCCTTTGCTAACTCCCTTCCTCTGCTCAGCCTCTTAAAATTGGAAAATCTCCCGGTTTGGTCAGTTTCCATCTTCTTTTTACTGTGTACATGCTCTCCCTAGGTAATCTCATCAAGTCCCATGATTATAGACAATAACATATGCTGATGATTCCCAAATGTATATTTTTAGGCTAGATTCACATCTTCAATTGCCTAACTGGCATTTCCATGTAGATATTTAAAAGCCTTTGCAAACATAGCAAGTCTGAGAGTGAAGTGTTAATTTTCCCTCAACATACTGTTGCTCCTTTTCCAGTCTTCACTGGCTCGGTGGATGGCACTACCATTCATTCACCAAGTCATGCAAGCCTCTTTCCCTTAGGCCCCACATCCATTTCATTAGGAAGTCCATTGCATCCTTTTCTAAATTTATTCCCCAATTCATCCCCCTTTCTCCGTATCTACTGTGATCCCCCTAGTCCAAGTCACAAGGATCACTTTCCTTTACACCTGCTATGAAGGGCTTCCCACTTCTACTCTTGCTTCTGTCCAATTCCGTCTCCACAACTTCAGCCAATAACTTGTTTTCAGTGAATATCATATCATGTCATCCCTCTGCCCCAAACTCTCCTATGGCTCCCTATTTCATCTGAGATAGAATTCAGTCTTTATCACTTTAGAAAATTCTGCATAATCTGCTTCTAATTTTCCCTTCCACCTTATCTTGTGCCACTGCTTCCTTTTATTTACCATACTAACATAATATCGATCGTTTTGTTGTCCATTGAACATACTGAGCTCTTTCCTGCCTCAGAGCCTTTGCAAATACTATTGCCTTTTTCTGGAATGCTCTTTATTTTCATGCTTTGTATGTCTATCCTTTCAGCCTGTCAGCTTTAGAGAAGCTTAAAAATTAGGCACCCTTATTCTCTATCTCAGCCTCTTAGCTGTTTTCTTCACAGATCTCATCATAACTTATAGTATCTGTTTACTTGCTTTTCATCTGTTATTTGATTTTGGTGTATGTGTGGTATGGGGGAGGGTGGGTCTCTCTTCCCAACTAGAATGAAAACTCCCTGAGGACCACTAGCACTGTGAGGTGTACTTGGAAGTTAAAATACAAATTAATTCAGGAAAATAAGTCATTTCCACTAGAATTATCACATTTATCAAAGAATTCTCAGGATGTAAAAAATGATAAAGACATTTTGTGAGTGTATCAAAGTTGAAAGGCCTACTCCTTTTCACCTATATTAATGACTTTCAAAGAAAGCAGTATGCTATAACAGGAAGAGCACCCACTAGTTTATAGATAAATAGAAGAAAGGGCCATCAATCTTGGCTTTCCTACTGATATGCTGTGTGACCTTGCATGAGTTACTTGAGTTCTCTGAGTCTCAATTTCTACATGAAAGTAATGATACTTGCCTCAAGGTGGTTACTTTAAAAAAGAAATGAGATTTAGGCCATATAAAGATACCTGTCACATGGTGGGAGCTCAGTAAACATTCATTCTTCTCTCTATAGGGTTAGTCACTCAAGAAAGGCATTGCTTCTTCATTATTTTGTTTTCAAATGGAATTTCCTGCACTACCTACTTCATTTTTGTCTTTGGGTAATATATGGTTTCTATCCAAAAATCAAATTCCAAATACACAGGTTTGTCACCATTGTAGAGATTCCTAAGAATATGGTACAAACTGGAAATACTCCCCCAGAAGGGGATTCAAAAGTGGTTTTGATAGTGACAACATCACTGAGCTAACTGGCTAGAACCGCATGGATTAGCTTAATTAATATACATTTGCTAAAATGACAACAGCAGCATCTGGGCTCATGACTTTCCAGGTATAGCTTTAGCTACAAGATCTTCACTTTGGAAGGACTCCAAATAGTCCTTCTAAGTTGACAGTCTGGATCATCAAGCTGTGAAAGAGCAGAATGAAGCCACATGAACTTACAGAGTCTCTTCAAATATGTACTTACAGAGTCTCATGTACATACAGAACCTCTTCGAGTATGACTACTTTTGTGCAGAGTATTGTAGGAGAAATGACCCTCTGCCAGCTAGCTCTTGGTAGGCCTTTGTCCTGTTAACAGGACTGGTTCATGCTTTGGGGCCATCTTGAACTCAGAGGTGGCCTTGGGGTTAGAAGACAAAAGCATGCTTTTGAGGAATTAATGAATGAATTTGTGCTGGAAAAGGTTTCCCTGGGCCAGAGCTCCCTTTGCTTCCTTTCATATTCCCAGGCTCTGATTCCCAGGGGCCTCTAGTCACATATGACAAATGGCTGATCATCCAGGCGAAGTGACCTGTCATTCAATAAACCATATCTCAGCTGATATAGAAGCCAGCTCATTTTTCTCCACAGGGATCTCTTCTTCCTTCCTCTGTATGAATATCTCACATATGGTTCGCTGAGGCCTTTCCCCCTGTGGAGGGAAGACAGACCCCTCTAACCTGTTGGCAAGATCTTTCTTCCTTGTGGAAAGAACTTGGAAGGGCTCTGAAGCTTTTATTGCTTCAAGTTAAGCTTGGTCAACTTACTCACAAGTGCTGAATCCTCTTAGGGGTGTCAGCCTGAGAGAAGGAGGCCTATTCAAATAGGAGGCCTGCATTGATGCTGCCAACAAAGACCAATTAGTCTGGATTGTGCCGGCTGCCTTTGGAAGGGAACTGCCCTCAGACCACCAACTCATGCCACTGAAGCGCTCATCCCACCCAGGAGTCAGCTGCTTTCCCTCTCAGTTCCCACCCCGGCTTCGCATGACCCCTGGGTCAAATGCCTCTCTCTGGCCCGGGATTTCACTCCCCTGCCAGGGTGTGGATCATGCCCTTCATCCCAACGACATTCTTTTCCCACTCTCTGTGAAAGCTGATCATGTGGTTTGATGTCATGACAAATGACGCAATCCAGCCTTTCCTGGAAAAAAATCCATGTGGCTTCATTTTGCTCTCTTTCACTGCTTGGTGATCCAGACTGTCAACTTCATTTAGAGGAATTTGGGCCTAGTCTTTGGATTGTTCATCCTTGTATAAAGTTTGACATTTCTGTGACCAAAAATGTATTCAAACATTGAGGTGGTGCAGTCAGACGTCATTTATTAAGCTCCTACAAACTACAGTGCAGTGTGAAGCATTGGATATTTGAGACACAACCTCTGCCTCTCTAAGACCTCGCTGCCAGTAAGGCATTAAAACCAAGTGCGTGAATGATTGCTAATGATAGGTGACTTTCACATAGCATTTAGTATGTGCTGGTGCCATGATGTTATACATATTTCATCTAATTCTCTTGGGTCCACAGTCCTTTACCCTCAAATCTAAAATACAACACTTTAAAAACCCAGAGTTGAGTCATATGATTTTTTCATACCTAATTTGACAGCAAAAGCAGACCTGAACCTTTTCATGAACTGACATGAGGCTATTTGTCATTTTTTTCCACTTTGTGTAATTATTCATTTGTTTCACTGCTAAAATACTAAGATGTTTGCTTTTAAACCCTACCCCAGAACCCATGGTGGGGGGTGTTTTGTAGGACACAAAGTGTGTACCGTACTTTCTAAAATCCCCAAATTTCTGAATTCTAAAACTCACAGCATCAGGATTTAGGGATAAGGAAACTATACCATGATGGTGTCCATTTTATAAACACTGAGAGTGAAGCTCAGAAAAGGGATGCAACTTTCCTGTAATTTCATCACCAGGAATGGGAAGCAACAGGATTGAAAGGCAGTTTTGTCTTGACTCCAGAGTCCATGCCCTTAACCACTGAACCATCCTACTGTCTCATCCAAGAACACAGTATCACTGTGACCATAAAAGAAACCCAAACTGAGGGCTACAAGGAATTTGAGGAGGAAAAGCAGACCTCCAGTGGGGGATTTAATCAAGCTCTAGGGAGGCAAGGTAGATGCAGGTGGAACCGTACCTTGAAGGGAAGAGTGAACTGTGAAAAGAGAAGAGTCATCGAGCCCAGGAACATCTGGTTAAACAGCAGGCATCCCGGCTGGGGAGAGGAGAAGTTAGAGATCAGACTGAGAAGATAGGTCAGGGACAGAATACGAGGGACCAGGATGACTGAGTGAAGAGTTCTGAATGAGCACCCACTATGTTTTACTTGAAGATCCCGAAGCATTTATTAGACATCGCGTCACCCTGCTTTCATTCTGCCTTAAAGAAGCAAAGGGCAGATATGAACATCTCCATATTGTTTTGCTGGCTTTCTTTTACTTTATTTTATTATATTATTTTGTATTAAACAGATGAACAAAATGGCTTGAAAAGGCAGCCAACAAAGTGAGGAAGCTGAGAGGAGCAATGGTCATAAACAGCTATAGGAGAACTATCGGTGCTGGGCTTTGTTGCTTCTTTGTAAGCCGAGAGTTAAAATTTAACCAAGGAACTCATGCCTCACTGCAGCTGGCAGGGATTCAGTGGGAACTCGGCAGGCACCTCTGTGATAACTTAACATCCCCTTCCTTCTGTGCTTAAAAACTGTTTCCTCCTCCTATTTGGAATCACAATAAAGGTCTTAGGGGGATACATCCATTACCAGGAATTTAAACCTAGAATCTGAATATGTTCTCTTTTGTCGTGAATCATCAAAGTTCCAAATCGATATTTTAGAAATCAGGTCCAGTTCATGAGTAGTGAATTGAGTGTGTCTAATTACATTTTATAGTCATTTAACAGCTGTTAATAATGTAATTTTGTGTTATGCCCAATTTGCACTAAATTACTTTAATGACACACATTGTATTTATTCTCCTTTTTGTGTAACAGTAATCAAACAGTAGGGAATCAACTTGGACATGGAAAGAAATAATTTATTATTTTTATAAGCTCAAAGGTAAAGGATATTTTTCAAAAGAAAAGAATAAATCATATCATAAAAATAAAAGTAGCTGAACACACATGAATGCATGTTTTCTCTGGCACATATTTTTGTAAAAATAATAATAATAATAATGAGTATAATACATTTGTTTCCCATCCAAGTCTGTACTGTTTGATGCGAACCAAGTATTTGCAAATACACATTTGATTGACAAGTGAATAAACATCCTCCTCCCCCCACCCCTTCCACTCTTCCCAAAATATCCTCCTGGAATGAAAAAAAAAAAACAAAACAAAACAGATTTCTAAGTTTCTAGTGTATGAATTAAAGAGATACAGCATCCATTTAAATAGACACTCCAATGGAAACTTGTATTTCCAAGGAGAGGCTAGAGGAGAAAAGCAGTATAAAAACAGGGGAGGAATACAACCTGAGAGCAGAAAAATGCAAAGAAAGTAGGCAGATACTTCTCCCAGTCATTAGAAGAAAATTCTACGGGAGATCTTTATTAGGATGCTAAGAAGGCAAATTCTGCCTGCCCCTCCACCCCCTCAATGGCGAGATAATTGGAATGGGACTTGATGAAAGGTCTGCTCGTATTTTTCCATTCAGTGTAAGCTCTCGAAGAACCAAGCATCTGGTACTGTGCCCGAATGTGAGTGTTTTCTGCAGCCCACATGGATTGATGTCTTTTGTGTCTGAAGTGAGTGATGAGAAGGGAGCAGAAAGGAGCTCTCCCTGTCTGTGGGCTGCTGGCTGCCATGGTTCCAGCCAGGGCTTGACCCAGCATGTTCTGCCTCTGCCCACTCACCTCCTGTGACCTAACGTGGGAGGAACTACAAATGGCCAGGCCTTCCCTCTGGGAGCGTCAGAGTTCTTTTGCAGTTCCTTAAGAGTAGTAGGCTCATTTCATCCTCACTCTTGCTCAGCCTCAGGGACTGGGACAGTGGTGTACCAAAGAGGGAGGGGTGGGGGGCAGGCAGTAATGGGAAGACAGGGTACATTGCCTGTGGTGAATTCAAAAGCAATCATAAAACTGAGGAAAAGTGGATCTGCTTTTCATATTCATTGTGTCCTGGCCATTCTAGGGAATGTCACTGAAGAAATACTTCTTCCTGTGGGGCTGCCCACTCCCACCATGCCTGCTCCACTTGGATACTCCCCTGTGGTGGAGGTGGGGTGGGGCTCGGAGCCCTCACATCTTCAGAGAGTTGGGAGCCCCCAGGCTCTCCAGCCTGTCCCCTTGTCTTGTAATGGCGGGCATTCTTGCCTTCTTCTGCAGCCAGCAGCAAAGTCACTTCCGTCAGCCTCTTGCCGGCCCCGACTAGCAGCTGCCACATCTGTGCTCCTGCTCATCAGCCTTTGTAGGCCTTTCCTGGCCACGGCTGTGGCTCTTGCCAATGTGTGGGTGAGTTCTCTCTCTGCCAATGTTTGCGGCTCTTTATTAGCTTCCTAAAGGGTGTTGTGGCTCCTTTAGTTGATGGAGCCTTCTGTTGAGGAATTTGGGACCCGTTGCCAAGGGCTGGCTTGAGGGCATTCCAGTGACACCACCTGACGTCTTACTCTGCCAACAATCAGCCACTGTCCCCCAGCCAAAGCTCACAGCCTTTGGATCTTTCTCGCTTCAGAGTAAATGTCCTCCTGATTCACAGCACTGTCCTCAGAAGTTGGTGGAGGAGGGAGTAGACTGGAGATTTAATCCTGGGATCCTGGAGGCCCACTTCAGATGCTAGAGTTCTCACCTGACTGTTCCCTCAGGGTTGTCTTAGTACAGAGTTCCAGATTTGACCATGACTGTGTGTCATGGGGAAAGGGGCGGTATCAATGCTTGAGTCAAGGAGCATCAAAACCTATGCAACTGCTTCTGTAATCCTCAGACATATAGAGGTTCTCTCAAGACAGCCTTGCAATGGATTCCTCTGTGTACCTTCATTACAACGGACAGTCTCCTTCTGAATCTGTCTTTGGATCACAGATCCCCTTGAGAATCTAATGTAAACTCTGCACCCCCTCTTCAGAAAAGTGCATGCTTTTACATATGTCCAGAATTTTCTGTGTCACTTAATTGGGTTCAGTTATAGGAGTCCATTTACCTCAGATTAAGAACTCCTAGTCTAGGAAGTCCTCCTTCTCTTGCTTCCTCTCATTCCCCAGAAACACATCCAGGGCCATCATCTCCATTAGGCCCAGGAGGCACGGAGCCTGGGCACCTACAGTACTTTCAGAAATCCAAGGATAATGTCTTCAATTTCTCAAATCAGAAGAAAATTGAACTATTACACAAAAAAATACTGTAACATAATCATTTTGACATCAATGCAGTAGTAAAATATGTTTTGATTTTTTTTTTATGGAAAAAGGTGCCCACAAAGGCAAAAATACCTAGGAAGCATGAAAGTCATAATGCAATCCAGAAAAGTTCTTTCGTGACATAGTGGGGACGTAGACTCGACTAAATTGTTGCACGTACACACCTTTCCAGGAAAGAAGTCAAAGGATCTGCAGCGTGTTCTCACTGGGCTGAGGGCAGAGCCCAGGATTTGGAACTGGGGGAGCTGGCTTCCAATCTTGGCTTAGCCTTTGACTGCTTGTGGTACCTTGAGAGAGCTATCTCAGCTCTCATATTCTTCGCCTACTGACAGAGGATAAGCCTGGAAACTGCCTTGACGCCACACTGGGATCGAGTAGTCTGGATGTACAATAAGAAAACATATGTTGAAAGGTGCTTTGTATATGGTGATCTCTTGAGTTTGAAACATAGAAGACTAAGAGGAAGCACTCAGTAAATATTGGTTGATAGAGACACTTTTTACTTGTTTCATAAACTAGCTGTACAAAGTGCTGTGCTTAGTTGCTCAGTAGTGTCCAACTCTTTGTGACCCCATGCACTGTAGCCCACCAGGCTCCTCTATCCTTGGGTATTCTCCAGGCAAGAATACTGCAGTGGGTTGCCATTTCACTCTCCGAGGGATCTTCCCAACCCAGGAATAGAATCCAGGCCTCCCACATTGCAGGTGGATTCTTTACTGTCTGAGCCACCAGGGAAGCCCAAGAATAGTGGAGTAGATATCTAAATTATTGAAAGGATTTCTAGACTTGTAATTTCAAAGCGTGAGATGACTTTGATCAAGATCAAAATGCAATTTACAGTTCTATAGAGAAGGGGACGACAGAGGATGAGATGGCTGGATGGCATCACTGACTCAATGGACGTGAGTCTGAGTGAACTCCGGGAGTTGGTGATGGACAGGGAGGCCTGGCGTGCTGCAATTCATGAGGTCGCAAAGAGTCGGACACAATTGAGTGACTAAACTGAACTGAACTGAGCATGGTTAAAGTCTTAGGTTTTGTCTAAGGATTTTGCCTTGGATTTGAAGCTCAGCTATGCTATTTGTACACGTGTGCCCTTATATTGATGTTTTAACATCTCTATAGGTTCATGCCTTTATCTGTAGAATGGGATGATAATACTTGTACTTAAATATTCACTATTATTATTCATCTCTGCAGTGCACTTGGAAATTTGCCTAAGCAATTATGTATTGCTGGTCAGGCATCTTCAGATTTTGGAATGAAAATGGTATAATATTTCAAGTATGATAGTCATGTCATGTTATGTCACATAATACATTTAAAGTGTTAAATTTGTAAAAATAATAATAATAATAATTTTTAGAGCAATTAGCCAAATTGTAGAAACCAACTGAGGGTAAACTCTCCTTTTTATTCAATGGCTTCTAAATATTTAAGATTTATTTTTCTTTCCAAGAAATACCTTGTGGCTGCTAAGTAAGTCTTTAAAAACTGACCTGGATATGGAGGTGTGTTACCACTAGGATACGCCTACAACTACAGCAATTCAAATCAAATATCTATGGATGAAAGGAGAGACTGTAATTGCTGGACCTCCTTACTAGAAACTGGCCATCGTATGTATAGTAGTGATTTTATATTCCTCAGTAATGGTAGAACTTTGGTAAATATCTTATACTACTTCAGTCAACTGTAGTCAAACAGGTAAAGTTGAGAAGATATTTTATGTTCCTCTCTCACTGAAATAAAATACCCAGTCTTTGTGAGAACATCTTTTATTTTCTTTCCAAGAGTAACATATCATTACAAACCTTCAGTGGCAACAAAGTGACAATTGAATATTAGTTTCCACCATTTCTGTAGTAAGGGATTAAGCTAGGAAGTATGCCATTACAAAAGTTACCTTCTGAAGAACTATATTTGGAACACCAAAATCACAACAAATAGAGCAAGCATGTTAGAATTTTAGAGGGACGCTGAATCTTTCAAGGTTGATGTTGTTGGTGTTGGTCGAGGAGGTTGGCAATGCAGATGAAAGTTATTCCCACTCTGTCTGTGAAAGACTCTGGTCGATCCAACACCTCTATGGAACACCTGTTCCTCCTGCTGCCACCTGTAAAACTTCACTAAAATTAATGAAATAACGTCCTTATTTCAGGGAAGACATCAATGTCATCAGTAAATTCATTCATGATACAACCTAGAAGCTGCTCTATGTTATTTTTTTCAAACTTCAGCCTACAAATGAGCAGCCTATGGATTAAAATGGATTATGGGCCATATTGATTGAAATTCCTCACTCCTACATGTTCACTGCTACTTGCTCTGACTCTATACCTTAAGCCAGCCCACCCTATCCATGCCATGTTCAGACAGTGGCACGTAAATGCAGATACTTTAGATCTGCTTTGTACCATCTCCTGATTCTTCTGACTTGAATCCCCACTTAGCTTCTGTTCTGTTCAAGTTCCTCCTAGCTCCTGGCTCCTGATGCTCTTTAATGGCTGTAGTTTGCAGTCATCCTCTTTTTTTCTGTTCCTCAATTTCATGAATATGGTGTTCTCCCTCATTTTTGGACCCTGGAATTGAAACTGTGGCATGAGTCCACCTAGGCCCTGTGATATATCTAGGTCCTATTAACATATCAGAAATTGTGTGGTGCTCCAGAAATTTCCATCTGGAGGTGAGCTGAAAGATTAAATCCTGATCAAGTGAGTTAGGATTTGGGATAATATTGAGAAGGGATAGAAGTTACTGGGGCCTGATATTCTCCTCAGAGTGGCAGACAATACAAATTGTTCATCTCTCTTATTTTCTTTTTAATTTTTATTGGAGTAGAGTTGATTTACAGTGTTGTGTTAGTTTCAGGTGTACAGCAAAGTGAATCATACATATACATACATATGCATATATTCATTCACTCTTTTTCAGATTCTTTTCCCATATTGGTCATTACAGAGTATTGGATAGAGGTCCCTGTGCTATATAGTGTTAGTCACTCAGTTGTGTCCGATTCTTTGCCACCCAGTGGACTGTAACCTACTTGGCTCTTCTGTCCATGGAATTCTCCAGGCAAGAATACTGGAATGGGTTGCCATTCCATTCTCTAGGGGATCTTCCCAACCCAGGGATCAAAACCGGGTCTCTTGCATAGAAGGCAGATTCTTTACCACCGAGCCACCAGGGAAGTATGTCCTTATTAGTTGTCTATTTTATATATAGTAATGTGTATATGTCAATCCTAATCTCCCAATCTATCCTTCCCTCCCCTCGACCCCCTGGTAACCGAAAGTTTGTTTTCTACGTCTGTAACTCTATTTCTGCTTTGTACGTAAGTTCATTGCACTATTTTTTAGATTCCACATATAAGTGATAT
Organism: Oryx dammah; assembly: GCF_014754425.2. Classification (NCBI taxonomy): domain Eukaryota; kingdom Metazoa; phylum Chordata; class Mammalia; order Artiodactyla; family Bovidae; genus Oryx; species Oryx dammah. The sequence goes on from NW_024070207.1 coordinate 44,348,641, forward strand.
CATGTGATATTTCTCCTTCTCTGTCTGACTTGCTTCACTCAGTATGACAATCTCTAGGTCCATCCATGTTGCTGCAAATGGCATTATTTCATTCTTTTTATTGCTAAGCAATATTCTATTGTATATGTATACCACATCTTCTTTATCCATTCATCTGTCAATGGACATTTAGGTTGCTTCCATGTCAGGGCTATTGTGAATAGTGTTGCAATGAATACTGGAGTACATGTATCTTTTTGAATTATGGTTTTCTCCAGATATATGCCCAGGAGTAGGATTACTGGATCATATGGTAGCTCTGTCTTTAGTTTCTTGAGGATCCTCCATAGTGTTCCCCATAGTGACTGTACCAACTTATATTCCACCAACAGTGTAGGAGGGACCGTTTTCTCCACACCCTCTCCAGCATTTATCATTTGTAGGCTTTTTGATGATGGCCATTCTGACTGGTGTGAGTTTAATTTTGGTTTGCATTTCTCTGATAATTAGTGATATTGAGCATCTTTTCACATGCTTTTCGGCCATCTGTATGTCTTCTTTGGAGAAATGTCCATTTAGATCTTCTGTCTGGTTTTGGATTGGGTTGTTTGTTTCTTTGATACTGAACTTCATGAGTTCTTTGTATATTTGGATGATTAATCCCTTGTCAGTCACTTCATTTGTAAATATATTCTCCCATTCTGGAGGTTGTCTTTTCATCTTATTTATGGTTTCCTTTGCTGTGCAAAGGTTTTCAAGTTTAATAAGGTCCCATTTGCTTATTTTTGTTTTTATTTTCATTACTCTAGGAAGTGGATTCAAAAAGATCTTGCTGCGATCTATGTCAAAGAGCATTCTGCTTATGTTTCCCTCTAAGGGTGTTGTAGTATCCGGTCTTACATTTCGGTCTTTGATCCATTTTGAGTTTATTTTTGTGTATGATGTTAGGCAGTGTTCTAATTCATTCTTTTATATGGAGCTGTCCAGTTTTCCCAGTACCACTTACTGAAGAGATTATCTTTTCTCCATTATATATTCTTGCCTCCTTTGTCATAGATTAGGTGACCATAGGTGTGAGGGTTTATCATTCACTTCTCTTGCTCATGAATCATCAGTCTACATAACTACATTGCACTAATAGTGGGCTGCTAAAGATGGGAGCCATCACCATGAAATGTCTGTAGTTGACTAGCAGCCACAGCTTGAGAAGGTCTGGATGGCCCAGCTTGCTGATTACCATAATGGGAAAATATTGTCCTAGACATAAATTTCATTAAATCCTCATCGCAATTAGGAAACTTAGAATGTCAGTCACATATCACTGAGTATCTCTGAACAGCCTTAATTATGACATCTAGGCTCTCTCCTTGGTGTTCACTGGAAGGACTGATGCTAAAGTTGAAACTCCAATATTTTGGCCACCTCATGCAAAGAGTTGATTCATTGGAAAAGACCCTGATGCTGGGAGGGATTGGGGGCAGGAGGAGAAGGGCATGACAGAGGATGAGATGGCCGGATGGCATCACCAACTCGATGGACATGAGTTTGAGTGAACTCTGGGAGTTCATGATGGACAGGGAGGCCTGGCATGCTGTGATTCATGGGGTCGCAAAGAGTCAGACACAACTGAGTGACTGAACTGAACTGAACTGAACTGAGGCTCTCTCCCTACAAAGCACATCCTTAGAGTAAAGTCTGTCTCATGCCAAGCTTAAGTCTGTCTAAAATGTAACATTAGAAATTTCTTCCTTGGGGATTTGGGCAAGTAGAAAGCTTCCTACCTGTTGGGAAGAAGGAAGAACTTCTACACCATGAAATATCACAACTTTAGACAATGGTGATAACTGTTGTCTCTAAAATGTGGTCACACATGAGTTGTCCAGACCAGAGTCAACACTGCTGTGCTGAGTGAAACCAGACTTCCTGTTGAAGGGCAGCCCCTGAGAAGGATTCCAGCTGCAGTTTTCCTTGTAGAGATCTCTACCCTCTAGCATGAAGGCTATCAGGTGTTGGTTTCACAATTGGACAATCACTTGTCTCAAAATTCCCCAACTTGCTGAGAGGTATTAGTGACCCTCTGGTGACCTCACACCTACTCTTCAAACTCAATCCCAGTGTTTCTGAACCTAGCATAATGACTAGGAATGATGAGAAGGAGAAATTGGATCTAGAGAAAGATAGTATCAACAGAGAACAAGCTGATTGTCATGAGGGAGCTTGGTCCAAGAAGGAAAATCAGCTGGTTTCTATCTCAGGGGTGAAAACTAGATATGCCTGGATTGTTCCTCCTTACCAGATGTTGCAAGCAGCATCTCATGATCACTAATTTCATCTTCTGCCTACTACATTAGGGAAAGTGCCAACTGGGTGCAAACAAATATTTAAACAGTATCACCAGTGTGTCGTGCTTGTCAATAGAACCAACAGAACACCAAGGTCATCAAAACTATTTGATATTCCGAGTATTGTCCTGATAAACACCTCATTTGCTGTGATCCCAGAGTGTAGAAAACAGCCACTAACTTAGAAAAAGATGGGGAGTGGGAGAGGGAAGAGAGGGTTGTCGTAACTAAATGAATGAAAGGTTAAAGTTCTAGAATGATGCTGAAGAGCATGTGTGGTTGGATGAAAGGAGAAAGAAATGAAGATTTGTTTAGGTGGGGAGTGGGTATGAGTGTGGGCTCTGGAAACTGAGGTCCTGGACTGTCATCCTGATGTCACCACTGACCAGCTGTATGATCTTGGACCAGTAACTCTCAGTCCAAGTTTCCTCATCAAAACTCAGGAATAATAACTCTCATGCAATTTTGCTCTAAAAAATAAAATCTATTAAGAGCTAAACTCAAGGATATCTTCAAAGGATTGTTGTGGAGACCACACATGTCAGTTATTCAACTATTGTCTCGCAGCTTGAAACACATCCATCCATAGTCTGTTTTGTGATACTGGAACAGGGACTCACAAACTGCATTTCTCTTCTGCCAGCTGGCTTCCTGTTAGGCTCTGCCAATGAAGACACTAGAGGAAGACTGACTGCAGGACTGGAGGAGAAAGAAGGGACTTGCTTCTACCTTGATGCTTCCTGTAGGTTTCATATATAGATTTCACCTTAACAACACTTTTTTTTCCCAATTTTATTGAAGTATAGTTAATTTAAAGTGTTGTGTTAATTTCTGCTGTACAGCAAAGTGACTCAGTTATACATATGTATATTCTTTTTCATATTCTTTCCCATTATGATTTATCAGAGGATATTGAATATGGTTTCCTTTGCTATACAGTGGCTTCCCTAATAGCTCAGTTGGTAAAGAATCCACCTGCAATGCAGGAGACGCTGGTTCAATTCCTGAGTTAGGAAGATACCCTGGAGAAGGGATAGGCTACCCACTCCAGTATTCTTGGGCTTCCCTTGTGGCTTAGCTGGTAAAGAATCCTCCTGCAATATGGGAGACCTGGGTTCAATCCCTGGGTTGGGAAGATCCCCTGGAAAAGGGAAAGGCTACCCACTCCAGTATTCTGGCCTGGAGAATTCCACGGACTGTAAAATCCATGGGGTGAAAGAGAGTTTGACACAACTGAGCAACTTTCACTTTCACTTTCTTTCACTGCTATACAGTAGGACCTTGTTGTTTATACATCCTCTATATAATAGTTTGCATCTGCTAATTCCAAAATCCCAATCCTTCCCTCCTCCACTCTCCTCCTCCTTGGCAACCACCAGTCTGTTCTCTATGTCTGTGAGTGTGTTTCTGATTCATGGATATGTTCATTTGTGTCATATTTTATATTTCACATGTCAGTGATATCATATGATATTTGCCTTTCTCTTTCTGACTTACTTTGCTTAATATGATAATCTCTAGGTTCATTGATGTTGCTGCAAATGGCATTATTTCTTGCTTTTTATGGCTGAGTAATATTCCATTGTGTGTGTGTGTATCCATTCATGTACTGATGAATATGTAGGTTGTTTCCATGTCCTGGCTATTATGAATAGTTTTGCTATGAACATTGGGGTTCATGTATCTTTTTTAATTAGAGTTTTGTCTGGGTATATGACCAGAAGTGGGATTGCTGGATCAAATGGCAACTCTATTTTTAGCTTTTTGAGGAACCTGCATACTGTTTTCCATAGTGGCTGCACCAATTTACATTCCCACCAACAGTGTAGGAGGGTTCTCTTTTCTCCACACCCTCTTCATAATTTATTATTCTAACAAATCTTCTTCATTTCAGCAGCTGCAGTTCCTACCAGAAGCAGTAGCTGAATCTAGTTTTTTTCATTTTTCTAGCACTTGTAGAACCAGCCTTATCACACTCCTCTCAGAGATACCAACTCTAGGCTCATTGGAGCTCTGTGTCGCAGCTTCACCAGGTTGGTCCTCCAAGCTTGAAGTCAGCAGCCCCATCCGAGCAGTGCTCTCCTTTCAGAGGTCTGAGTTTCAGTTCCAAGGGGGCCCTGCTCCAAGACTCTAAGTTTTAATCATTTCAGCCTCTTCTCTGTCTTCCCAGGGGTAGTTGCTACTTTCTGCAGTTGCTATCTTTTTGATACTTTAGAGTTCTTTTTTTACCTTTCAGTTACCTAAGAAATAACTCCTTGGAAGAAAAGTTATGACCAACCTAGATAGCATATTGAAAAGCAGAGACGTTACTTTGTCAACAAAGGTCCGTCTAGTCAAGGCTGTGGTTTTTCCAGTGGTCATGTATGGATGTGAGAGTTGGACTGTGAAGAAAGCTGAGCACCAAAGAATTGATGCTTTTGAACTGTGGTGTTGGAGAAGACTCTTGAGAGTCCCTTGGACTGCAAGGAGATCCAACCAGTCCATTCTAAAGGAGATCAGCCCTGGGATTTCTTTGGAGGGAATGATGCTGAAGCTGAAACTCCAGTACTTTGGCCACCTCATGCAAAGAGTTGACTCATTGGAAAAGACTCTGATGCTGGGAGGGATTGGGGGCAGGAGGAGAAGGGGACGACCGAGGATGAGATGGCTGGATGGCATCACTGACTCGATGGACGTGAGTCTGAGTGAAGTCCAGGAGTTGGTGATGGACAGGGAGGCCTGGCGTGCTGCGATTCATGGGGTCGCAAAGAGTCGGACACGACTGAGCGACTGAACTGAAGTGAACTGAACTGAAGAAATAACTTTATCATCCCTAGTTATCAATTGTTTATACTAAATTCTCTCTGTTTGTGAAACTGGTGTGGTCTCTGTCTCTGACTGGACCCCGGCTGATATACTATACAGTATTATATACTATATAATGTTTATTGATTACCTACTATCTGCTAGGTCCTATTATAAGCATTTTACATATTTTAACTAATTTAATCTCACTCCCAACTACTATCTTAAGGAATATGAAGGAAATATTACAATACCTGGCCCATAGTAAGTGCTCATTTAGTGTTAGTCACTCTTTCAGTTTGTGCTCTGCCTAAAATCAGGACTACTAGGTAGCAGTAGTAGTGATTCTCCAGGCAAGAATACTGCAGGTGATTTATTTAGGAGGTAGCATTGGCGATGAGTTGGGAGTAGTGAGGCAGAAAGGGAAAAAACCCAATAATATGCGCATTAATGGGCAGGTACCACTGTGGACAAGTGGGGCAGAGTCCTATCTGGGAATTTCCTTTGAGAAGGCTAATGTGACATGCCTCTGAAGTGTCCCATCAGAGCACAGGGAGGAGGGTACATTTATATACCTGGTTCCCATCCTACAAGGGCACTAACTCTCCTACATGTTCAAGTTAGATAAATAGATATGCTGCAAGGCATTAGGATCATCTGATAAAGCTATTATTATCCTTGCAGATATGGACTATAGACTGACCACAAAGAGGCCATGAAAAGTATTTTCCCAGTACAGATCACAAAACTGTGAGAGAGAATCTACAAATCATGCCTGACATGTACTATGCATTCAGAAAATGTTTCTTTAACTGAGCTATTGATGGCAAGAGTCTGCCAGGAATACTAGTTGACTAACAAGAAAGCATCTGGTAAAATGTTCTTTTGAGTAGAGTACAATTTTCCTTGAGTAGAAGGACTTAATTCTAACCAAGGAAAAGTTAACTGGCAGTTAAAATATGGCAGAGACCTTTGAAGATTGCTCCCATGTAACTCAGGAACTCATTGTAGTAAAGGAACTAGATAGACAGTCATGTACCCAGGATGGTCTTTCTTACTAGGAAAGGAAAACATACATACATATGTGAGTATGTGCAATATATATAAATACAAATATATATATATATTTATATGCTAATGCTTAGTCACTCAGTCATGCCTGACTCTTTGCAACCCCATGGACTGTAGCCCACCAGGCTCCTCTGTTCATGGAATTCTCCTGGCAAGAATACTGGAGGGCATAGCCATTCCCTTCTCCAGTGAATCTTCCTGGGTCTCTTGCATTGCAGGCAGATTCTTTATCATTTGAGCCACCAGGGAAGCTTATATATATGTATATATATATATCCATTATTGGGCAGTATGGATAGGCTATATATATATATATATATATAAAACCATAAAAAATATCAACAAAAGCCATTATCAGGAAAAGAGAAAGAGAGAAATTGGTATTCTTGGGAGGGATGTGGGATTATTGTTTTAATATGGTAAATAAACATATTTACAGGTTATTCAGGGAGATGTTGAAGAAAGTAAGAAAGAGAGGAAATATTGTCATAGAGCAGAGAAAGAATTCAGGACACAAGGGAAGAAAGTAGCCTTAAGAATAATAGGACATACTTCTTCCATGAGATAGAAAGGAGTGGTGTAGCTAAACATAAATACTGTGTATGGTGGGCAAGAAGGGAATAGGGTTGAGGAAGTTCTACCTGATTGCTCTTTTTTGTGTGTGTGTAAATTAGAAAGACTGAGGGTGAGGGAGAATGATAGTGGAGGTAATAGGATAGTAGTCATAAAGAAAATGCTGAAAGGTAGTCAGCAAGATGGCAAAATAGGAGGTCCCCTGTTCATCTTCCTGTTCAGTGACAAGAATTTGGCAGCATACATGGACAAAAGTGCCTTTGTGAGAGCTTTGAGGAATTCAGCTGCAGACTGAAAGTAGTCTTGCCCTCCCAGGAAACCACCAAGAGTTATGTCTGTCCAAGCCCCTGGAGGTATACCTGTTAACTTCTGCCCCACTGAAGTTCCCCCAAAAGACCCTGTAATGCAGCTCTAGCCCCTCCCGGCTGCAGTCCAGGTGCAGTCCTGCCCACCCAGGGTCAGAGCAGGAGACACATACATCAGTGCCCTTAAAGCAGACCTACTGATCTCTATCTGACTGCAGATCTTGAACTAGCCCTGAGACTCATTATAATCAAATTGTCAAAAGTCGAAGAAAAGGAGAGAATTTTCAAACTAGCAAGAGAAAAGCAACTCATCATTTACAAGGGAATCCTCATAAATCTATCTGTGGATCTCTAAACAGAAACCTTGCAAGCCAAGAGGTAGTGGAATGATATATTCAAAGTGCTAAAACTACCAACCAAGAATACTATACTGAGCAAAGCTGTTCTTCAGAGATAAAGATATTTCCAGAAAACAAAAAGGTAAGAGAGTTCATCGACACTAGACCTGGCATGCAAGAAATGCTAGAGGAGTTCTATGAAACAAAAGAATGCTAAGCAATAGCATGAAAAAATATGAAAGTATAAAAGTCATTGATAAAGGTAAGTAGATTAGTCAAATCCAGAAACTTAATACTATGATGGTGGTATGTAAATCACTTTTAACTCTAGTATAAAAGTTAAAAGATGTAAGTATTAAAACAATACTTTGTCAATGGATACACAATATAAAAAGATGTAAAATGTGACATCAACACCATAAAATGTGTGGCTGTGAAAGTCGCTCAGTCGTTTCAAACTCTTTGCAACCCCATGGACTACACTGCTGCTGCTGCTGCTGCTAAGTCGCTTCAGTTGTGTCTAACTCTGTGCAACCCCACAGACAGCAGCCCACCAGGCTCCCCCGTCCCTGGGATTCTCCAGGAAAGAACACTGGAGTGGGTTGCCATTTCCTTCTCCAATGTATGAAAGTGAAAAGTAAAAGTGAAGTCGCTCAGCCATGTCCAACTCTTCACGACCCCATGGACTGCAGCGTACCAGGCTCCTCTGTTCATGGGATTTTCCAGGCAAGAGTACTGGAGTGTGGTGCCATTGCCTTCTTCGCACAGACTATACAGTCCATGGAATTCTCCAGGCCAGAATATTGGAGTGGGTAGCCTTTCCCTACTCTAGGGGATCTTCCCAAACCAGGGATCAAACCAAGGTCTGTCGCATTGCAGGCAGATTCTTTACCAGCTGAGCCACAAGGGAAGCCTATCCTTTCTCCAGTGGATTTTCCCAACCCAGGAATTGAACCGAGGTCTCTTGCATTGCAGGCGGATTCTTTACTCACTGAGCTATCAGGGAAGCCAAATGTGTGGCAGGGGGAAGTAAAAGCATGGAGTTTTTGTATGTGATTGAAGTTATATTGTTATTTGCTTAAAATAGAATGTTATATTTTATGTGAGCTTCATTATAAACACAAAGCAGAAACCTACAGTAGATATGGAAAAGATAAAGAGAAGGGAATCAAAGCATACCATTATGCAAAATCATCAATTCAGAATGGAAGACAGCAAGAGAGGAAGAAAGGAACAAAGGAAATATTAAATATTAACAGGCTGTAAAACAATAAGATAGCATTGGTAAGTCCTTCAGTCAGTCAGTCAGTTCAGTTGCTCAGTTGTGTCTGACTCTTTGCAACCCCATGAATTGCAGCACGCCAGGTCTCCCTGTCCATCACCAACTCCCGGAGTTCACAGTCCTTACCTATTGATAATTACTTTAAATGTAAATGGATTACATTCTCCAATCAAAAGGCATACAGTAGTTGAATGGATTTAAAAAAAAAAAAAAACAAGAAAACAAGACTCAACTATATGATATACAAGAGCCTTACTTCAGCTCTAAGAAATATAGGCTGATACTGAAAGGATGGAAAATGATATTCTACGCAAATGGAAACCAGAAGAGAGTAAGGGCAGCTATACTTACATCAGACAAAATAGGCTTTAAGTCAAAAAGTAACAGAAGACAAAAAGGTCATTATTTAATGATAAAAGTGTCAATTCATTAAAAGGATATAACAATTGTAAATACATATGCATCCTACATTAGAGCACCTAAATATACTAAAGGAACACTAACAGATTTGAAGGGAGAAATAGACAAATTACAATAATAATAGGGGAATTCAATACCCTAATTTAAACAATGGACAGATCATCCAGACAATAAGAACCAATTAGGAAATAATGGACTTGAAATATGCTTTATACCAACTGGACCTAACAGACATACAAAGAAAATTCTATCCAACAGCAGCAGAATCTACATATTCTTCTAAAGTGTAATGGGACATTCTCCAACATAGATCATATGTTGGACTGCAAAACAAGTCTCAATAATTTCAAGAAAGTAGAAAGTATAGATCAAGTATTTTTTAAGACCACAACAGTATGAAACTAGAAATCAAGAGAAGGAAGATTGTAAAATTCACAAAAATTTACACACTCCCTGAACAACCAATGGATCACAGAAGAAATCAAATGGGAAATTAAAAAATATCTTGAGACAACTGAAAATGGAAATATAACATACCAAAAGTGATGGGATACAGCAAAAGCAGTTCTATATGGGAAGTTTATAGCAATAAATGCCCATATGAAGAAAAAAGAAAGATCTCAGGCAACCTGATTTTACATCTCAAAGAACTAGGAAAAAAAAAAAAAGCAAATGAAGCCCACAGACTAAGCTGTGGCCATAGGCGCATGGCTTGGGTGGAGGGGAGCAAAGGTCCCTGTAGATAATAGCAGGAGAATGACAGGCATAGGTGGGTGGGTTGTCACCAAAGGATCAGGGCTTACAATCTCCCATGATGTTGAAGAGTAACCAAGAGGTTGACTGATGAAAGAAAAATGGCAGGGTAGAGTAGTGGTTGGAACCAGCAATTAACAGCTAGAAAAAAGATGTTGCCTACAGGCCCTCTACTAATGAGGCTGGGAAAGTGAACTCACCAGAGAAGCTGCAGTAGCAGCAGAATCTTCTGGCTTCTATTGGGGGCCCCCCAGGCCTATAAGACATAGTCTCAAATCCTTAGCATGAACGGACCACAGTTCCCTTCACAGTCTGATTCTAAAGGCACCTTTAAGTTCATTTCTCCTATCCACTCACTCAGGGCATGTTTTAATCTTCAGAGTTTAACACTTAAATATGATCTAATCTAACCCCTTTGCAATAGAACGTTATTTACTGCAGTGTGTGTACATAGTGTGGTAGTTAGATGATTTAAACTCTCCAGGCAAGAATACTGGAGTGGGTAACCATTCCCTTCTCCAGGGGATCTTCCCAACACAGGGATCGAACCCAGGTCTCCTGCATTGCAGGCGGATTCTTCACCATTTCAGTCACCAGGGAAGCCCTAAACAATACTCAATGGAACACTATTGCTTTTTTAAAACATTTATTTATTTGTTTATTCATTTGATGGCCTCAAGTCTTAGCTGTGGTATGTGGGACCTAGTTCCCTGACCAGGGATTGAACCCTGGCCCCCTGCACTGGGAGCACAGAATCTTAGCCACTGGACCACCAGGGAAGTCCCAATGCTATTGCTTTTGAAAAGTGATACCAAGCATATAGCTAGATCTCTGTGGGAGAAGGCGAGGGTGGGATGATTTGAGAGAATAGCATTGAAACATGTATATTACCATATGTGAAATAGATCACCAGTCCAAGTTTGATGCATGAAACAAGGCACTCAAAGCCAGTGCACTGGGACAACCCTGAGGGATGGGATGCGGAGGGAGATGGGAGGGGGTTTCAGGATGGGGGACACATGTACACCCATGGCTGATTCATGTCAATGTATGGCAAAAACCACTACAATATTGTAAAGTAATTAACCTACAATTAAAATAAATTAATTAATTAAAAAATCAATCCCATAAGTTGAGATAATTCAAAGGCTGGACACACAGATGAACACTCCTCACCACCCCTGAATCCCTGCTGATCTAAGTCAATCAATTAGTTAACAGTAACTCAGCATCTGCAAAGGGTCTACACTGTGTTTAGCTGCTGTGCAAGTTATAGCAAAATAATGACATAACCCATGTTTTCATAGAACTTTCAGTCACCTGGGGAAAAGGGGACACACACATGAAACAACTCAGAAGACAACATATAATTGCCAGGGGCTGGGCTGCAGGAGGAAAGAAAAATTATTCAATTAGGGCATTCAAACAAAGCTTCATCAGAAGACAAAATGTAAGCTTGTAGAGCTATACATATATTAATACAACCTCAGCAATAATAGTAATAATAGCCATCCCTTACTGTGTGCTTTTAATGTAACAGGCAGTGGGCTAAGTAAGCATTTTACCTGCTTCTTCTCATGCAGTTTTCACAACAATCCTATGAGATGGGAGGATCCCCTGGAGAAGGAAATGGCAACTCAGTATTCTTGCCTGGAGAATTCCCATGGACAGTAGAGCCTGGCAGGCTACAGTCCATGGTGTCACAAAGAGTCGGAAATGACTAACACTTTCACTTTCTCATGCATTTTTCACAACAATCCTATGAGATGGGTACTATTTGTGTCTCTGCATAACAGCTGAAGAACCTTAGAGTTAAATATTGATAGTTTGCATGACCTGCCCAAAGTAGTAAGTGGTATACCCAGGCTTCTTTGCAAACCCGGGGTCTATGCCCCTCATACCTCACTGTCCTTTCTGGGAGCTGCCCAGTCACACTTGGTTAAGCCTGGAGCTGTCCCCAGAACTCCCCAGGGCTTTAAGCATGTTCCTTGTCCCCAGATGGGCTCTGGGCTCCCCAAGCACACTCTTCTCTAGCCACAGCTTCCAGATGCCAGCTTCTAACATCTGGCCTTAGTACAAGATACCAGGCCCTCTTAAAATAGGCATAGTGTTTTTTTCTATGAAGACATCATGGGCCTGGAGAGCCTGAGATCCTTGAATCTGCCACTGGACATTCCCTTGGTGTGGATTCTGGCAGAAAGGACCCAGACTGGGCAGTCGTCCAGAGCAGACAGTGCTGGCTGGAGTCCCGGTTCCCTGACCTGGCCCACTGCCCTCCTTGGCTATCAGACAAGGTTCACAGAGCCTGCAGACATCTGTGCCCGTTGGAACAGCTAGGGAGCCGCAGGAGCTGGAGACACAAGAGGGTCCCCTTTGTCTCCTTCTGTCCTAACTAATGGCTTAAGTCCCTTCCCAGCAGAGCAGCTGGCAGATTGGCCTCTGACCAGAGGAATACAAGGCTGCCCTTAAAGGGGTGGCCCAGCTGTCGTGAGCGAACACACAGGTGCACCGGGGTGGGGGGTGCTCTGCCCCTCATCTGCACTCCTGGCCGAGGTGAGGGCTGCAGGCCAGGCCCCAGTGGCCCTGCCCACATTTTTGGAGGGCATGCCAGTCCAGCTCCCGACCTTGTGCCTCTCCTAGGATGTGAGCCCCGGCAGGCACTGCCTTCTCACCCCTTCCACTGAACCCTTGGCATGAAACACCAGTGGCTTACACATGACATCCACCGGTTGGTACACCTCCCACAGAGGCAGTTCTCCTCAAGGATCTTTGAACCCTTCCCCTTGTACTCACATCATCTGTTCGTTCCTTCCCTTGGACAGCTCTCCCAGGCGCAGCAGCCTACTCCTGTCTCCAATCCTCTCCTCTTCCCTCTACACATGACCCTACCACCAGTCTCCCAGTACATTCACCCACCTACATGTACATGCACACACACTCACACAGTTTGTCATAAAACCAGTGCCGCTGGGTTGTGTTCTGTGACATCTCTTTGGGAGCTATTTTTATTCTTCAGTGCCCTCTGTCACTGAGCTTAGCTGTGCCCCTGTAGTCCTGTGCCTCCACACTCCAAGCCATCATGGCAGATTTAGGATACGATTGCCCCTCTTCCAACCAATCGTGGATTCAGCCCTACTATAAAGGAAACAATCTTCAGACATGTAGGATTCCTTGCCTGCCTGAGTGCCTCAAAATTGCTTGGTGTGGCCAACAGGGCAGCTTGGGTTGGTACATTTCAGAGGAGGAGACTGATCTAAGAGAGTGGGTAAGTGATTTACCCACACAGAGAGCACAGTAGCTATCAAGCCCCGATCCAGTGCTTTTTCTTCTCTACTTTTATACTACATTGCTTCTCCAAAGGGAGAAGGCAATGGCACCCCACTCCAGTACTCTTGCCTGGAAAATCCCATGGGCGGAGGAGCCTGGTAGGCTGCAGTCCATGGGTTCGAGAAGAGTCGGACACGACTGAGTGACTTCACTTTCACTTTCATGCATTGGAGAAGGAAATGGCAACCCACTCCAGTGTTCTTGCCTGGAGAATCCCAGGGATGGGGGAGCCTGGTGGGCTGCCGTCTATGGGGTCTCACAGAGTCAGACGCGACTGAAGTGACTTAGCAGCATCAGCAGCTTCTCCAAAGAGGACACCACCAATAGGGTGGCCCAAGGACTGGTGGCAGTGGGGTCCTAGAACTCTTTGTCACGGGTCCGTGACAAGATAAGGAGCTAGTGCCAGAATGGAAATCAGTGTGCTGCTTGCTTCATTGAAATGGTCTTGCTATGCAAATAAATTACCAGCTGAACTAAACAGCATGCTTAGTGATGCCATCGATTTACACTGGCACAAACTCTCTAACTCAGTGCCATCCCTGTGCCCAGCAGCCCTGGTCCTCATGGCTGTTCAGCATCAGGCTAGACCTAATGCAGGACCGAGCTGAGCCTCCAGGGCAAGAGGACTGTGTCACAATAGAGGCTGGAGTTGCAAGTAACACGGTCACGAAATAGTCACAGCCCTTTGGGGTGAAAATGGCCTTATGCAGCCCAAGCTAGTTCTTGGCTGCCCAAGCGCCACCCTGGAGATTGGGGCTACTCAAAGAGCCAGGCTGCGATGGTTTGTTGCCCTTTTACCCAAATTTTTCCACCTGTAACGTGGCTGTGCCAGTCCTGGGCCCACCAACCCACAAGTCCATCTCTAGCTTTTTGCTTGCTTTGCTCTGTCCGGCAGTGGGTCTGACCCCTGCAGGATATTTCCCAAAATGACCTCATACCTGCTCCAGCCAGTGGGTGGTACTGGCTGGAGACAGAGAAGAAAGAGGAAGGGAGAAGCCAAGAAATTTCTGCTGCCTCTTTCTCCATGTCCCAGGGTAACCAGCTGGTCCCAATTTGTCCAGATATCTCCTGGTTTCAGCGCTGAAAGTCCGGCATCTCAGTAAACCCTGCATTTCTGGGAAACCCAGGATAGCTGGTCCCTCCATCTCTGCTTCAAGCAGTTTCTCTCTTCTGTGGCTCCAGTTCTTGCTGGAGGGCCCCTCCCTCCCCAGTCCCAAAGACAGCCACTGTGGTCCCAGCTTCTACTGGATGACCTTGGCTCCAAAGCCCTGTGCCTTCCCTCGGTCCCTTCGGCTTCCTTGCTGAGGCCCAGCCTGCTTCTTATCCTATTGGTTCCTCAGCTCATCACTCACCTATGTCACCAGTTCCTTCCACTAAATTCCTCGTTGTTTACACTTGAAGTGGTTTCTGTTTTACAGCTTAGACCCTGACTGATGCAGTGGGGACAGTAGAACTTATAGTGTTATCATGAGGATTAAATGAGTTAAACCACTTAGAGCGGCACCCAGTACGTGGTAATTGCTTGTTAAAAGTGAGCTGTTGTTCTTGTTAGTGTGGTGCCAAGTAACATTTACATGCACTTGCCATGTTCCAGGCACTATGTTAATCGCTTTACACCTATTATCTTGTGTAAGCCTTTAACCCTTATACCTGGGCTAACGTGTTGAGTTAATTACTTGGTAAACCTATTTGCATTTCACACCTAGCAATCCTCAGTTTCTTTTGAACTACTCATCTTCATGAAACCAACCATATTGTTTCTTTTTTGAAATGATTTTTAAGTTGTTTCTACACGTGTTTCTCTTTCTATAATAGAACACATTCTGTTCTGTTAATTATTAAATTATTTGTGTTCTGGAAATAATTCATTTTATTGAGCACTCTCAGCAAGTCTCAGGACACGGAGGAGAAAGAGACAGGAAATTTCACAGGACGGACAGAGTTGAGTGTGTGTCCACCAGTGGGTCTGTCCCAGCCCAGGGTGGGTGGTGCCACCTCAGTAAGCCTGGCAGGGTGACAGAGTGGGGAAGAGTGTGGGCTCTGGGGCTGGACTGGGATTGGATCTAGGCTCTGGAACTTTCTACATCTACAGCAACCTCCCATTTTTTACCCTCTCTGTCTCAATTTCTTCATAGAGCAAGAGTACTTTTTTGATAGTACCTATCTCATAGGTGTTGTTCAGAGGATTCACTGCTGCTAAGTCCCTTCAGTCGTGTCCGACTCTGTGCGACCCCAGAGACGGCAGCCCACCAGGCTCCCCCGTCCCTGGGATTCTCCAGGCAAGAATACTGGAGTGGGTTGCCATTTCCTTCTCCAATGCATGAAAGTGAAAAGTGAAAGTGAAGTCACTCAGTCGTGTCCGACTCCTAGCGACCCCATGGACTGCAGTCCTCCAGGCTCCTCCATCCATGGGATTTTCCAGGCAAGAGTACTGGAGTGGGGTGCCATCGCCTTCTCTGGAGGATTCACTGAGTTAGTATTTTTAGTGCTTAGAACAGTGGCTGGCATGCACTAAATACTGTGTGTTTGTTAACTTAGAACAAAATCAATACAGGGATTGATTGTAGTGGGGAACCCAGAGAAAGGTGACACTCAATCCTACCAATTAATCGGAGCAGAATCTTGAAGGAATAGTCCAAGGTTTCCATGTATAGAAGAAAGCACTCACATGCCACGGCAGGAGCCCAGGGGTCAGGAGAGGGCAAGGGTGTCTGGGGAACAATGAGAAGTGAGTAGCTGAAGCTTGGTGGTGAGGGAGGCTCATGATTTAATTTGGGATACAGGTGGTGAGGCCTTGAATGATGTCCTGAGGAATTCAGGTTTTATTCTGAGGGAATAAATATTCTGTGTGTGGGGGGGGTTGCACATAGAAATTTCATTTTCAGAGGGTGGAATGATCAGCTTTGTTTTGTGAGTATACCATTCTCCTGTCAGTATAAGTTTAAAGAAGAAAACCCTGTTCAGGTGTAATTTAAAAATTATATATATAAAGTAGAACCAAGTGACACCAAATTGGGAATAACCCAAATGTCCATCAACAATGGAATGGATACAGACTGAGGTATATTTGCACAATGGAAAACTATAGGACGTGTTTAACAAATGAATTACTGCCATATGCAGAGAACATGGATGGATCTCCCAAGCCTAATGTTCAGCAAAAGAGACCAGCCACAGAAAGATCATCTTGTAGTATTTCATTTATATAAAGTTCAAAATAGGCAACACTAATCTATGATGGCAGAAGTCAGGACAGTGGTTGCCTTGGAGGAGGAGTAGTCACAGAGAAGGCTTTGGAGCTGCTGGTAGTGAAATTCGCTCAGTCATGTCCAACTCTTTGCGACCCCATGGACTATACAGTCCATGGAATTTTCCAGGCCAGAATACTGGAGTGGGTAGCCTTTTCCTTCTCCAGGGAATCTTCCCAACCTAGGGATTGAACCCAGGTCTCCTGCATTGCAGGCGGATTCTTTACCAGCTGAGCCACCAGAGAATCCCTGGCTTTGACTTGGGTGTTGGTTTCAGTGTATGATCGAGTTCAAGAAAGAGAATATTTGTACTTGAACACAACAACCATCTTTGCAGTGATATATGACATATAAAAAAAGTCACATCTTGTTTTAAAGTACAAGTTGGGGACATTCCACCCTGCAGAGATTCACCTGATCTTTGACCACAGTGGAATAGAGGAAGTGTGAACACAGGTGTCCATTATAAAGTTGGTGCCCCCAATAGAGAGAGGCCTTTGTTTAGGTGTTGCCAGGTGGCTCCAACATTATGCTTCTAGATGTATTCAGCTACAAATGACTGGTCTGCATTATCATTCTGTATCTCTGAAGTTCACATTTCAGCACTTTAAACTTTCCTGTGAGGAGAGAAGAAGGAACCAGGATACAGGATGGAAGTCAAGGGAGACTTTGCTGCTGCTGCTGCTGCTAAGTCGCTTTAGTCGTGTCCAACTCTGTGCGACCCCATAGACGGCAGCCCACCAGGCTCCCCCATCCCTGGGATTCTCCAGGCAAGAATACTGGAGGGGGTTGCCAGTTCCTTCTCCAATTCATGAAAGTGAAAAGTGAAAGTGAAGTCACTCAGTCGTGTCTGACTCCTAGCGACCCCATGGACTGCAGCCTACCAGGCTCCTCCATCCATGGGATTTTCCAGGCAAGAGTACTGGAGTGGGATGCCATAGCCTTCTCTGAAGGGAGACTTTAGCCTTATCTAGAATGGTTTGAGTCTTATAGGGAGAACTTTTTCAGGTGTTCCTTGTATATTTAACAGCCAGGAAAAAAAAAAAGCACAGCTCTGCCTTGTCATCACATGATAATTAAAAGTGCTGGATATTATTTCATTAAGATTGAAACTCACTAAACCTGGAGTATTGTTAAAGCAAATAGATGGCTTGCATTTGTATGTGTGTGTGCTAAGTTGCTTCAGTCATGTCTGACTCTTTGTGACCCCATGGACTGGAGCCCACCAGTCTCCTCTGTCCATGGGATTCGCCAGGCAAGAATACTGGAGTGGGTTTTCATGTCCTCCTCCAGGGCATCTTCCTGACCCAGGGATCTAACCCGGCTCTCCCACATTGGCAGGCAGGTTCTTTACCACTAGCGCCACCTGGAAAGCCCAGGTGTATTTGCATAGTGCTTTCTTTTTCATTTATTGGCTCTGCTGGGTCTTCATTGTTGCACGGGCTTTTCTCTAGTTACAGTGTTCAGGCTTCTCATTGCAGTGGCTTCACTTGTTGCAGAGCACAGTCTCTGGGGAGTGTGGGCTCCCGGGCTCTAGAGCACAGACTCAGCTGCCCCGTGACATATGGGATCTACTCAGATCAAGGATGGAACCTGAGTCTCCTGCATTGGCAGGCAGATTCCTTACCACTGAGCCACCAGGGAAGCCCTGGATAGTGCTTTCTTGATTGACCCTCATAACACCTCTCTGAGGTAGACAGTTGAAGAGACTGAGGACCCTAGAAGTTACATGGACAGCCCCTGGGCAAACAACAAGTTGGTGGAAAATCACTGTCACCATCCTTAGTCTCTTGCTTAGACAACTACAATAGTTTATCAGTTGTTTTGCAAGATCTACTAGGCTTCCCAATAAGTTCTCCACACTGAGAACTGTGATTTGCTACTGATTTATTTTCTTCATTGTCTCTCTTTCATTAGAATGGAAGTTCCATGAGGCTGGGGATCTTGTTAAACACTCTTTGCCTTACCTTGGTACCTGGTACACTATAAGCACTTGATAAACACCTGGTGACTCCATGCAGGAATTAATATATCAAGGAGTCAGTGTATCTGAATTCCGGTGGGGGCTCTTTAAGTTTGAGAAAGTCCCACTCCTCTCTGAGTTCCAGCTTCCCCACTGGTACAATGAAAGAGTTGAACCAGCTGATCTCTGAAGTTTCTTCCAGTGCTAGATAATTCTAGCACTGAGAGGCAGGTGGCTAGCACCACAATTTTTATTGAGACTGTGCTCCAGCTCTAAAAACGAGATGGTAAGTTCTAACACTTTTGAGTTTGGCATGCCTCCAGCAGACACCTGTTGATGGCTGCACTTACCCAAGTAAGAAGCCACAGTCCCCTTTCTTCCCTCCAGTGTTATTCCAGTTTAAAGCTATTTTAGTCTCTTCAAGGAAAAACTAATTCCAAAGAGACATAAAGTAACATGAAGCAACTGACTGCTGATTAATTTACTAGAAAGGCAAGTTTTGGAAAACAAAAGGATATCTTTTGAAGAACTGTGGAAATCAAAACATAACTAGTAGTAGTTGAAGACAAGGTCATATTTAGAGAACAAGCATTCACTTCAGACAAGCCTTGGTTCTGCTGGGTCCTCACTGGCTGTGTGACCATGGCTAAGTTACTTCAGTTTACTGATTTTCCCTTCTGTAAAAGGAGAAACTAGCAGAACCCACCCCAGATAATGGTTGTGAGGATACAATGATAGGGTGTATTTAATTACTTAGTTAAGTACCTGGCACACCAGAAATCTTCAGCGAAGTGTGGCCACCCTGGTAATGATTATGTAAGAACACGTAAAAACTTTCTTCAACTCAGGCTATAAAGGCAACTGGCAAAAACACAACAGAGCATGGTATATTCAGGAAGGGAAAAAATAATTTCTCCTTGGGAGCCAAAAGATGTCAATAGATTCCACTATTTAAGTAAAGAGAGTAGACTGAGGAAGTATGCCAGTACTGGGGTGTGAAAGTGAAAATCTTGAAAGTGTTAGTCGCTCAGTTGTATCCAACTCTGTGACCCCATGGACTGTAGCCCGCCAGGCTCCTGTCCATGGGGATTCTCCAGACAATACTGGAGTGGGTTGCCATGCCCTCCTCCAGGGGATCTTCCCGACCAAGGGATCAAACCTGGCTCTCCTGCACTGCAGGCAGATTCTTTACCACTGAGCCACCAGGGAAGGAAAAAGAACAGGCCACTGAGGAAGTATGCGTTGGGAGTTCAGGAGGGCGCTTCTCAGCCCCTCTGATCCCTAGCTTCCTAGTCAGTGCCGGAAGCCCCAATCTCCACATCTCCAGGTTGTAAAAGAAGTCCAACTGTCATCAAGCTTGGGAAGCGCTTAGCTTGGCGCCTGGCACAGAGTAAGCGCTCAGTAAACGATAGCTGCTCTTAGTCTCTGCTGTTTTTACTGATTGTCCAAGCCAGAGCCTCTGCAGTCCTCGGTGGCCTGGGCGGGCTGCAGAGGTTACAGCCCCCGGCTGCAGCCTCCAAACCGGTTCTCAGGCTTCTAAATGTTGTGTCAAGTGAAATTCGGGGCCATTTAAAACACAAAAGCGAGGCGAAGGCCCCCCCCCCCCCCAGCCCCAAAGTGCCCCGGATTTTTCAAAAGGAACGCCGGCGTCTGCAAGAAGTCGCTGTGTCCGGGGCATCCGGGGTGGCGCGCTGGGGAAGCCCGGCCGTCTGGGGGTGGGGGGCAGCGCGCGGCGGGGGCCGGGGCCCCTCGGCGTCCACCCGGCCCGGCCCCTGGAGGTGTTCCCAGGTACCCGAGCCTCGCGGCGTGTTCAAGGGCTGACTGCGAAGCTTGAAAAGGGCCCGCCGCCGGGCCGGGCGTTTTGTGTTTGCCAAACAAAGCATGAAGGGAGAGTGAGCAAAGGGGGCGGGCCGGGCGCGGCACAAAGGCCGGGGGCGGGCCGGGCCGGGGAAATACAGTTCAGTGGGCCTGAATTGAGACGCTCGGCCCCCGAGGCCCCGGGCTGGGCGAGCTCAGGGCATGCAGGCCCGGCTCCGAGCGCTCCGCCGCATTGATCCGTGCCCCGAGCGGCCGAGCGGGAGGCTGCTGTGGGGAGGGGGGCCGGCGGGCGCAGGGGAGGCGCTTTTCTTAGAAACCGAGTGCTCTCCCGGCCCGCGCGAGTTGAGGCCCTCCACGTGGAGCGTGCCCTGGAAGCCGAGGGGCCGGGCGAGGAATGTCTCCCGTGGAGAGTGGCCGCGACAAAGCCGCCCTCTCTTCCTCTTCTGGCAAAGATGGAGGGGCGCCCGGGCGGTCCCTGATCGGTCGCCCCCACTCCACCCCGCCCGCCCCCTGCATCCAGTGGGTCAGGGGATGCGGAATGCCTAGCACCGACGCGGGGCCCGGCACCGTGGATCGGAGGGACGGTGGCAAGGACGCGTGCAGACACAGGTGGCTCAGCCCGCTGGGTTTCGGCTTCCTTAGTTCTCGTCCAAGGAATCCATTGGACCGGATGGCGTTGTCTTATTTGAACATGACGATGGGTATTTTTATATTTTCCCTTTGTTTTGAGAGTGTTTTCTAGATCATTGAACACGGTCACAAATCATTTCTGTTATTAAGGAAACTCTCAACAAACACGGTTCACAATAGAAATGAAACAGACTGAAGGGGAGAGGCTTCAGAGACACTGAGACGGTGATACCGTAATACTGCTGCGAGTCTCACGGGATCCCAGTAGCCGACCGTTCTCCCACGCCCAGGTCCCAGGCATCGTTCACCGCGACCACCCCATGCTTAACACAGGACCTGTCACACGGAGTTGAATAAATACATGGCTGGATGTGGCGCTGGTGGCATCCCGTGCCACTGAGCAAATGAAGTGGCTGAGGTTCAGAGGGGCTGAGCGTCGCGCTGCCAGGACTGAACTCTGCCAAATGCAAATGCGGGGCCTCCTTCTCCTACGCCCCATAGAATCCTGAAGGGCTTCTTCAAACACGGGCTATTTCATTTCACTCCTCTGTGTTCATTGCTGGACTATGAGGCCCTAGATTTCCTTTCTGAAGACACAAGGTTTTGTTTGTTTTTGTCGTAATGACACACTCGGCATCATTAAGTGTCCGTGAAGAGGAATCTTTTAGTTGCATTAGAAACGTGGTTTGCGACCACAGAGAGCCTTGGGAAACGCAGCTCTCCTAGCAGGAAGAGCCAGGCTGCTAATGAAACGGCTTGTTGGGGCGGGGTTTCTGCATTCTCTTAAGGCCGACTTAAGCATTATTGCCAAGGAAAAGCTTAGGCCGTGTCTGAACGACACTGTGATTTGTGAGTATAAACAGTTCAGATCCAAGCAAAGCGGTTCTTACCCAGAAAAAGAATTTCCCCATCCGTAGCTGCTTTCCGTGACTTTTAAATTGGGATTGATACAAAATACTTGAAACTTTGCCATGATTTGAAGTGTACTGAGGTTATCAGGCCAAGTAATTGAGTAAGAGTATACTTTTTGAGGTTAAGTCAGTATTGTTTAAGCCATTTTATGTGAAACCCTTAAAACAGGTTTGCACCAGAATTTCTTGCAATTCCTTAAAAAAAGGTCTTTATGAGGATTGCTTGAAAGTAACCTTTGCCAATATTATTTTAAAACATCCATCATAATAATGCATATCAATCTACCACCTTATTTTTCAATTTAGTTCTTACATGTGGTTTTGTGGAATTCTTAAACCTCACTTGAAATATTTTCCTTAAAAATCCACCATGCAAATCCATCCTGATTTAACCCATCCATTTCGATGAAAAATTGTTTTGGCTTTAGTAGGAAATAGGGCAAGAACATTTCCTTGCAATAATTTTTCCCTCACTGAAAAACCCATGAATGAAATAAGACCTCAGGATTGCCTGAGATAATTTACATACTAATTAGTAAGCACAGTGTAGTTGAGAAAGAGAGACAGAGACAGAGGCACTCTGGAAGTGAGCAGACATGGTCTCCATGACCCCCAGCAGCGCAATGGTGATCGAGTTGCTTATCCTCTCCAGTTCTCCATTCACTCATCAGTCAAAACCCTGAGGATAGCTATTAAGAGGGTAAAATGAAAGGTGTTTGAAAAGCACCTAGCACAGTAGGTGCTCAAGAAATGCTTTTTACTACTTTCTAAGACTCACAATATCCATCACCTTCAGTGTTTAGAAAAAGGATCAGTTTGCTCACCTGTAAAATGGGAATAATGACACTTAATCAATGAAGGCAGTTGTGTATAGGCTATTGACTAAGAAGAGCATAGACTCGGCTCAAAATGTCTGGTTTCCAATCTCAGCCCTACTACTAGCTGTGTGATTTCGGGCACTGTATTTGCTCTCTCCCCACTGCCCCACTGTACTCCCATGAAAGGAGGTGGGGCAGGGGCTGATTATAGCACCCGTGGCCCAGGTGGTGAAAGTACTCACCATGCACTTGGCATAGGGCTACCTAACATTCTTGCACACGGTTTCCTTTGGCAGTTTGTCAAAGCCTCTGGGCCCCCTTCTCAGAGTAATACTCTTAAATGCAGAAATCCAGTACTTATAGATTACAAAGGGGAAACGAGTTCTAATGAAATAAAGTTGTTGACATTTTTTAAAACAGATTTGTGGTATATGTGCTTGCACATACACCTCTAAATCTGAAATAAATAACAGCTTTAGAGTCTGTCTTATATCTACCACTATTTCAAGGTAATAATGAATGGAAATGGTATTGTGAGAACTCAGTGACTGCCGTGTGCTGGACAAGTACCTGAGATCTTGCGGATGGTGATGAAGGCACAGGTGTGGCTAGTAGGACTTTGATTTGTTATCTACATTCATGGTGGAAGGAATGCTTGATTTCAGTTACAGGTGAATGGGACCCGTAATCTTTTCCCAACTTAACGTATGGGCATCAGATAAAGCACACAATTGATTAACACAATAAATGTCAGCTATTATTACGTCAGAAGGGTTGTATGGATCATGTGAAATAATGAATGTGACAACCATGGCAAATATTGGGCCCATGAGACAGGGAAACTATTCCATGCACCGCTATCCTGCATGAAAACAGCTATAGACAAGATGTTAAAAAAAAAAAAAAGGCCTAGCTGTATTCTAATAAAACTCTATTGATAAAAACAAGTAGGTAAGATTTGGCCCATGGGCCATAGTTTGCTGCACCTGGCAGTAAAACATCATTTCTTGAGAAATGTTGAATTCAATTTAAAGTGTTTCAGTATATTGTGGCTTGGCAGGTACTTGGCACTGGACCCTACAGGAAAGCGCTGTGCATATCCTTTATAAAATCTTGAAATTGTTCAACAAATGATAGACAATCAGAATACATTGAATTTTCTTGGCCTGTTACCTGCTATAATGTCTAGACTAGCTTTGTCTATGAAGACAGAGAAACATAAAGCTGACAGCAAGGGTGACATGCCGAGTAATTAGAAGCAGCAGCACTTTAATATAGGGGGAAAAGCAAATGACATTGGAAACTATCAATGGCAATATACTCTTGGGTTTGGAGCTTTCTCCAAGGAGCTATAACTACTGTGCAGTGGCGGCCTGCTTGGCATACTGTAGGTGTCCAGCAGATAATTGTTAGTTGACTGACTGACTCTTCCCCTTGGTCCTGATGAGTCTCTAGGGAGGAAGAGAGCAAGCATATATTCCTTCTGAAATCATAGTACTATCACTGTATAGACAGTGTTCTGGAATTTCTAGGGCTGGTGGAAAGAAAGAAAAACAAAGTAAGATGGTTTGGAGTTCATTAGAATGGAAAAGGAAATGCACTTGGTTGGTTGCTCTTCAGATGGAAAAATCTCAGGGCAACAAATGTTATTCAGCAACTACTACATGCAGAGTGCTATGGTGAGATAGAGTAGAAGGAAAAAGATCCAGTGATGCGACTTCCCTGGTGATCCAGTGGCTAAGACTCCACTCTCCCAATGCAAGGGGCCCCAATTCAGTCCCTGGCCAGGGAACTAGATCCCACATGATGCAACTAAAGATCCCACATGCTGCAGCTAAGACATGGCACAGCCAAATAAATTGATTAATTTTAAAAAAGATACAGTGGCTTTTGCTCCTCCTGCAAAGAAGTTAGGTCATACATCTATGACAGGGAAAGTGGTTGTGTTAGGAAACGAGAGATGACAGTTTAGACCTAGAGATGTTTATCTTTCCAGTCTGAAGCTAGTATCTCTTGGTGTCCTTTGTTTCTGGCCCCAAGACTATCCATTTCCTTTTTCACTGTCTTGCTTAGTATCTGCCTTCAACAGAGAATAAAAGCTCCCTATGCAAAAGTCATCAAGACATTGTACATGAGAAGGCCCACAACTTTGGTGTGTATGCTCTGATCCCAAACTAGCTTAGATACAAACACAGTGGACTAGAGACGGGGAAAAAAAGTTTCAAGACTTTAATGCAGGCCCCAATAATGGCACCTGCTATCAGCTGTAGAAGTTCTCGCCAGGGGTTCCTGCTTTTTCAGCTTGTTGGGGTGGGACTGTTCCCCATGCATCTACCAGAGCAGCAGGGCAGAGGTGTACTCTTGTCAAGCCAGGCTACAACTCTAGAAACATTTTCTCATAGAAATCATGTTATCTGGTATATTGAGTGTTACAGATGTCAGATTCTACCTTTTCTGTTTGTTTGTAAGCTGTAGGCATACCCCTACACCATACAGCTGGAACCACATAAAGAAGTGGGTTGGGGAGTTTATCTCAGTCAGCCAGGCACCATTCAGTGGCTTGATCTTGAGCCATTTCACACTCTGCACTGGTTCCCAGTCCTCCTGGCTTCTGACCTCATATCTCATTGGGTCAACTTTGCCTTATATACCTCATGTTCAGTATCGCTTCCAGTAAAATCCATTGGTTACCTTCTTTATTATTGTCTAAGTTTGCACTGGGAGGGGGCTCAGTGAGGTTTGGGAGCAGTGCTATGGTTGTTGGTGAGAGTATCCTGGATATAGCTTCAAAGACGCACAAACCAAGAGAGTGGTCAGAGAGGAGAAGCAAATAGACTGAAAGTCAATAAGCCAGAGAAGAGCATGCAAATATGTCATGAAGCTGAGTAGGCAGTGGGGAGCAGTTATTAAAAACCAGGCTGTGTGGCCAGGGAGTAGAGGAGGCCACATTGTCACTTAGAAACCTAGACTGACAGAACCTCCTCCATCTTGTGGCTACATCATCTGGAACACATGGTCTCTGGTTGCCATCTGTGAAGAGAGTTGCTTACCAGCCATTAAATGATCTGGTCAAGAGTTGACTGATATTGCTTCTGCTCATGGTCCATTGCCCTGACCTAATCACATGATCCTGCACAACTAAAAGGGGGCTGGGAAATGAGGGGACCACATCAATATCTGATGAACATTTATTGAGCTATTCATGAAATGAAAAGACGCTTGCTCCTTGGAAAGAAAGCTACGACAAACCTGCTGCTGCTAAGTCACTTCAGTCGTGTCCGACTCTGTGCGACCTCATAGACGGCAGCCCACCAGGTTCTGCCGTCCCTGGGATTCTCCAGGCTAGAACACTGGAGTGGGTTGCCTTTCCTTCTCCAGTGCATGAAAGGGAAAAGAGAAGGGGAAGTCACTCAGTCGGGTCCGACTCTTAGCGACCCCATGGCCTGCAGCCTACCAGGCTCCTCCATCCATGGGATTTCCCAGGCAAGAGTACTGGAGTGGGGTGCCATTGCCTTCTCCAATGACAAACCTAGACACTATTAAAAAGCATAAGCATCACTTTGCCAACAAATGTCCATATAATCAAAGTTATGGTTTTTCCAGTAGTCATGTATGGATATGAGAGTTGGACCATAAACAAAGCCGAACATTGAAGAATTGATGCTTTTGAACTGTGGTGTTGGAGAAGACTCTTAAGAGTCCCTTGGACTGCAAGATCAAGCTAGTCAATCCTAATGGAAATCAGTCCTGAATATTCATTGGAAGGACTGATGCTGAAGCTGAAACTTCAATACTTTGGCCACCTGATGCAAAGAGCTGACTCATTGGAAAAGACCTTGATATTGGGAAAGATTGAGGGCAGGAGGAGAAGGGGGCAACAGAGGATGAGATGGTTGGGTGGCATCACCAACTCAATAGACGTGAGTTTGAGCAAACTCAGAGATAGTGAAGGACAGGGAAGCCTGGCATGCTGCAGTCCCTGGGATTGCAAAGAGTCGGACATGACTTAGAGACTGAACAACAACAACAGCCATTGAGCTACAGGCACTATTGAGGTGATGTCAATAGCTGCTCCAGGGCCTTGATGCTGACAGATCCCCTCCACAAACGATATTTAGTCTGGGTTTACTCCAGCCATACACTTGGGCCTAAGAAAATGAAATTTCCAACACAACAGCCCATCTATTGGCTACATATAACTTCATAGGACAACAAACTCTGGTTTTTGAACAGTTGTTTCACAAATAGACTTTGAAGACCTGTCTATTCTTAAGCTGTGAATGATTTTTAGTGACCTCAAGCCTAGGATAGTCATGTGGTGAAATTGTATAGTGAGCAGAGAACCGTGGCAACTTATTATGACCTCTTCCTTCCATGGTCCCTTTCCTAGTGAATGATGCCACCATATATTCAGGTAAACAAGCTAGGAACCTTTCTGTCCTCCTCTGCCACAAATCTCTCCCTCACTCACCAGGCTCCTATCCCATTGGCCTCTTCTCTGTCATATGCTCCAAGCTTGTTCTTGTCTCCAGGCCTTTGCATTTGTTGCTCTTTATGCCTGACATACACTTCTGGTCTACCTCCATCTTTATTTAACTATCTCTTTCCACTGTGCACAGCATATTCTACAAAATATGAGATCACCACCATTAGCTGGTGATGAGGCTAGTCACAGAATGTAAGCTCCAGGAGCAGGGACCACTGTGTATCCCCTGGAATATAGTAAGAGCTCAATAAATATATGCTGGAATGATGTCTAATTATAATGAGTCACCAGGGAAGGCAATAGAAAGTGTCCCCTCTTCACTTCCATGTCTTGGGGGTCACATGTGACATATTTAACATCACCTTCAGATGGGTCAGTGTAATGGTGGAAGTAGTTTCATGGAATTTCTTTCTATGTTTTGCCTCATCCTCTGGGTGAAGTCAGACCCAGGAGCAGTGTTGTGATTTCTTTTGACTATGTCTACAAATCAGTAGTAAAACAAAACCCAACACACCCTAGTAACCCAATTTAAAAATGGGCTAAGCACTTGAAATAAATATTTCTTTAAAAAAGACTGTGGAAATGGCCAGCAGATATATGAAAGATGCTAAATGTCACTGGTCATCAGGGGAATATAAATCAAAACCACAATGAGATACCCCCTATCAGGATGTCTCTTATTTAAAAAAAAAAAAGAAGAAGAAGAATGTGGGGAAACTGGAGCCCTGGTACACTGTTGGTGGAAATGCAGAGTGATACAGCCACTACAGTATGGAGTCTCCCCGCCACCAAAAAAATAGAACTACCAAATGATCTGGCAATCCTGCTTCTGGATATTTATCCAAAAGAATTGAAATCAGTAGCTTGAAGAGATACTAAGATTACTATGTTCATTGTAGCACTATTCACAGTAACCATGATGTGGAAACAGACTAAATGTCCGTTGACAGATAAATGGAGAAAGAAACTGTGGTATATACCAATAATGGAAGACTATTTATCTTTGAAAAAAGAAGGAAATTCTGCAATATTTGACAACAGGGTGACCATTGAGAACATTATAATATGTGAAATGAGCCAGTCACAGAAAGACAAATATTGCAATGATTACATTTATATGAGGTATCTAAAATAATCAAATCCATAGAATCAAAGAGGTAAGTGGTATTTTCTAGCAGCTAGGAGGAGAGGGAATGGGGACTTAACTAATCAAATGGGCATAACATTTCATTCAAGCAAGATGAATAAATTCTAGAGGTCTGCTGTAAAATATTGCACCTATAGTCAACAATAATATGTTGTACCCTTAAATTTTGTTAAAATGTAGATCTCATGTTAAGTGTTCTTCCCACAATAAAATAAAAATATATATTAAAATGAATAAAAAATGTGATCTCCTTCTTCCTATGATGGTCATAGTAATAATAACATTAATAGTAGTAATAATAATATTAGCAATCATTTAGTGCATATTAATCATGAGTGCATATTAAATATATACCAAGCACTTGCTAAGAGCTTTGCATGCATTGCCTCCTTTAATCTTAATAACAGCTTGAGCTCTTTTCTCTCCTGGGCCTCAGTTTCTCCTGGAAAAAAGTGAGACACAGCCCAGTGTTTGAGGGCAGGAATCTGAGGAAGCAGCAGTCAGCTCCATTGTCAGGCTTCTAGTACTGAAGGTGGACATTAAAAATACATCCCAAATCTAGTCAATGCTTCCAAAAGGAAGTATACCCATTTCCTACTTACCACATTGTTGGAGTTGCTTTAAATATAATTCCTGTGAGAAATTATATTCCAGTGGGAAAGTGTTAATGGGTAAATTTAGGAACTACCGGTTGGGCACTTTTCATGTCCCTGAAAGGAGTTACTTATAGATGTGACAGGGGGATGAAGTCTCAAGGTCCATGGGCCTGACTGGCAGTGGGTATTAATAGATGGTCACCCTGCACTACCCTCCCTCCACAGGCTCTTTCCAAAGAGGAAGGTGTACTCAATGTGTTGTGGAAACTTCCCTCTTGAACCAGCCTGTGTTTGCCCACCTGAGCCTCGGAGGTATTTACCTCATTGTGAGAGCTCTTATGGTCCTGTACACAAATGGAGCCCTCTTGTCTCCCAGTTTCAACATCTATGAATTAGTTTTTGAGGCGCCATCCTTCGGTACTTCTAATTTGATTACTGTTCCCTTTGATTTGCCCCCCTTTTCAAAGCTTTCCCATAATCCTTATAGGAACCAAGACAATGTATACAATTTGGCAGCAAGGAATTTGGGATTTAGTAAGTCGCCTGCACAAGCCAGCAGATCTATGAATTGCCTGTGGAATTAAGATTCCCTAGCTTCATTTGGAACTGGGTGCAGCTGACCTGAATAATGAAACAGGGGGCCTAAAGTTATGAATCCCCTTCAAGCATTGCTTCATTAGAATCCCCTTACAAAAAAAGAAATGGGACTCATCTCATCAGCTCGATTTTAAGGCATCTGATTAGACCACTATTTTCTCAGCAGGTCCCTTTTCTTTAAACTGTTGACTATGGATGGCCTGCTGAATAGAATGAACTTTGGACCACTAAATTGCAGCATTATGGTTATTTAGTGTAATTTATATAAAAAAAAAAAAACACGAGAGAAGCCATGATCACTTACTTCTTGTTGCTAATGATATTTCCATTTATCTGAACAGGTATGGGTTTGGAATATCTATCTCACCCCAATACTCATCCTGGAACACTTCCCAGTTAGAAACCCCAAACATGTTCTTTGGAGGTACAAACTCTATAGATGATAAATTAAAAATAAATAGCACCTGCACATGTACTTATGAACATCCACCTGTCAGGAAAGCTATACATTTTAACTGTGTTTCCCTAATAAGTCCTTCCATTCAGTGTCTGACTTATAATTCAATGAATTTGGTAAAAGCCTAAATAGGCCTTCATGTAATATACTCCATTAGTGCATCACTATCTCTCTGTTTTGAGATATAAGGAAAGGTGTTGAAATTATGTAGTATTTACTTCACACATTGTGATAATTAAAGTAATGCATATAATGTGCCATTCTTTTCTTGTTTAGTGGGAAATCCAGTTACAACTGCATTGCAAATTTAAAAGCTGTTTTGAAACAATTGCTGCCTGAATCAATGACCTTCCAGAATATTGACCTGGAGAAGCCACAGGCCACCTTTGGCTAGATTTGTTTCTCTTAAACATCTAGTCACTAAGAGAACAGTGTGGTGGGATAGTGAGCAAGAGCACATGCTTTTAGGGCAAACCAAAGCTGGGACTGCATTCTAGTTCTATCAGTGATGGCCTGGTGACCTTGTGACTTTTCTGGAGCCTTGATGGCTTTATTTGGAAAACAGGGTTATTTCAAGGTTTGATGGAAAGAGCCCATATGAAGTGCATAGCTCAGTTTCTGATTCACATGGGGACAGTCAGCAAACGTTTGCACACTTTCCCTTCTTCTAAAAAAGTGAAACCCAGATCAGGACTCCACCTCACTTTACAGTATCAGTGATCATCATAGGAAATCTCAAGAAAGTTCCCAAATAAAAATAATTTTATTCAACCTTCACTTTAGAAATCAATATTAGAACATGGAGGAGGTGAGTGATAGGGTGGATGAATAATCAATTCCAGCATCCCAGAATCCAAACTACAAAGGAATTTATTCCCTGGCAGAGCTTTTTTTTTTTTTTTTTTCAGTAATAATCTGCACTGAGA
This sequence comes from Oryx dammah, assembly GCF_014754425.2. Classification (NCBI taxonomy): domain Eukaryota; kingdom Metazoa; phylum Chordata; class Mammalia; order Artiodactyla; family Bovidae; genus Oryx; species Oryx dammah. The sequence goes on from NW_024070207.1 coordinate 44,379,412, forward strand.
CACTGGACAGCATCTTTTGGTCATAGTGACAGTAACATAGGCCTGCTCAAATAAGTAACATTTCCCTTGGCCATTGGCTCATTGGTGAGGAATGACCAAGTTTGCCTACCTTTGTGTGGGCAGACCCACCTAACCCCACACTAACAACTATTTCAGTAAGTCTTTGTATCTTCACACTAGCAGTTGACCAAAAGTGGTCAACCTTTTTTCCATTGGTTTTTCAAAGGGACACCAATAATTCTGCTGGTGCTTGTGGTCTGAAAACTCGGGTCTTAACAGAGGAGAGAGGCATGTGTGAAAGAAGGGGTGCAAGAGAGGAGGCATTTTTACACTTTATTAATACCTGGATGCAGGTGCTCTATCAAGATTCTGAGGTTTAATCTCTATTTGACCACAGAGATGCTCCTTTAAAATTCTGTGTTTAAAGTGAGTTCAGTTCAGTTCAGTTCAGTCGCTCAGTCGTGTCCGACTCTTTGCGACCCCATAAATCGCAGCACGCCAGGCCTCCCTGTCCATCACCAACTCCCGGAGTTCACTCAGACTCGTGTCCATCGAGTCAGTGATGCCATCCAGCCATCTCATCCTCTGTCGTCCCCTTCTCCTCCTGCCCCCAATCCCTCCCAGCATCAGAGTCTTTTCCAATGAGTCAACTATTCACATGAGGTGGCCAAAGTACTGGAGTTTCAGCTTTAGCATCATTCCTTCCAAAGAAATCCCAGGGCTGATCTCCTTTAGAAAGGACTGGTTGGATCTCCTTGCAGTCCAAAGGACTCTCAAGAGTCTTCTCCAACACCACAGTTCAAAAGCATCAATTCTTCGGCACTCAGCCTTCTTCACAGTCCAACTCTCACATCCATACATGACCACTGGAAAAACCATAGCCTTGACTAGACGGACCTTAGTCGGCAAAGTAATGTTTCTGCTTTTGAATATGCTATCTAGAAGCTGGTTACAATTGATGGCTGTCCTGCATTGATTAGTCCAGTTCTCGGCACAGCCCTCTGAAACAGTTTGACTTTCTCTGTCTAGATTCTATCTTTACTCTTACTTCTTCATTCATTGCCAAGGAAGAAAATCCCTTCCAAGAGCTTTCAGTGGTGACAACTGGACGATATTGAAAGCTGAGTACTACACTTCTGGTCTGAGCTAAGCTGGTGATCACTGCTAGTAGGCTCCTCCATTTCTCTGGGCTTGTGTTTGTATTCAGGAGACTTCTGCTGGAGTGACACAGCCAGTGTCTTCGCACTCCATCTAGTTAGTACTATGGGGCAGAAGAATGAGACAGTCCTTTGGGGGACACTTCAGAACTATGTGTTTTTTTGGACCGACCCCCCCTCACCAAGTCTTCTCAGTTTCCCCCTCCCAGTGTGTAACCTGTGCCCTACAAGCTGGTAGTGGCTGAAGGTGATCAGGACCCTAGCATTCTCTCCAAAATATATAAAGGACTCATACAACTCAATAGCAGAAAAACAAATAATCTGAGCATTTGAATAGACATTTTCCCCAAGAAGACATACAGATGGCCAACAAGCACATGAAAAGGTGCTCAGTACCCCTAATCATCAGGCAAATGCAAATCAAAACCACAGTGAGATATCAACTCAAACCTCTCAGAATGACCATCATCAAAATGACAAGAAATAACATGTACCAGGGATGCTATGGAGAAAAGGGAACCCTTGTCCACTGTTGGTGTAGCCACCATGAAACACAGTATGGACGTTCCTCAGAAAAATTCAGAATAGAATTACCATATGCTCCAACAATTTCAATTCTGGGTATTTATCCAAAGGAAACAGAAACACTAGCTTGAAAAAACACCTGCACTCCCATGTTCACCACAGTATTATTTATTAATGTGAGAGCCAAGACATGGAAGCTGCCTCAGTGCCCATTGGTGTATGAATGGATAAAGAAAATGTGGTCAGGATGCATTCCCAGGTCACTGACAGTAAAATCTTTGGCAACTGGGCCACCACCTTGTATCAGAGACCGTGTGCCCCACCTACCATTCAGGATGGTATCCTCTTTCACCAGTGATGAGTTAACCAGTTCATCTTACCACCTGTTTTCAACCACTTTTTTCAATATCACTTTATGTTAGTTCAGACCCACCAAGAGGCAGGTGCCAAGACAAGAAGAGAAATACAAGAGAATATGAGGGGAGAGGGGGCTTCTGTGAGGGAAAAAGAGGAGTGAGCCAGAGGAGGCAGGGACGGCTGTCAGACAATGCCGGTCTGACCTCATGAAGTGCGGAGGAGAAGACGAAGTGTTAGGTAGGGGAGTCTTAGATGTAGCCCAGTTCTAAGAGGAATCAGCCTGGCTGGTGGGACTCCATCAGAGGGCTACCAGTCTAGCAGAAATGAGCCTGCCTTATGATCACTGCTGTGTTTACTCATTGACCAGAGCAGTCAATGTGGTCTCCACACAAATGGATTCTGAGCACAACAGGCGGGACGGTCCTCAGTTAGGTTCCTCCCATCCAGAGATCTGAGTTGTGCATTTTAATGGCCCCTAGAATGATGGGGAAACCAGACAACATCTTGACAGGGTGATCAAAATAGATATCACCATGAGGAGCACACCAATATCATGTGACTCCAGGTATGATTGGCTGAGGAGGACACTGCAATGCTTTTGTGGCATTCCTGCCAAAGGTATATAACCTTTATGTAATCACAAGGAGGGGCTTCCCAGGTGGCTCAGTGGTAAAGAACCCATCTGTCAATGTAGGAGGCAGAGGTCCAATCCCTGGGTCGGGAAGATCCCCTAGAGGAGGAAATGGCAACCCACTCCAGTGTTCTTCCCTGGGAAATCCCCTAGACAGAGGAGTCTGGCAGGCTACGGTCCATGGGGTTGCAAAAGAGTCGAACATGACTTAGTGACTAAACACAACAATCATGAGGAAACATCAACAAATCCAAATTCAGGGTCTATATGTAAGATAATGACTGGTATTCTTCAAAAATCTCAGTGTCATGAAAGACAAAGTCAGAGGAAGTGTTCTGGATGAAAGGGAACTAAAGAGGTATGACAATGGAATTCAGTAGTGACTCTGGGTGGATCCTGTGCTGGAAAGGAAAGGATGCTATGAAGAACATTATAGGACAGTTGATGAAATTGGATTGTGGATTGTAGATTTGATAAAAGCATTGTATGGGTATTAAATTTCCTGAAATTTAATTATTACACTACGATTATGTAAGAGGCTATTCTTTTGTTTGCTTTTTACTTGCGATATAGCTGATGTACAATATATATATATAAATTTCATATGTAAAAAAAAAGGAAAGAAAAAATGTGGTATATATATCCAAAGGAATATTATTGACCATAAAAAAGAAGAAAACCTTTCCATTTGCAACAACATGGGTGGACTTTGAAGGCATTATGCTAAGTGAAACAAGTCAGACAGAGAAAGACAAATACCATATGATCTCACTTATGTGTGGAATCTTAAAACAAACAAACAAACAAAACTCATGGAATAGCGAAGAGGTCGGTGACTGTCAGAGGCAGAGGGTGAGCAAAATGGGTGAAGGTGATTAAAACATACAAAGTTCCAGTTATAAAATAAGTAAGTCATGGGGATGTAATATACAGCATAGAGACCACAGTTAATAATACTGTACTGCATGTTTCAAACTTACTAAAAGAGTAGATTTTATGATTTAATTAATTTATTTATTTTTGGCTGTGCTGGGTCCTCATTGCAGGCTTTCTCCAGTTTTGGAGAACAGAGGCTCCTCTCTACTTGCGGTGTGGTGGCTTCTCACTGACGTAGCTTCTCTTGTTGCAAACCATGGGCTCTAGAGCATGGGCTCAGTAGTTGTGATGCACTGGCTTAGTTGCCCTGTGGCATATGAAAGCATCTAGGACCAGGGATCGAACCCATGTCCCCTGCATTGGCAGGCAGATTCTTTACCACTGGACAACAAGGGAGGTCTGAGAGTTGATCTTAAAAGTTCTCATCACAAGAAAAGAAAAAAAAAAAAACGTGTAACTGTGTGTGTTGATGGATGTTAATTAACTAGGCTTATTAAGGTGATTGTTTCACAATGCACACAAAATTGAATCAATAAGTTGTACACTGGAAACTAATATAATGTTATATATTAACCATCTTAATTTTTTCAATTAAAAGTAAAAATTTGAAAAGAGAATAATGGATAAAGTAACATAATATTCTATGTCAACTATACTTCGATAAATACTCACCAGCATATAAACAAGTGAAGGGACATGTAAATAAAACAAGATTGAAAACATTTTCACAATTATTATACCAGGTGATTAAGGGGATTCAATTATACTATTTTCTGTAGTTTTGTTTGAAATTTTCCATAATAAAATGTTTAATAAATTAAAAAATCATGCAGGCTACATTGGTTTTCATGGTTCCTGGAAAACACAAGATGTGATCTCACAGATGACCAAGTTCCAACCTGGATGATGATCCCCTTTATGCACTGAAGCACAAATAATAATTGAATCCTACAGTAATTTGGGATAATTTTACACATTTAAAACTATAGTCCTTTTCAAAGATACCAGCATTGTAATTTTCACAAATGTAGTAAAATCAATCAAGTCCAATCACTTGAACAGGACACTTCTGGTACATTCTAAATCAACTTGAGCCCAAGGAGGGAGCCAGTCAAGTAGAAGGAAAAGTGTGGCCTGGTTACCTACTGACTTGTGATTATGGTCAAGTTATTTAATTGCTCTGGGCATCAGTTACCTCACCTACATGTGGTCTGTATCAACTGAGATAACTTACATGAAAATTCTTCATAGAATTTACGAGAAATCAGACCTGGAAATCTAGGGGAGGTTTCACATGTCTTGAAATTTTATAGAGAAGGTATACCTCTCCCTTAGGAAAAAAGAAAACCTGCTTTTTGCCTAACTGAATTTAACTATATGAAAAACTTCAAGACATCACAAGAAACTTAATAATATTATTTTAGTATAAGTTTGGATAATAAATCAAAACGAAGATTTATCTTCTCTAAAACTCAACCAAAGGCAGTGTTGGTTGGTTTAGCAGTGAAGTGCACGGACTTGTGCCTGACTGCTTGGGTTCAGAGCCTGGCAACCACCTTTGAGCTGTCAGAGCATGGGCAAATCACATAACCTTTTCGTGTCTCAGTAGAATGAGGTTAATATCTTCTGGGTTGTTGTAAGACTTTAATGAATGGAAAGATATGAAGACGCATAGAGCTGTGCTTGGCACAGAGTAAGCACCTATAAGTGAGAGTGATGACAAAGATGATGACGTCAGTTTGGAGCTTTGTCCTTGTGTGAAAGTTCTCATTCTGCCCCAAATGAATTCTTTCAGATTCCTCAAAAATAGCCGTCCTTTCCTCAGAGAGGCATTGTGGCAAGACCGTGAAGAAAATGTCTCCAATGCAAAGCCCATTGGTCATCAACATGACCAATGTGAGAAAAGACAAATCCGCTGTTCTGGGCATCAAGTCCCTGGAAATCTTGGAACTGACAGCATGTCTGATCAAGTGATGCCATTCAAGACATTTAGCCAAGGGTGATGCTCTAGGATGAAATTAAAAGGAAAATGACAAATAAACTATGGCAACTAATCAATACGTGGCCCAGTATGGAAGCTAACAGTCCATTTCAAGAGCAAGGTCTGGCTTTTGCAGAGCCTGCCTTTTTGTGGGCAGAACTGGGTTTTGTTATGATCGTGTTGGGAATTACAAAGATTAGTGCCCTGAAATCAGCATTGCTCTATAAATATTTCTTTCTTCTGTCTTCCTTAATAGTTGGGAAATGAATTGGATAGATAGATAGGCAGTTACTGGAGTGATCCTATTTCAATACTGTACTTTAAGAAATTTCTTTGAAATTACGCTGAAACTTTAAAATAGAGACAGAGAGACAGAAAGACATTGTCAGGGCTGTATGTAGATTCCAGATTAAATATCAAAGGAGAAGTATGTGCCTTTTATCTCCTGATTCATCTACCTGATAATAATGGTTACTTTATTTGAGATGTGGTTCTTAGGGCCAATATCTTAGCCTGGTCTCCTGTTATAAGCATTAACATCCTCTTTGGCATAAAAGACCCCCATTTGCACCTTTTTCTTTAAAACTGATTGAGTGGCATCAGTAACCTCCAGAAGGGACTGATAACTGTCTGCTCCTCAGAATGAATGACTATAGGTCAGGCCACCCGTCCCTTCAACAGGCACCTGTGGTGTAAGGGCTGGTGACATTGAGCACAACTCAGGGATTGCCAGACTACAGCCCCTGGACCAAAGCTGGCCCAGCGCCTGATTTGTTAATTGAAGTTTTATTGGAACACAGCCATGCCCATTCACTACGTAGCTCCCTCAACTGCTTTCCTCCTACAATGGCGGAGTAGTTGCAAAAGAGGCCATATGGCCCACAAAGCCTCACATATTTACAGAAGAAGTTTGCCAACCCTTGCACTAGCTGGTGGTTTGTGATTTAAAGTGTTCTACCATGTTTAAAGTCCCTGGACAGGAGAGGAAAATAAAGTCAGTAGATTGGCTGACTTGATTGCTTGCTTATAGTCAAACTAAGCAGATTGGGCATAACCCTGAAAGGTGAACCAGGGAGTGTGTCCCTCTGAGCCTTCGCTGATTCAATCCTTCTACCTGGATCCACCTCCTCTCTTCCTTCCTGCCCATCTTCTGTGCAGCCTTCAGGATTCTTCCTGAATCCAGCCTCCCGTGTGAAGGCTTCCCTCACCTCGGACCCCAGGCAAAAGGAAGCACTCTCTCCTGAAGTTTCCAGCACTCCTTGTATAGAAGTGGTCTGAGCTGGCCCATGTGGCATGGCTGGCCTCGTCTCCTCCTCAGTGAGCTGGGCAGGGGCAGCAGCCATGTAGTATTTGTCTTCACAGCACTGCTGCTGCTGCTAAGTCATTTCAGTCATGTCTGATTCCTAGCGACCCCATGGACTGCAGCCTACCAGGCTCCTCCGCCCATGGGATTTTCCAGGCAAGAGTACTGGAGTGGGTTGCCTTTGCCTTCTCCCCTTCACAGCGCAGCCATATCCAATTCAGTCACTTGTTAGATGTAGAGCTGATGTTTCCCACACCAGACACCTCATCACTTGCCTCCGAGTTTCTCTTCTGTTTTACTGTCTCCAGTCTGCAGCTAGAGTGGCCTTCTCATAAAGGAATTCAGGTCATGTCACTCCTCTGCTCCAAACCCTACGCTGGTTGAGACTTGGAACAAAATTAGAAGGCTGACCATAGCCTGCAGGGCCCTGCCTGACCTAATTCTCTGCCTGCATCCCCTCCATCAACCATCTTGTCCTGCTCTTCTCCTTGTAAGCCGCCTTCCAGACCTGCTGCTTCCTTGCTGGTCCTCAAACAGGCCAACCATACTCCTGCCTCAAGGTCTTCACATGGGCTATTCCATTTTCCTGCAACCACTGTCTACTCCCAGATAGCTACAGAGCTTGCTCTCTTCATTCAGTCTGATTACTGCTCTGCTATCACCTCCTCAAAGAGGTCTTCCCTCTCTGAGGGGACAAGAGAGCCCCCCTTGTGACTGCGTCCCCTTAAATGTATACGTCTTCATGGCACCACCCCCCTGCCCCACTTCTTGATGTTACATGGCGCATCTACTTCAGGGTTTTTCCCTGCCTGCCTCAGGGAGGAGGGTCCCTGTCTTGTTTGCTGCTTTCTCTCCAGGGTTTGGGATACGGCCTGGCATCTAGGAGGTGCCCAATAACCATTCCTAGGATACAGATGACTGGAAGAAGTCTGGTGACTCTGACACCTGTGACACCATGTTTTAATCACTTCAGGGCTGTAATGTGTGCTAAACTGTACTTTTTAATGAATGAGAAAATGGGTTTTAGGAGTAGGCAGAGAGTTCAAATTCTAGCTGTACCAGGTAGCAGTTGCATGACTTCTCCAGGCCTTACGTCCCTTTCAGTTAATAAGGAGGACAGTGATAGCCACCACACAGGGTTGTTGTAAGGAATAGATGAGATAATACATGTATTGTGAAATTTTTGATGAGGCAGGCTACAAAATGTTATGAATGGTATAATCCCACTTTTGCAAACAGGTTATTGTATTTAGAAAAATGCCTGTGAAAGTAGAGCCCAAAATGTTGACTGTGGCCATTAACGGTGAGCTTAGGAGGGATTTTTGTTGTTATTGTTCTGTCATCTTCTATAGTTTTTGTTCGTGTGTTTTTACAACTAAGTGCGTGACTTGAATCATCCGAGGAAAAAAAGCCATTTTAACTTTGAAAAAATCAAGATGAAAATAAGGCCATACCCTTCTGACTGCAACCTGGTGCCCGTCATTCTCAGTACTCCCTGCTGGGGGACAGGGTCCTGAGTGGGCTGGCAGGGGAGTGTGGGGTTCAGGCAATGACTGTGAGAACAGAAAGGGAGCAGAACGAAGTTCCTCATCTTCTATAGGCCATTCTCCCCTCTTAGAGCAGGTTAGTCGGTGGCCTGGCCCTCGGCTTCCTCACCAGTGTGGGTACCAGACCTCAGAGCACAGTGGAGAGCATCCGCTAAGCCTGCAGTTATGGCCAGGGGTATAGATGGAGGCTCGAGGTCACACTGCTGGAGCCAGGAGCCTGGCAAGTTCAGATCCTCCCTCACGTAATGGATGACCTTCCTCTTTCTGAAGCTCTGTTTCCTCCCCCTCTGAAGCAGGGAGAATGCTTTAGCACAGGCAAATGTTCTGTGAGAACTCCAGGGACTCATGTGTCCTACTTCAACCTCAGCCCTGAGCCCCTCCCCCTTAGGGGGGAGAGTCTTGTTGGAGGAGGGGGAAGTGGCCCCCCTCTGACTGCAGCCACCTTTCCTGGGCCTTGTTTCTGAGCCATGAAAGGCTGGGAAGGAGGGTCAAGGGAAGCAGGGAGTGAGTCATCACCAATTCTCTTTGTGTCGCTGGAACACGTGTGGGAGGGAAGGCACACCCCGCCTGCCCACTGCCACTCGAACAGCCACTGTGCCCCACAAGTGTGCATGACTGCCCACAGAGAGTTGGGAACAGAGACGAGGGCAAGGCTGAGCTGTCCAGGGTGAGCCAGCTGGACACTGGCAACCGGAGAGCCCAGTTTTTCACAGCCTTGCATGTATCTGATCCCCAGAGTCTACTGGGGTGAGTGCTGTGTCCCTCTACCATCGCCCCCCACCCCCAGCCCAAAGTGTGTCTGTCCAGCCCTATAGCAGTCTGGAACTGCTCATTGAATTGAAGCGGGTTTGATTGTTGGGGATGTTGTTAACCATGAAACACAGTGGGTGCAGAGTTGGGAGGATGGCCACGTGCCCCTGTGGTCTTCACTGTTATGAGTCATGGCAGAGGTTATCAGGGTGAGAGACTTTCCATGTGTTCCTTCCTTCCAGGGCAGGGTGTTGAACCTCCAAGTGTGCTGGGCTCTTGGGACTCAGAGATGAATGCACCCGGGACCCTGCCCTGGAGGAACAGTGAGGGGTGGCACCGGGCGTGCCAGGCAGTCAGAATGCCCAGTGCTCAGAAAGTAAAAGTGAAAGTCGCTGGGGTGTCTGACTCTTTGTGACCCCATGGACTGTAACTCCATGGAATTCTCCAGGCCAGAATACTGGACTGGGTCAGTCAGTCAATTCAGTCCCTCAGTCGTGTCCGACTCTTTGCGACCCCATGAATCACAGCACGCCAGGCCTCCCTGTCCATCACCAAATCCCGGAGTTCACTCAAACTCATGTCCATCGAGTCGGTGATGCCATCCAGCCATCTCATCCTCTGTCATCCCCTTCTCCTCCTGCCCCCAGTCCCTCCCAGCATCAGGGTCTTTTCCAATGAGTCAACTCTTTGCATCAGGTGGCCAAAGTATTGGAGTTTCAGCTTTAGCATCAGTTCTTCCGAAGAACACCCAGGGTTGATCTCTTTCAGAATGGAGTGGTTGGATCTCCTTGCAGTCCAAGGGACTCTCAAGAGTCTTCTCCAACACCACAGTTCAAAAGCATCAATTCTTTGGTGCTCATCTTTCTTCACAGTCCAACTCTCACATCCATACATGACCACTGGAAAAACCATAGCCTTGACTAGACGGACCTTTGTTGGCAAAGTAATGTCTCTGCTTTTCAATATGCTATCTAGGTTGGTCACAACTTTCCTTCCAAGGAGTAAGCGTCTTTTAATTTCATGGCTGCAATCACCATCTACAGTGATTTTGGAGCCCAAAAACATAAAGTCTGACACTGTTTCCACTGTTTCCCCATCTATTTCCCATGAAGCAATGGGACTGGATGCCACGATCTTCATTTTCTGAATGTTGAGCTTTAAGCCAACTTTTTCACTCTCCTCTTTCACTTTCATCAAGAAGCTATTTAGTTCCTCTTCACTTTCTGCCATAATGGTGGTGTCATCTGCATATCTGAGGTTATTGATATTTCTCCCAGCAATCTTGATTCCAGCTTGTGCTTCTTCCAGCCCAGCGTTTCTCATGATGTACTCTGCATAGAAGTTCAATAAGCAGGGTGACAATATACAGCCTGACGTACTCCTTTCCCTGTTTGGAACCAGTCTGTTGTTCCATGTCCAGTTCTAACTGTTGCTTCCTGACCTGCATATAGGTTTCTCAAGAGGCAGGTTAGGTGGTCTGGTATTCCCATCTCTTTCAGAATTTTCCACAGTTTCTTGTGATCCACACAGTCAAAGGCTTTAGCATAGTCAATAAAGCAGAAATAGATGTTTCTCTGGAATTCTCTTGCTTTTTCAATGATCCAGCAGATGTTGGCAATTTGATCTCTGGTTCTTCTGCCTTTTCTCAAACTAGCTTGAACATCTGGAAGTTCAGGGTTCATGTACTGCTGAAGCCGGGCTTGGAGAATTTTGAGCATTACTTTACTAGCGTGTGAGATGAGTGCAATTGTGTGGTAGTTTGAGCATTCTTTGGCATTGCCTTTTTCTGGGATTGGAATGAAAACTGACCTTTTCCAGTCCTGTGGCCACTGCTGAGTTTTCCAAATTTGCTAGCATATTGAGTGCAGCACTTTCACAGCATCATCTTTCAAGATTTGAAATAGCTCCACTGGAATTCCATCACCTCCACTAGCTTTGTTCGTAGTGATGCTTTCTAAGGCCCACTTGACTTTACATTCCAGGATGTCTGGCTCTAGGTGAGTGATCACACCATCGTGATTATCTTGGTCGTGAAGATCTTTTTTGTACAGTTCTTCTGTGTATTCTTGCCACCTCTTCTTAATATCTTCTGCTTTTGTTAGGTCCATACCATTTCTGTCCTTTATCGAGCCCATCTTGGCATGAAAGTTCCCTTGGTATCTCTAATTTTCTTGAAGAGATCTCTAGTCTTTCCCATTCTGTTGTTTTCCTCTATTTCTTGCATTAATCACTGAGGAAGGCTTTCTTATCTCTCCTTGCTATTCTTTGGAACTCTGCATTCAGATGCTTATATCTTTCCTTTTCTCCTTTGCTTTTCGCTTCTCTTCTTTTCACAGCTATTTGTAAGGCCTCCTCAGATAGCCATTTTGCTTTTTGCATTTCTTTTCCATGGGGATGGTCTTGATCCCTGTCTCCTGTACAGTGTCATGAACCTCCATCCATAGTTTCATCAGGCACTCTATCTATCAGATCTAGGCCCTTAAATCTATTTCTCACTTCCACTGTATAATCATAAGGGATTTGATATAGGTCATACCTGAATGGTCTAGTGGTTTTCCCTACTTTCTTCAATTTAAGTCTGAATTTGGCAATAAGGAGTTCATGATCTGAGCCACAGTCATCTCCTGGTCTTGTTTTTGCTGACTGTATAGAGCTTCTCCATCTTTGGCTGCAAAGAACATAATGAATCTGATTTCGGTGTTGACCATCTGGTGATATCCATGTGTAGAGTCTTCTCCTATGTTGTTGGAAGAGGGTGTTTGCTATGACCAGTGCATTCTATTGGCAAAACTCTATTAGCCTTTGCCCTGCTTCATTCTGTATTCCAAGGCCAAATTTGCCTGTTACCCCAGGTGTTTCTTGACTTCCTACTTTTGCATTCCAGTCCCCTTTAATGAAAAGGACATGTTTTTTGGGTGTTATTTCTTAAAGGTCTTGTCGGTCTTCATAGAACCATTCAACTTCAGCTTCTTCAGTGTTACTGGTTGGAGCATAGACTTGGATTACTGTGATATTGAATGGTTTGCCTTGGAAATGAACAGTGATCATTCTGTCATTTTTGAGATTGCATCCAAGTACTGCATTTCAGACTCTTGTTGACCATGATTGCTACTCCATTTCTTCTAAGGGATTCCTGCCCACAGTAGTAGATATAATGGTCATCTGAGTTAAATTCACCCATTCCAGTCCATTTTAGTTCACTGATTCCTTGAAAGTCAATGTTCACTCTTGCCATCTCCTGTTTGACCACTTCCAATTTGCCTTGATTCATGGATCTGACATTCCAGGTTCCTATGCAATATTGCTCTTTACAGCATTGGACCTTGCTTCTATCACCAGTTACATCCACAACTGGGTATTGTTTTTGCTTTGGCTCCATCCCTTCATTCTTTCTGGAGTTATTTCTCCAATGATCTGCAGTAGCATATTGGGCACCTACCAACCCGGGGAGTTCATCTTTCAGTATCCTATCATTTTGCCTTTTCCTACTGTTCATGGGGTTCTCAAGGCAAGAATACTGAAGTGGCTTGCCATTACCTTCTCCAGTGGACCACATTCTGTCAGACCTCTCCACCATGACCTGCCAGTCTTGGGTGGCCCCACACAGCATGGCTTGGTTTCATTGAGTTAGACAAGGCTGTGATCCGTGTGATCAGATTGACTAGTTTCTGTGAGTATGGTTTCAGTGTGTCTGCCCTCTGATGTCCTCTTGCAACACCTACTGTCTTTCTTGGGTTTCTCTTACCTTGGACATGGGGTATCTCTTCACAGCTGCTCCAGCAAAGCGCAGCTGCTGCTCCTTACCTTGGATGAGGGGTATCTCCTCACAGCCACCTCTCCTGACCTTGAATGTGGAGTAGCTCCTCTTGGCCCTCCTGCACCCATGCAGCCACTGCTCCTTGGACGTGGGGTAGCCTTTCCCTTCTCCAGGGGATCTTCTCAACCCAGGATTGAACCTAGGTCTCCTGAATTGCAGGCGGATTCTTTATTTGTTGAGCCACAAGAGAAAACCAAGAATACTGGAGTGGGTAGCTCAGAGGATGGTCCAAAAGGAACAGCAGCGGTACCCAGCAGGTGTGAGCAGCTCTCCTCACCACTGGAGGTGCCATCTGGCTTCTGAAGGAAGTCAAGGAGCTTGCCCAGGGCACAGGCCCTGAAACAGGTGGCCCAAGAGAAAGCACTTGGTTGTGGCAACCTGGACCTGTCTAGATGCCAGGAGGGGCCTTGTCTGTGCGAGGCAGTCAGCCAGGTGAGTGTCTTCTTTGAGGCCTAGGGAAGTTAGTGTTCATCATTTTTTACTTTGGGCATTCAAGAAAAGGACACCTTCTCTCACATCTGGCCCCAGTGTCCCTTTCCAATGTCACTGCCATTATCTGCTTGCTTTCCCTAGCTTCCGTCTTGCTCTCTACCCGCTTCACTACACATGCCCCATATTTTCCTGCCTCTGTGCCTTTCAAGGAGCAGTACCACCCCCCACAGGGACCTTCCTCAGGTCTGCCTTTGACCTAGTCCAATCAACTGGTGAGAGTCAAAGTGCTCCTGCAATAAACCTGAGCCCTGGGGCATGTCCACTGTCACTATCTCCATGCCACCAGAGAGACTCAATCTCTCCTTTCCCTTTATGCCAAGGACACTTTGGGGGAGTTAGGAGACCAGACTGAGAAAAATGTACCACCTCTGTGAGCTTAGGCAAGGCTATTCACCCTTTGAGCCTTAGGTTCATCATCTCTATACTGGAAATAATAATAGCATCTGCTTAGCAGAGTTATTTTTAGGATGATATGAGACAATCCATGGAAAGCATAGTGCCTGACACATCGTAAGCACTCAATAAATTATAACTCTTTTTGTAACACCCTAGGTTGTGAGCGATGGCAGGCCAGGGAGTGTTAATCTTGGTATTGCATCTTTTCATTTTAGTGACAAGCATATGGCAAGTGTTCAATGAAGTTGGATCAGACTATCTTGAATCCTTGCCTCAAAGATCCTGGGGCCACTCTGGGTGCTCCAGAGTTCAGGGTGCCAATCTCAGTTGCAACAATGCCCCAACAGCTTCAGACCCTACAAGGTCTACTCTTACGAAACAACCCCTTGAGTTGGGGGTCCCCCTGGAGGGTTGAGCTGTGATGGGTGTATGTTTGAAAGGGGCTTTTTTTCAGGGGTGGAATCCTCGGTGTTACAACTAGTGGAACTAGTGGAATAGCTGGGGTATGAGAGCAGCCACGTGACATGCACAGGAGCTGGTTAAAGGTGCACTCCAGACATCAAGCAGATGTGAGAGAGGAAATGGGCCACTGAGATCTGCTGGGAACAGCCTAAGGAGCCACTAGGGAGAGGGCAGACATAGAGGGTCAACCCTAGCCTTCTGCTGAAAACCCTCAGGGATCTTGGCAAGAAACTGGGTGGGGCTAGGGTGGGTCTATTTTAAACACCACCTGAGTCTCTCCAGCAGGTCTGTATTGAGTTGGAGGGGAGGCAAACAGGAGAGGGACAGCCACTGCTATGGGCTGTGACTTGTCACATGATTTTATTAGACTTGAACTCCCCTGGAATAGACTATATATTGTTCTTAGCTCTGATTCCTTCTTACTTTCCCTCACTTGTTTTCTCTCTGCCTCGACTTTCTCATCCATTTTTCCCCCTCCTGTTGAAGTTGCTATACCTCTGTGAGCCATCACAAATCTTTTTTTTCCAAATGATGTACAGTATAAATAAATAATATTTTTTAAAATACACCAACCTCACTTGATGCTCACAACATTCCTTAGATATGATGTCCTTCAGAGAGTATGTGGCTTGGGCAAAATCAAAGCGCTTTTAAGTATCTTCTGACTCCAAGCCCAGTGTACTTCCCACCAGTGGTGATCTGTTGAGCCTGGACTGGGAATTGACATGGTGCCACACACATTCTCTCAGGCCTGTGAGGAGTCATCTAACCATGAGGAATGTGAGGCTCACAAAGCTTAGGTAATTTGATGGATGGGCTCATACAGCAGAGCAAGTAACAGAACCTGAATTCTGCCCCAGATGGGACTCCTTTGACTCCCACTTAGCAAAATAGAGAGCTCACCGGTGAGAGTGTTAGAGGCCACATCCTGCCACCCACTCAGTCTGCCACCCTTCAAGTCCATGGTTCTGCAATAACAAAACTAAGAAGAGCTAGCAATGGTTGCCCACCTTCCAGGGGCCAGTGTGTGTGTGTTAGTCACTCAGTCATGTCTGACTCTTTGCCACCCTATGGACTATAGCCCGTCAGTCTCCTATGTCCATGGAATTCTCCAGGCAAGAGTACTGGATTGGGTTGCTATTGCCTCCTCCCAGGGGATCTTTCCACCCCTGGGGGTCGAACCCAGGTGTCCCACATTGCAGCCATATTCTTTACCATTTGAGTCACCAGGGAAGCACTCGAGGTGCCAGGCACCATGTTAAATCCTTGACTTTCATTATTTCATTTTATCCTCACAATAATCCTCTGAGGCAGGTACCCTTCTGCTCCCTTACTTCATTCCCTGTGCTGTGTAATCTCAGCCACACCCATAGCTGCAGGTAGGACCTCTCTTCCGGGGGGTGACAAGCATCTTTCCATAGTCCAGACTTCTCTGGGCACTCCAGAGTAGGATTTCTGCTTGCCTACTTGACTTCTTGAATTTATTCGTGTGTTCACTTGGTAAATATTTGTTGAGCACCTATTATGTATTAAGCACTGTTCTAGATGCTAAGGATTTAGAAAGTAGGGACTTTCCTAGCAGTTCAGTAGTTAAGACTCTGTGCTTCCACTGCAGGGGCCACAAGTTTGATTCATGGTTGGGGAACTAAGATCACCCATGCCTTGAAGCACAGGAAAAAAAAAAAAAAGACAAAATTCCCTTTCTCCTGAAGCTTACATTCTAGTGGGTAAGAAAGAAAAGAACGATATCTAGATAGTGAGAAGAGGTAAGGTAAAAAAATAAATAAATAAAACAGAAAGTGAAAGTGAAATCGCTCAGTCGTGTCTGACTCTTTTCGAACCCATGGACTGTAGCCTACCATGCTCCTCTGTCCATGGGATTTTCCAGGCAAGAGTACTGGAGTGGGTTGCCATTTGCTTCTCCAAAGGATCTTCCCAACCCAGGGATTTAACCTGGGTCTCCTGCATTGTAGGAAGACGGTTTACCATCTGAGTCACCAGGGAAGTCTGATATCAAATATTGGAGAGATGCTGAACTTTTAGGTTGGGGGTAGAGAGAAGGCCTTGTTGATGATGGTGTTTGAATTGGGGAAGTGAAGGAGGTGGAGGAAGAGAGGTGGGCCTCTAAAATACCTCCAGATCAACAAGTTCAAAATCCAACCTATGACTGCCTCCTGAAAACCTAATCCTTGTCCAGTGATCTCAAGCTGAAGAAATGACCCCACCATCTATTGACTGGATGCAAGTCAGAAACATAGGAGTCATCCCTGACTCTGAACTCTCTCTCCCTTCCCCACACCCTTATCACCAGGTCTAATCCGTTACCAGGTTCTGTTGCATTTGTCTCCTATTTCCTACTCATGAGGCCAAGTGCTTCCCCATCTCCATTACTGCCGCTGAGATCCACGCCTACATCATCTGTTACCTGGACCAATGCAATAGCCTCCTGACTGGTGTCCCTGCTTCTGCTCTGGCCCCCATCTAATCTGTTCTCCTCACAGCACCGAGAGTTACCTTTTTCAAACTCAAATTTCAGAATGCTCTTATCTTGCTTAAAGCTTCCCATGGCATCACATAACTCTTAAGTTCTTCCTGGTAGGTTAGAGGCCAGACTCATGATCCATATGGTCTGATACCAACCTCCTTCTCTAGTCTTGTTTCATACTGGTATTGCCTCCCCTACCACCCCAACACACACACACACACACACACACCAGTCACACTAGCTTTATTTTAGAATCTTAAGCCAGTCGTGTTCTTGCCATGATAAGGCCTTTTTACATGCTTTTCCCCTTTCCTGAAATCTTATTCTTCACCTACCTCAAGCCAATCTGTGTCATTTATTAAAAGTTACCACCCCCTTCTCTGATCTTCTGGATTAGATCAAATTTTTATTTGGATTTTCTAGATTTTCCCTTTCACACATATAATTTTGCACTGATTTGTCTGCGCGTTTGATTTCTCTCTACCTGTCCCACTAAATAGTACCTCCATGAGGACAGAGATTCACATATTCATCATTGGATCCCCAGTGCCCACAGCAGTGCTTGACATGTAAGTAAGTGCTCAACAAATGTTTATTGAGTAAATGAAAGAATGAGTGAGTGAATCACCATTTCACAGATGAGAAACTGAGGCTCACAGAGGTAAAGTGTATCATTCAAGGCAACACAGCTACTTGGTGGCAGAGCAGGGATTTGAGTCTAAATTTGTTCAATTTCATCTCCCATATACTTTGGTATGCCTCTTTCTGCCTTTCTAAGTTTACTTTTTTAACTTCACTAATTATGTGTGAGCATATCCATGCTGTAAAAATTCAAACCATAAAGATTTTTATACAGTAAAAAGTGTAGGGGACTTCCCTGGTGGCACAGTAGATGAGGATCCACCTGCCAATGCAGGAGACACGGGTTAAATCCCTAGTCTGGGAAGATCCCACATGTTGTGGAGCAAGTAAGCCTGTGCACCACAACTACTGAGCCTGTGTGATAGAGCTGGCGAGCTGCAGCTACTGAAGCCCTCACGCCTAGGTCCTGTGCTTCACAACAAGAGAAGTCACCACAAGAAGCCCACGTACTGCAAAGAGGAATAGGTACTGCTCTCCACAACTAGAGAATACCTGTGCAAAGCAACGAAGACCCAGTGTAGCCAAAAATAAATAAATAAATAATTTGTTTAAGTGTAATCCCCCTGGCTTTGGTGCTCCTGTGGTGTATCACTGTCAACATTTTGTTATCTGTATTTCCAAGGCTCATTCTGTGCTTGTACTATACACATATAGCTAGCTAGCCATATTATATACACACATCGACACAGATAGATAAACATAGTTCCATTGGGTTTTGTTTTTTACGTTGATGGCTCATACTAGGTGTGTTCTTCTGAGGTTTCTTTTATTAAATTAACACTATGCTGTAAGATCTGTTGATGTCAGTACCTCAGCCTGGCACTCTCCTTTGCATACATGAGGAGATATGAAAATATTAAATGATGCATAAAATGCACAAGTGCCATGAAGTTATTATTTTATTATCAAAAGAGAGTCAGGTAGTAGTGTTTTGCTGCAATTCTTTATTATATGTCACTGTGCTACACTTTAGGGATCCCCAGATGAGGAAGACAGTTCTTGCTTGTATCCTGTCAGCAAAGATAAAGCTAGGAGGCTGAGACAGCAAGGCATGCTTAGGGCAACAGAAGTAGCTCTGTATTACCAGATCCTATAAGCAAAGGGCAAATGTGGGAGGGACAAGGCGTGGCACATAAGCAGGGGGCTAAATCAAGTGGGGTCTTATTTATCATGTTAAGGAGTGGATCTTTTCCTGAGGGCGCAGGGAACCATGTAAGGAGTACTGGTTAGGAATACATCAGCTATAAGTAGCAGACAATTTGCTAATAAAATTTTTTTCTCGATATAACAAGAAGTCTGAAGGAAGGCAGTTTCTGGCTTTGGTTCAGAAGGTCAACAAGTGCTCTTGGAGCTCAGGCTCTATCTTTTATAGTCATCATCCTGATTGTGTTCACTTTCATCTCTATGCTTATTGCTTCATAGTCCCAACATGGCCACATGGCTCCGGTATCACATCCATGTTGAAGGAAGTTAGAAGGCGAAAAGAGATTGCTTTCAGGAAACCAAAAATTTCCCCAGAATCTCCCATCAGATTGAAGCTTATAACTCATTGGCTAGAATTGTATGTGGCCGCCCTAACTTCAGGGAAAGCTGGAGAAATTAATATTTAGTTTTTATTACTTCTAAAGTGAGGGTACACAATGACTGGTAAAGAGTGTTTTGGTCCCCAGCCCAAATGATCTGCTTCCAGTAAGATTTACTCAGGGAATTGGCAGGAACTAAGGAATCAGGCCCTTCCGCCCTGTGGTGCCATTATAATTCTTCCCAAGAGATTTTTTGGGCAACCCTGAAATGCTGGGAAATTTTTCACTCAGGCCTGAAAATGTTTGCCAAGAAAATAATGCAGGATTCCTGGTTTGCACATAAGGAATAGGTAAAGCCCTTATTAAAGTAGGATATGGCCACTTCCACCTAGAGAATAGGTCTGTCCATCAGTCTCCAAATTGGAGCTGTTGGCTTAAGCCTTGTGTGGGAAAGCCCACACTATAAGGACATAGTTCTAAGAATCCACTCAGGAAGGATCAGATTTGAACTGCTTGAACTTAGAGAACTGCCCTGGCAGCTCCACTTCAGCTTATAGCAAATCTCTCTTGGCATTTGTATGTATGCCCTGTCTGAGAAAACTGTAATCTACTGCCAGGAAATGCCACTACCTACAAGAAAAGGAGGACCTACTGGTCACAGTCTCCATCAGGTCCCAGAAAGAAGAGTTTATTCATGCTACTGTCCTGAATCACAGACATGGCAGTAGGGACAGGGCTTGTGTTTGTGCGGTGAGGTTTTGAAAAGTTAAGCAGGATAGAAAGTTGATCAAAAGCCAGGGGATTTCAGGCTGAGATTGTGGGCCCAGATGATCTTGTAATTCACAAGTCTATATAATTGTATGATCTTTCTCTGGAAGAAACTATATATAGAAATGACAAAAAAAAAAAAGTTGAAAGGATATATGTTGCATAGAAGCAGAACGCCTAAGAACCCAAGCAAGAGTATTACATTAGTAACGGATGTTAATAAAAAGAAGGCTTAGAAAGCTTAAGGACCTCCTTTCTAAAGCAGAGAGCTGGGCTCTAGATAATATCAGTTCAGGCAACCCCCACCACAACCCAGGGAGCTGAGTATCACTAGCTCCATTTTTTACATATGAGATCTGCCTAAGTCAGGTCATATCAATGGTGCACTGTGAAGTATGGAATTCAGTTCCATTTATTTCTGATTTTAAAGTTCATGCTCAAAGGCACCCTCACTACACTGCATTGAACAGACTTTCCCTGGATGCCAGAAAATGATGATCTGTTTGAGAGGCTATTTTTCAGTAGAGAGAGAGAGTGACTATCTTTTATCTGCAATTTCTCATTAGTTTGGTTTTTGAAAGCCCACTTGAATGGTCTCTGCTTGTTTGTTGGTTTTTTTCATTCGAATGCACTCTGACCTAAGTTGCAACGGATAACTTGTTGCCAGGATATGTCTGTAATAGCCAGAATGGAAAGTAAGCAATAACAAAACAGCACAATCATCCAGTTCTTTGTGATGTCTGCATTTCTTTTTATTAACCCCATTATTTCTGAATCCTTTTGGGTGGGGCTAGAGATAGAGGAGAGCTATTAATGGCCAACTATTCTTTATTTCAAATCTATTCATATTATAGTTAATTATTGCTCTACAGACATTTAACACCCAAACTACAGTCTTTTTGGTTAAATTGTTGATGACTACATGGCCAGATAAAAAACAATCTTAAACAAAGATGAGCAGAATAAATTGAAACCTGACAAGTACTTTCATGACCCCACTAACTTTTCAAATAATAAGAACATTTGTGGGAAGCAATTCCTAACCCTTGACACTCCATGTGAAATGTGGCTAGCTCTCTGATACTTTCTCACACAATCCCACAGTAATTAAGCCCATTCTACAGATAAAGAAATTGAAGCTCGGGGGTGAAATGACTTGTCTGAGGAGGCCTTACAAATAACTGAGAAAAGAAGAGAAAGGCAAAGGAGAAAAGGAAAGATATATCCATCTGAATGCAGAGTTCAAAAGAATAGCAAGGAGAGATAAGAAAATTTTCCTAAGTGATCAGTGCAAAGAAATAGAGGAAAACGATAGAATGGGAAAGACTAGAAATCTCTTCAAGAAAATCTAAGATACCAAGGGAACATTTCATGCAAAGATGGGCACAATAAAGGACAGAAATGGTATGGACCTAACAGAAGCAGAAGA
Organism: Oryx dammah; assembly: GCF_014754425.2. NCBI lineage: Eukaryota > Metazoa > Chordata > Mammalia > Artiodactyla > Bovidae > Oryx > Oryx dammah. Next base: position 44,400,553 of record NW_024070207.1, read on the forward strand.
TATTAAGAAGAGGTGGCAAGTATACACAGAAGAACTATACAAAAAGGATCTGAATGACCCAGATAACCACAATGGTGTGATCACTCACCTAGAGCCAGACAACCTGGAGTGTGAAGTCAAGTGGGCCTTAGGAAGCATCACTATGAACACTGCTAGTGGAGGTAATGGAATTCCAGTTGAGCTATTTCAAGTCCTGAAAGACTATGCTGTGAAAGTGCTGCACTCAATATGCCAGCAAATTTGGAAAACTCAGCAGTGGCCACAAGATGGGAAAAGGTCAGTTTTCATTCCAATCCCAAAGAAAGACAATGCTGAAGAATGTGCAAACTATCACATAATTGTACTCATCTCACATGCTAGCAAAGTAATGCTCAAAATTCTCCAAGCTAGGCTTTAGTAGTACATGAACCAAGAACTGCCAGATGTTCAAGCTGGATGTAGAAAAGGCAGAGGAACCAGAGACCAAATTGCCAACATCCATTGGTTCATAGAAAAAGCAAGAGAATTCCAGAAAAACATCTATTTCTGCTTTATTGACAACACCAAAGCCTTTGACTGTGTGGATTACAACAAACTGTGGAAAACTCTTAAAGAGATGGGAATAACAGACCACCTTACCTGTCTCCTGAGAAATCTGTATGCAGGTCAAGAAGCGACAGTTAGAACTGGACATGGAACAATGGACTGGTTCCAAATTGGGAAAAGAGTACGTGAAGGCTGTATATTGTCACCTTGCTTATTTAACTTATATGCAAAGTACATCATGCAAAATGCCTGGCTGGATGAAGCACAAGCTGGGATCAAGATTGCTGGGAGAAATATCAATATCCTCAGATATACAGATGACACTACCCTAATGGCAGAAATTGAAGAGGAACTAGAGTCTCTTGATGAAAGAGAAAGAAGAGAGTGAAAAAGCTGGCTTAAAACTCAACAGTCAAAAAATGAAGATCATGGCATCCAGTCCCATCACTTAATTGCAAATAGGTGGGGAAACAGTGAGAAACTTTATTTTCTTGGGCTTCAAAATCACTGAAGATGGTGACAGCAGCCATGAAATTAAAAGATGCTTGCTTCTTGGAAGAAAAACTATGACAAACCTCGACAGCATATTTAAAAAGCAGGGACATTACTTTGCCAACACAGGTCTGTCTAATCAAAGCTCTGGTTTTTCCAGTAGTCATCTATGGATGTGAGAGTTGGACCATAAAGAAAGCTGAGTGCCGAAGAATTGTTGCTTTTGAACTGTGGTGTTACAGAAGACTCCTGAGAATCCCTTGGCCTGCAAGGAGATCAAACCAGTCCATCTTAAAGGAAATCAGTTCTGAATATTCATTGGAAGGACTGATGCTAAAGCTGAAGCTCCAATACTTTGGCCACCTGATGCGAAAAAGAGACTCATTGGAAAAGACCCTGATACTGGGAAAGATTGAAGGCAGGAGGAGAAGGGGATGACAGAGGAGGAGATGGTTGGATGGCATTACTGACTCAATGGACATGAGTTTGAGTAAGCTCTGGGAGTTGGTAATGGACAGGGTAGCCTGGCATGCTACAGTCCATGGGGTCACAAAGAGTTGGACACAACTGAGTGACTGAACTGAACTGAAGGGCACACAAAGAATGAGTGGTAGAACCATGATTTGAACTTAAGTCTGTACAGTCCTCGTATGTGTGATCATTTTGGCTCAGCTCTAAGAATGGGTAAGACTTAGATGTGAATTTCAATCTTCATAGAATAAGTAAACAGAAAAACTGCATCTGAACATTTCTATTAATGAACTTGACCTACTGATCTTTATAGAGCATGTCACCCAACAACCATTAACTACACATTTTTTTTTTCAGGTACACATGAAACATGAACCAGGGCAGACAAATTTGGAACCATAAAATAAATCTCAATACATTTAGAAAGATTCAAGTCATACAAAGTCTGCTCTGTGACCACAGAGAATTCAATAAAAAATCAATGATGGAGTGACTTCCCTGGTGGTCCAGTAGTTAAGAATCTGCCTGCCAATGTAGGGGGCACAGGTTTGATCCCTGGCCTGGGAAAATCCCACATGCTTCAGGGCAACTAAGTGCAAGAGCCACAGCTACTGAGCCTGCATGCTCTGGAGCCTGTGAGCAACAAGAGAGTGTGTGTTAGTCGCTCAGTCATGTCCAACTCTTTGTGACGCCATGGACTGTACAGCCTGCCAGGCTCTTCTGTCCATGGGATTTTCCAGGCAAAGATACTGGAGTGAGTTGCCATTTCTTTCTCCAGGGGATCTTCCCAACCCAGGGATAGAACCCAGGTCTCCCGCATTGCAGTCAAATGCTTTACCATCTGAGCTACTAGGGAAGCCCACAACAAGAGGAGCCAATGCAATAAGAAGCCCGTGCACTACAACTAGAGAGTAGCCCCTGCTTGCTACAGCTAGAGAAAGCCCATACACAGCAACAAAGACCCAGCACAACCATAAATAAATAAAATTTTAAAAGTTTAAAAAATTAAAACAAATATCAATGATGGAAAGATCTCCAGAAATTCTCTAAATATTTAAACACCAAATAATATTTTTAATGAGCTGTGGGTTAAAGAAAATTCAAAAGTAAAATTAGGAAGTAATTTGAATTGAATGCAAACACAACATAACAAAACTTGTGGAAAACTGCTAAGAAAGTAGTCTTGGGGGAGATTTATAGCACTAAATGCCTATATTAGAAAAGTCTCAAATTAATGGCCTCAGTTATACGATATCACTTATTTGTGGAATCTAAAAAATAATACAAGTGAATCTATATACAAAACAGAAACAGACTCACAGATATAGAAAACAAGCTTGAGATTACCAAAGGGGAGAAGAAGGGGGAAGGCAGAAATTATTATCTTGTAGTAAGCTATAATGGAATATAATTCGCAAAAATATTGAGTCATTATTCTGCACACCTGAAACTAACACAATAATGTAAATCAACTGTACTTCCAATTTAAAAATGCTTCAGTCATGCCAGTGTGATGTTGGCAGAGGCATGGATACACTGAGCAGATAGAGAATCCAGAAATGGACTCAAACAAATAAGCCTAAGTTATTTTTGACAAAGCTACAAAAGCAATTCAACAAAAACCATTTTCAACAAATGATGTTGAAGTAATGAGACATCCATTGACAAAAAAATTAAATCTCCCTTAGCCTCACAGAACATTATGCTGCCATTAATGCAAATGAATCACAAGCTTAATTGTAAAACTTTTAGAAGAAGCACAGTAGAAAATCTTTTGAATCTAGGGTTTGATGAAGAGTTTTAGCCTTGATAACTAAAGCAAAACTCGTAAAAGGAAAAACTGATAAATTGAACCCCATCAAAACCAATAAGTTCTGCTTTGAGAAAGACCCAGTTTAGAAGATGAAATGACAAGCTACAGACTCAGAGAAGCTATTTGCAAACCAGATATCTGACACAAGACTACTATCTAGAACTCTCAAAACTCAACAGCAAAATAACAATAGTAATGACAGTAATAATAAAAATCCAACTAGAAAATGGGCAGTTATGGAGTCAGAATTCAACTGTGCTCAGTGGCTGCTGATAAGAAACTAAGTAACATGAATGTTAGTCACTCAGTCATATCCGATTCTTTGAAACCCCATGGACTGTAGCCCACCAGGCTCCTCCGTCCATGGGATTTTCCAGGCAAGAATACTGGAGTGGCTTTCCATTTCCTTCTCCAAGCAACATGAGGAAAAATGACTTTTTTAGTTTCCTTACTTCTCTAATGAGGAGGACCTCTGGCTGTCTGTTAAGCTTTTTCTGGTCATTTGTATTTCTTTCTGCCAACGTATGGGTAGATGTCCAGGGCCAATTTGGGGTCAGTAAACACCCTTAATTGAGAAAAAGCATGCAAAGAAAGAAGTTGAAAACAAAACCAGAGAATTTAACAACACTTCTCACTTCTGCCAAGATGAAGATCTGGGCCAAGCGTTTTAATTCTTTTAACTTTCACTAGATAACATTATCATGTTATATGGATTATATTAATCATAATATAAAGGTATGTAAATGATAACCACAGATTTGAAGCAAAAGTTAGAATTTACTGTCTGTCAAATGCAAATGTACTTATGGGCATAGTGAGCATTTGAATTCAGGATCAGAGTTATACATGCTATTATATTTCTATACATATTGTGGTATTTCTTGAGTACCCACTATGCATACATATTTAATTTTAAAATACATTTAAAAATTTTTAGGAGTTAATTTTCATGAGTGAATAAATATATCTCAAAGTGAATTCTGAAGAATATTCAGTTTTTTCCCAAAGAAAGGAAGGAAAAAGAAAGTGGTGCTTCTTACTCTGGATGAAGTATCAATATTCCTTAGCAGAGTTCCCTTCAGTCATCAACAAAGATATATATTTATTTTTAAATTAATTTTTAGCACTGAATGGAGGCAAGAACTCTGAGCTGGCAGTTAATAGACCTAAATTGTCGTGCACATTCCACCACCAACTCCTGGTGTGGCCTTGATGAAATCCCTTTCCTTGCTGGGACTGTATTTCCCACGTAAGAGGAGGGGTTTCGACTAGAATATGACATCTCTGGCCCTTCCATAGAATGCTATAAATGTGTGTGTGTCTTATTTATCTACTTTGGGAAATAAAAATGCTTTATCCCTCAGAGCATATAAGCCAAACAGTTACATTTAATCTCGGCACGGCTAAAGAAGCATTCTTTCCTGTATGTTGAGATACAAGTAAAAGAAAAGACTGAATAAATTCCATGGTCAATTACATGGTCAGTGAATCACAAGAGTAGAGGCTCTTGGAATTTGGCAGCTACTGTTGGATTCAAAAGATGTGCTGAGAAGCAACGGTTTTAGCAAGTAGTTTCCCTGTTTACTCGAGCCTGGAGGCTGTTGCTAATATTTGGGACCAAGAGTATTGTAGATCGTTCCATTTAACAGCCCCTCTGAAGATCAGATTCTGGAATTTCATGGACTTGCCAAATTTTAAAATCATAATCTATGACATGCGGCCATGCCTGTTATGATTTCAATCTGGCCCTGAGTTATTAAACAGGCCAGTGGCTCTGAACTAGGTGGAGGGTTGCGGCTTAGAGGCAACACAGATGGCGGGATTATTCTTATTCTTCTCTTATTTTCTAGTAGCTCTCTAGGGTCTAGGTCTGTGTAAGAATTTGATTTTCCTTCCTTCTAGACTCCTTCCTGAAGAGAACTTTCATGAGAATCTGCACAGCCCTCACTCTCCCTGTCACTCCTCCAACACAATTCCTCAGGGTGAGCATTCGAACTGAAATCCTTGGGCCTGGGGCCTAAGAGTCCAGTGTGGTGGTCCCTTGACTTCAGTGCAGGTGGAGAGTTTGGTATGGATATGGGAAGGATGGGGTTTCCCTGGTAGCTCAGCTGGTAAAGAATCTGCCTGCAATGCAGGAGATACCTGTTCAACTTCTAGGTGGGGAAGATCCCCGGGAGAAGGGATCGGCTACCCACTGCAGTATTCTTGGGTTTCCCTGGTGGCTCAGATGGTATAGAATCCGTCTGCAATGCGGAAGACCTAAGTTCGATCCTTAGGTAGGGAAGATCCCCTGGAGGAGAGCATGGCAACCCACTCCAGTATTCTTGCCTGGAGAATCCCATGGACAGAGGAGCTTGGGGAAGCTACAGTTTGTGGGGTCACAAAGAGTCGGACTGAGTGACTAAGCACAGCACAGCACAGCGTGGGAAGGATGGGCTCCTGGTGACATGCCAGGAATTGAATGGGTCCAGAGGCAGCTTACACACATACACAAACTTAAAAGGTGAATCTGATTAGAAGCCAGTGTCTCCTTCACTCCATTGTCAAAATAAGATAAATCAAGATATAAATAGATACTTCTTACCCAGGGGCCAGAAATAGCTTTTCTCCCCCTATTTTTTTTTTTTTTTGGTTTTTTTGGCTGTGAATCATTTGGGATCTTCGTTCCCCAACCAGGGATTGAACCCATACCCTTTGCATTGAAAAGCAGAGTTTTAACCACTGGACCACCAGGGAAGTTCCAGAATTAGCTTTCTTTAATTTTTTGATTCTGAGTGGCAATCTCAGTGTAATATGTATATGCGTGTATGTATGTATATATATAAATATATACATGCATACATGTGTGCTCAGGCGCTTCAGTCATGTCTGACTCTTTGCAACCCTATGGACTGTAGTCTGCCAGGCTCCTCTGTCCACAGGATTCTCCAGGCAAGAATATTGGAGTGGGTTGCCATGCCCTGCTCCAAGGGATCTTCCCGAACCAAGGATCAGCTGAAGTCTCCTATGTCTCCTGCCTTGGCAGGCAGATTCTTTACTGCTGAATCACCAGGGAAGCCCACAAATGGATACATGTTGTGATAAATATGTATCCTCTACATATGAGATATATATATATATATATATATATATATATATATATAGTTGGACAAAGCTACCTCCACAGAATAACAGCTTGGAAGGCTATGTTGCAAGACAGAAGTAGGACCTGACAATGAAAGCTGGACTGAGTAGCTAAATGAATGAACGTGAAGTTGAAGGTGAGTCAACAGTGCAATAAGCACATCTGTGGACTTCTGGTTAGGTGAAATTTGCTCTCTGAGTGGGGAAGTGAGTGAGCTCTGCACTGCCATGTATGAGTCACACTCCACCCAGGGGCATCTGGCTGCTACCTTGGGCTGTCAAACAGAGAAATACATATTGCAAAATTTTCTGACGAGAGTTCTAAGGAACACCTCAGTTCAGTTCAGTTCAGTTGCTCAGTTGTGTGTGACTCTGCGACCCCATGAATCGCAGCACATCAGGCCTTCCTGTCCATCACCAACTCCCGGAGTTCACTCAGACTCACGTCCATTGAGTTGGTGATGCCATCCAGCCTAGAGCCTTCCAAATGAGAAAAAGTTGATAGGAGAGTGAGTGGCCTGGAGATAAACAGCCTTGGTGCACAGGGCTGCCCCAGAACACATGGGGAGTGACCTCGGTAAGGCCCAACCAGGAGGAGTGGATGAAAGGTGCGGTATAGAACAATGAGAGCTTTCCAAAGAGAAGACAGGTTGCCCCACATGATAGCAATCCATTCATCCCCGGAGGTATTCAAGCTGGCCATCCATTTGGCTGGGATGCTGAAGAGGAGATTCAAATATCACATGCATGGGGCCCTGAGATCCATGGCGCATGGCACATGACACGTGACACTCTTCAACAAGTGGAAAGAGTAGAGTGTCTGGTCCAGGGCACCTACACAGCTCTGTAGATGTGTAGATATAGTCATATATCTCAAGTGAGAGGTTCAGGAAAAAATGTGGAAAACTTGTACAGTGTACATCTTCTTCTCCAAAGGACACAGAGACATCCTGTGACAATCTCAGACCCAAAGAAGACAGAGTGGTCCTGAGTAAAGTCCACATGGTCACCATTTCTTTAGCAAGCACGATCCCAAATGATGCCTTCTTGAGAGTGGCTTACCTCCTTGTCAGCTGTGCCCCTCCATAGTCTAGGTCCTTTCATCCTCCCCGGATGAACTGCAGTTGAAGAAAGTGACCAAAAGTTGATTGAAACTTACTGTTGACAAGAATGTTCTTCTGCGTGGCTGAGTTGGGGGTTGGACATCTGAGAGTTGAGACATCAGGAACTGGGATGAGTGAACAAGTTCCTCCTGGGAAGTCGTCTTTGAACCTCATTTGTCTCTGAGAAATGGCCATCGAAGACTTGCTGCCATTCTGTGTCTTGTCCTGCAAACTGGTACCCGCTCCATACATGGGAGTGCTAGCTCGCTCACCAGTAGAAACATTCTTTGGACAGAAATAGTCATTTATGCTGGTGACAGGTGATGTTTAATTTCTGGGGATGGCTTTTTAAATTTTTCCATTACTCTAGGACTTTTCTTTTCCCATCTCTTCCATCCTTTTTCATTCCAAATGAATTATTTTTTCAGTGGACATGTCTGTAGAGTAAAGACAGAATGCTTTGTAAAATGGTGAAACTGGGTTCTTTCAGACAAGGGTGACATGTAGCATTTTTTTCTGATAGTTGAGAAACAATAGTAGATCTTTTGGGACTTAAGCTGGAATTAGTCTTATCAGTCTCTATTTTTGGTTTATTTTTTTCACCCTGTCAGTTTAACTCTGTCTTAAAGGCACAAATAGCAAGGGGTGTAACAACATCTGGAATATGGTAGAAAGTGGGCTGAAAAAGATGATTCTTCATTCTGTAGCAGTATCACTTTATGAGTGGGCCAACCACCATGGCTCTCAGACACTGTTAGACCCGTGGGGAGCTTGTAAGAACATCTAGTCCGACCCCTCACTTTCCTGACAGCTTTTCAGCCTCCTTCCCTTGCCATTGTTCCCCACATCTGGGCAAGCTGATGAGAAAGCTTGGGTGTTGCGACCTTTAGTGCCCAGCAGGAGATTTAAATCACACAAGGCTCTGTACACCTGTGGGAACCTTCACTTCTGCCAACCCCCTAATCAGAGGTAAAACCCCTTCTTTCCCTGCTTTCCCAAGCCATGTTTGGACCAGCTTGGGAACCCTGCCCTGCTTTCCCTAGAAAAACCCCATTATATAATTAATAACCCTTTTCACACCCTCTGTGTGTGTGTTTAACAGCATCAGTCTTGACATTGGGACCAAACTTTGGGTAGATGACCACAGCACAACTCTGAGGCGTCTGCTGTTATCATCAGCACGTTACTGATGAGGAAACTGAGGAACAGGGAGGTCAAAGTCATGCACAGGGACTGTAAAAAGCTTACACAATTACAGAAAGCACTCCTGAAAATAAACACACTGCTAAGATTTTCATTCCGACCTGCCTAAGAATGTTCTATGTCCAGAGTGTGCAGTTGAAATGTATTAATAAGCAAAGGATCTGAGATGAATCTTTGACTTCTAGTTAAAGTTCCTACCCAAGATTATACAGCTAGTAAGTGATGGAGCTGGGATCGAATCCCAGGCTCTGGGGCTCTGGAATCTACATTCTAAACATCTCAGAAAGGGACTTCCCAGATAGTGCAGCAGTTAAGACTCCATGCTTCCACTGCGGAGGACGCAGGTTTGATCCCTGGTCAGGGAACTAAGATCCCACATGCCACATGGCTTGGCCAAAAAGAACCCAAACAACAACAACAAAATAAATAAATTTAACATCTGCCTGATAATAAGCCTGTGCAGCAGTAGAATAAACCCAGGTTTGATGATGCTTAATATGTATAGAATAATCCTCATGCTATATACCAGACACTGTGCTAAGTTCTTTACTGAATCTTTTTACAACTCTGTAAAGTCAATGCAATTATTATCCCCATTTTACAGATAAGGAAATTGGAGGCTCAGAGAGGTTAAGAAACATGCCGGAGGCCACACAGCTAATAAGTGGAGTAGCTGGCTTGAGAAGCTCCATGAGTTGATATATTAGAAGCTGTACGGTATAATATGCATTTAGAATGTGGACATTTTGGTTCTTAGGTCTATAATAATAAAGGTCAGATTTTCTATGTATTGAATGATAAGCCCTTTACATGCATTATCCTAGTTAAACTTAATACTATAACATAAGTACTGCTTTATTTCCATTTTACAGATGAGCCACTTGAGTCTCAGAGACATTAACACAACATTTTTGAGGAAAGTTTTATTAATGTAGGGACCTGGAGAGGAGCTGAGCTCTGAAGTTTGTCTGATTAGAACAACCAAGCTCTGGAAGACTTAACTGGTTGGATTTGTAGTTTGAGTCTCAGTTCTCTCCTCTGCCGACTGAAAGTACACAGTCTCTAGCAAGGACCCAGCCATATCTTTAGGATTTTAAAACACAACCAGCTGCCCTGCCCCGGGCCTCCCCCCATCAGCACCTCTTGAGCTGTTGCAGCGTATTCCTGTTCAGCACCTCCTGTCAGATGCCTCGTTCTTGCTGATGTCGGGGACTGGACTGTCACTGGACGGGCCCTGGCTGCTGTGGCTACTCAGGCAGCACATGCTGGAAGTCCCTGTTATCTCTGGGACTGCTCTTTCTGGTATGTTAAGGATTTATTCAGTCGAAAAAGAAGAAGGAACCGAAAACCTTCTGTGGCCAGTACGTGTATTTCTCCTTGTGCGTATCCTGGCATTGGTATCTCTGGACATGGAAATCCACATACCCAGCCAGGAGAGTGTTGAGTGAACCCACAGAAAATGGAGAAGAATGCAACACTGGGAGAGGCCCAGGCGTGGTCCTTTGTTGTTGTTTAGTCACTAAATCATGTCCAACTCTTTGCAACCACATGGACTGTAGCCCACCAGGATCCTCTGTCTATGGGATTCTCTAGGCAAGAATACTGGAGTGGGTTGCCATTCCCTTCTCCAGGGGATCTTCCCGACCCAGGGATGGAACCCAGGTCTCCCTCATTTCAGTCAGATTCTTTACCATCTGAGCCACCAAGGAAGACCAGTATGGTCCTGTGCTGTGCTGTGCTTAGTCACTCAGTCATATCTGACTCTTTGCGACCCCATGGACTGTAGCCTGCCAGACTCCTCTGTCCATTGGGATTCTTCAGTCAAGAATGCTGGAGTGGGTTGCCATGCCTTCCTCCAAGGGATCTTCTCAACCCAGGGATCAAACCCAGCTCTCCCACACTGCAGGAAGATTCTTCACTGCCTGAGCATCAAGGAAGCTCCAGTGTGGTCCTCAGTTCAGTTCAGTTCAGTTCAGTTCAATTCAGTCACTCAGTCGTGTCTGACTCTTTGCGACCCCATGAATCGCAGCACGCCAGACCTCCCTGTCCATCACCAACTCCCGGAGTTCACCCAGACTCATGTCCATCGAGTCAGTGATGCCATCCAGCCATCTCATCCTCGGTCATCCCCTTCTCCTCCTGCCCCCAATCCCTCCCAGCATCTGCCACCAAGTCAGCCCTGCCACTAAAAAACTGAAAGCCTGCAACTGCCTCAAATTTCTTTACTTAAGATTGGGGTTTAAAAAAAAAAAAGATTCGGGTTTGATTCTAACTCTCTTCCTATAAAGAAAGTTTATGTTCACACAAGCCTGAGACAGCCCTAAGATGTATGTGGACCCAAAGACGGATGGAGAAACATTACCTGCAGTTACTATTAAACATCTTCAGAGAATTGGAGTTTTGGGGTGGAAGCAGGGAGCCTGAAACAGTGAAGGTACTTGGGAGAAGTAGAAATGCCCTCGAGTCGAAGTGAGCAGGTCTGGCTAAGCAAGTTGGTTATTTCAGCTCTGCTTGGCCTTGGACAAGTCCTCTCCTTTCCCTTCTCAGGCCCTTTGAGTCCTTCTTCATTTGAACTTCAGTGCTATATGCTCTTTTTTTCCTTTTTAAAAGTGCTTACAGCTCTAGTGTTATTTGATTTCATTGAAGAAAATAACAAGCCTTCATCAAGTGCCCATCATATGTGCCTGTCACTATGCAAGTTCCTCAAGTAAAGCTACAGCCAAAGGGCTTGGGGACCACAAAGACAGTGAGAGTTCAGGCGGGCATGTCAGAGGAGGTGCCTCTGAAGCTGTGCTGAGGTGAATGAGCAGCAGAAAACAAGAGCAGGCAGCGAGAGGCCCACACACTCTTCTGAATCACCTGAAATTGTGAAAGAGTCAGAAGGAACCTGGCTCATTTCCGGGAACCTGGGAGCCACAGGAAGTTGGGTATTTCTGTCGGGATGTGCGTGGTGGTAAGGAATGAGGCCTCAAATGGCTGGTCAGGGAATTTGGACTTTGTCCTATGGCAGCACAGGTTGCCAACAGGGGTTCTTTAGAAATGAGATTGCAGAATCAGATGGCTTTTGTGGGACTGTCACCCAAGTCTCAGTGGGGAGGATGATCTAGCACAGGAGACCCTACAGGCCTGGAGGGGATTTAGGATGCTCGTTCACAAGGGAGAGTCCAGACAAAGGACAATGGCCCTCTGGTGGATGATGCTGTCCACCTCCTGATACTCAGGCCCTGTGGAATCCCTCCCCTCGGTTGCGGGCTAGCCCTAGTGAGACAAATTATGACAGTACAGCAAAGATGATGGATATTGCTTCCAAGATCAGATTACAGAAAGACTGTGACTTCTGAAGCCAGTTGCCATGTGATGAACTGTCCTATGGAGGGGCCCAGATGGCAAATCACTGATGTCTGTGGTCAAAGCCAGTGGGGACCAGAGGCTGGTGTGCAGCCACTTGAGTTAACTGGGAAGCGGAGTTTCTGAGGCAGGCCAACAACAGCCATGTCAGTGACATTGGAAGCACATCCTTCCCCACTGGAGCCTGGAGCCAGCTCTTCTCCCAACCACCACCTTGACTGCAGCCTGTGAGAAACCTGGAGCCCACTAAGCCGGGCCTGGATTCCTGGCCACAGAAATGGTGAGTAGTTACTATCTGTTGTTTTATACTGCTAACATTTTGGGTTATTTCTTACACAGCAACAGATAAGTAACACCAAGCCTCAACTAAGAGAATGAGAATAAAGAACAGATGGATTCTGGAACTGGTTGGAAATTAGAGTGTGAGGGGGAAAGAAATGTCTAGGCGGACAGGGGTGCTGTTTAATCAAGATGGAAAATAGAGAAGTGCTGGTTTGGGGAGGAAAATGATAAGTTAGTTTGGTCCAGTCAAAGTTTGACGGACTGTAGACAGTACTACAGTCAAGAGGCAGTTGGGTCTAAAGATCTGAGGCTCAGGAAAACCATACAGACTGAACTTTTGAGAAGATCAATGGAGAGGTGACTCTTAAACATGCAGAGACCAAGGCCAAGACCATAGAGATGTTCAGCAGTTAAAAGACTGTCCTGTATCATCACAAAACTGTTGGTGATTATGTATGTGTTTCGTCTATGTATATCTTCTCCCAAGCAGTTGCCTCTCATTCCAAAATACTTTTCCAGGTTTCAAACATGGCAGATCACATAGACTGGCAACAAACTACCAACACCATAGAAGAGCCCCTGGATCTTCTCAGGCTCAGCCTGGATGAGCGAATCTATGTGAAAATGAGAAACAACAGAGAACTTTGAGGCAGGTTACATGCTTATGACCAATATTTAAGAACAATATTGGGAAATGTGGAAGAAACTGTGGCAACTATAGAAAGTGAAAGAGAAGCATTTCAAGAGATATATAAGTAAACAAAATGGAAAATTCTGATGCTCTTTGTCTGGGGAGATGGTGTTGTGCTAGTGGTCCCACCATTTACAGTTGACTGAAACAAAGAATTTATCCAGGGTGGAAAGCAGGAGATTTTGTATGATTGCCGCTTTAAACATAGAAGATATTCATAAGAGAAACTGTCTACATTTTTATACTAAGGAATAACCAAGAATTCTTCCACTCCTGAAATAAACTGATTTGCAGATAACTCACAAAATCTTAAGCTATATGGCATTTTTACTTTTTCTCTACCCCTTCCAATAAACGTGATCACCAAGATGCAGAAAAATAAAATAAAATACTTTCCCTTCACTTTGCAGCCATATTTGCAACCCAGTTTTACCTCACTAAAGATTCCAAATGTCTGTGCCCTTCCACCTTTCAGGTGTACCTGAGCCTCTCCAAATGGGACAAGCTCCAGCTGAGAGACTGCTATGCACATCTGCTGGTGATTTCCATTGCTTGTAATTATTGGCAACATCTCTAGAGTTTATATGTTGTTTACACACTCAGCCTAATTTATTCTTTGCAAAGAAATCATATAAAGCAACATAGCAGGAGAGCTTGTAACTGGAAGAAATATAGTACATGGAGCGTCTAGGAGATGTCAAGTTGACCCAGAGATCTTTTCAGGGGGTGGAGGTGGTGAGAGTGTTTCCAGCTAACCTGCAGAATGTAAACAGAGCCTGCAGACAGACTGAAAGACAGCTCTATCAGCTCTGCTGGAGGTGTTGACACTACTATCCTACCCAGGGTGTGAGCACAGAAGCTTGTTACCATTCCAATTTTGCTGAGCTGCTTGGGGCTTTTGACATTACAGATATCCCGTTCCTGCACTGAGAAGCTCGTACAAGATTCTTTAAGGTAGAAGGCACCTTGGAGGTCGCTTTACAATAGAGTGCACAGGCTAATTCTGAGTGTTTCAAACTGTGTGCTTGTAAATAATCCATGGTATTTCAATTGAGCAATTAATAAAGCAGTGAACAGAGAATTCTTTTAGCAATATTAGTAGATGGAATTGGCTTTTATTACTATACAAACCCAAATTAAATTTGATGGAGCAATAAAATGAGAACACCAGACTGAGGACTCTTCCTGCCCGAACAGCTTTGGTTCGGAGAGTACATTTGACTTTGAGGTTGCACCTGGTGTTTATGGCAGGCCCTAGGACTGGACATGCTGCCTGCCAAACACCTCTCCTACTGTCATCCACCAGAACATTTTGTTTTTGTTGTTTTAAATAGCTGCTTTGTTGAGATATAATTCAATAATATAAAACTCATCTGTGCAAAATGTACAATTCAGTGGTTTTTAGCATATTCAGAGTTGTGCACCCATCATCACAATTGATTTTAGAACTTTTTCATCACACCAAAATGAAGCCCTGTGCCCATTAACAGTCACTCCTCAGTTCTTCTCAATCCCTCCTGACCTTGTTGTTCAGTTGCTCAATCATGTGTGACTCTTTGCAACCCCATGGACTCAGCATGCCAGGCTTTTCTGTCCTTCACCATCTCCCAGAGTTTGCTCAAACTCATGTCCATCGAGTCAGTGATGCCATCCAACCATCTCATCCTCTGTCCTCCCCTTTTCCTCCTGTCCTCAATCTTTCCCAGCATCAAGGTCTTATCCAATGAGTCAGTTCTTCACATCAGATAGCCAAAAAGTATTGGAGCTTTAGCTTTAGTCCTTCCAATGAATATTCAGGGTTGATTTCCTTTAGGATTGACTGGTTTGATCTCCTTGCTGTCCAGGGGACTCTCAAGAGTCTTCTCCAATACCACAGTTCACCCTAGGCAGTCCATAATCTACTTTCTGTCCCTGTGGTTGTGCCTATTCTGGATATTCACATAAACGGAGTCATACAATGTGTAGTTTTTCTTGATTGGCCTTTTTCAGTTAGCATAATGTTTTCAGGGTTCATCCATGTGGTAGTATGTATCAATACTTCATTTCTTTTTTAAAAATGAACTTCACTTTTTAGAACAGTTTTAGATTTACAGAAAAATTGAGACTATAGTAGAGACTCTCCATATACTGTACCCAGTTTCCTCAATTGTTACCATCTTATAATAGTATAGTACATGCCTGACATTGATGAACCAACAATGATACATTATTACTAAATAAACCCATGCTTTATTAAGATTTCTTCAGTTTTTCCCTAAAGTCATTTGAGTGTTCCAGGATCCTATCCAGAATACCATATTACATTTATATTTCTTTGAATCATCATATATTATGTTGAATCATCATGTCACCTTAGGCTACTCTTGGCTATGACAGGTTCTCAGACTTTCCTTGTTTTTTATGACCTTGACAGTTTTGAGGATTGCTGGTCAGATATATGGTACAGTTATCCTCAGTTGGGACTTTCCTGGTGGCACAGTGGTAAAGAATGTGCTTGCCAATGCAGGTAACACAGGTTCAGTTCCTGAGTCGGGAAGGTCCCCTGGAGAAGGAAGTGGCAACCCACTCTAGTGTTCTTGCCTGGGAAATCCCGAGGACAGAGAAGCATGGCAGGCTACCATACACAGGGTTACAAAAGAGTCGGACACAACTAAGCAACTAAACAACAATAACATCGTCAATCAGGATTTGTCAGATGTTTCCCTAATCATTAGATTGATTATGGGTTTAGGGCCACAGCAGAAAAGTGCCATTTTTGTCACATCATGTCAAGGTACGTACTGTCAACATGACTTGTAATTGCCAATGTTGACTTTAATCTTCTGGCTAAGGTAGTGTTTGTTCAATTTCTCAGCTGCAATGTTAACTCTTTTCCCCCTTTCCATACTGTTCTCTTTGGAAGGTAGTCACTATGACTAACCCACACTTAAGGTGTGGGGAGTTATGCACAGATTTGTCTCCTCCCCTTCCCTCATTCATGTATTTACTTATTTATTTATTTATTTTAAAAATATTAATTTATTTGGCTGTGCCAGGTCTTAGTTGCAGCATGCGGGATCTATTTCCCTGACCAGGGGCTGAACCTGGGCCCCTGCACTGGGAGCATGGAATCTTAGTCACTGGACCACCAGGGAAGTCCCCGCTTATTTATTTATATCAGTGTGGATGATGCCTATTTGTTGTATACTTTGGGTTATAATCCTGCTGCTGCTGCTGCTAAGTTGCTTCAGTCATGTCTGACTCTGTGCGACTCCATAGATGTCAGCCCACCAGGCTCCCCTGTCCCTGGGATTCTCCAGGCAAGAACACTGGAGTGGGTTGCCATTTCCTTCTCCAATGCATGAAAGTGAAAAGTGAAAGTGAAGTCACTCAGTCGTGTCAGACTCTTAGTGACCCCATGGACTGCAGCCTACCAGGCTCCTCTGCCCATGGGATTTTCCAGGCAAGAGTACTGGAGTGGGGTGCCATTGCCTTCTCTGCGTTATAATCCAGTACTACTTTATTCATTTTGTTGCTCAAATTTATTAAGATTTGGTCATTGGAAACTGTTTTAGGTGGCTCCTATGTCCTTTTGAGGCTTCCCTGGTGGCTCATACCATAACGAGTCTGCCTGCAATGCAGGAGACCCAGGTTCGATGCCTGGTTGGGAAGATCCCCTGGAGAAGGGAATGGCTACTCATTCCAGTATTCTTGCCTGGGAAATCACATGAACAGAAGAGCCTGGTGGGCTATCATCTATGGGGTCGCATAGAGTCAAACATGACTGAGCAGCTAACAAACAAACAATATGTCCTTTTGACTCACTTCCATTATTGGGCTTCATCTTCCCTTCCTTCCTCCCTTTCTCTCTTCCTTCTTTGCCTTCTTTCTTTCCCACTGCAGGATGCTCTAGACTCACTTTGTATATTTCTGGCCCCAGTTCTAGAATCAGCCACTTTCCCAAAGATCCCCACTTCCTTTCATTGAAGAATGATATTAGAAACCAAGACCTGGATACTTAGATGTGTTTGTTGTTGCTGAGATGTCATTGTTTCTGGGCCTACTCACTGCTGGCAGAGCTAGGTAATACATGTGTGAATACTAACCTTGTATATATATTGATATGAGTATTCATTTTTTTTCTTTTTTTAAAAAATTCTAATAGTTGCTGCTACTGCTAAGCACTTCAGTCGTATCCAACTCTGTGTGACCCCAGAGACGGCAGCCCACCAGGCTCCCTCGTCCCTGGGATTCTCCAGGCAAGAACACTGGAGTGGGTTGCCATTTCCTTCTCCAATGCATGAAAGTGAAAAGTGAAAGTGAAGTCACTCAGTCGTGTCAGACTCTTAGTGACCCCATGGACTGCAGCCTCCCAGGCTCCTCCGTCCATGGGATTTTCCAGGCAAGAGTACTGGAGTGAGGTGCCATTGCCTTCTCCGTTCTAATAGTTATTTGTTATTTATCTGGCTGCACTTAGTCTTTGTTGCAGCATGTGGGATCTTTAGTTGCGGAATTCGAACTCTTAGTTGCAGTATATCGGATCTAGTTCCTTAACCAAGACCAAACCTGGGCCCCCTGCGCTGGGAGCATGGAGTCATAGCCACTGAACCACCATGGAAGTCTCAGTACTCTATTTCTTTTTATTTGTAGAATAATATTCCATTGCATAGATATACTATATTTTATTCATCCATTAATCAGTTCAGAGGCAATTAGGTTGTTTCCACTTTGAAGCTATTATGAATAATGCCTCTGTGAACATTAGGGCACACATTTTTGAGTGAACCTATGTTTATGTTAGCCCTAGGAGTAGAATTTCTGGGTCATATTGTAACTTGATGTTTAACTTTTTGAAGAACTGTCAGTCTGTTTTTTATAGTGGCTTTACCACTTTACATTCCCTCCAGCATTATATAAGGATTTAAATTCTCCACATCCTTGGCAACACTTGTTAGTGCCTATCTTTAAAGAATTATGACAGCCATCCTAGTTGACATGAAGTAGTATCTCATCGTGGTTTTGATTTGATGCCCTCAATGACTAATGATGTTGAGCATCTTTCTATGTGCTTGTTGCCTATTTGTATATTCCCTTTGGAAAAAACTATTCACTTCCTTTGCCCATTTATAATTAGGTAATTTGGGTTTTTTTATTATTGAGTTTTAAGACTTTATACAGTCTAGATATAATTCCTTTATCAGATATATGATTGGTACATATTTCTTCCTATTCTGTGGGTTTTCTCTTCACTTTGCTGATGGTGCCCTTGCAAGCAAAACTGTTTAATCTTTATGAAGTCCAGCTTATTATTTTCTTTTGTGTTTATGCTTTTGGTGTCATAGGATCCATTCATTTTTAATGGTGATCTTTTATTTTGCCTTCTTTCTGTAGCAAGAACTGGCCTCAGCAATGAGAAACATCCCTTGTGATGGTGGGAAATACAGAGTTTGACCAGAAAGCACTAGCTCCTCCCTGAAGAGTCAACAGAGGCTGCTAAGGAAAGTGATAATCATCACTAACACATACTGCACAAGACTGAGTGCCAGACACTGTGTTCAGCGCTCAAAGCATCTTTTTTTTTTTTTTGAACCCTCAGAACAAACCAGAGACATTATTGTTCCCACTTGAAGCTCCGTGTAAATGGTGTCCTCAAGAGCCTACAGCTGGTAAGGGATGAAGCCAAGGTGACAGATTCATTCTTGATGATTTTCACAGGCTTGCACTCATCCTGTTAGTTTCAAGTCCTCAGAGCCCCTATTCCTTAAACACACAGTAAACACTCCACATGTATTTTTGAGGGCCTAATATGGAATAGGCATTGTGCTTGGTATTCATGAACAAACCAGGCACTGTCTTTGCCCTCAAAGACAGACTTTGCAGTCTTGCCTTTACAGACTAGGAGTGAGACCAGCGATTGGCAGGATCACACAAATAAATGTAAAATGACCACTGGTATCAGGGCTAGGAAGAGGGTCCAGTGTTGTGAGAGTTTAGAACAGGACACCTGTCTTGTTCTGGAGGAGAGCTTCATGGACACCTTCACCAGAAGAGATGTTTGAGCTGAGACCTTGCAGACAACATTGGACCATTTGAGGGAAGAGCTTGGGGCAGAAGATTCCAGGAAAAAGGAACAGCACATTCAAAAGAACTGGGGCAGGGAAGAATTTATGTACTTTTGCTAGTAGATTTTTTTAATCATCAAGAAATCTATGCTTGATATGGAGATCTGGGGGAATCTTGCTGATGCAAGATGAAAAGTGCACTGTGCATAGTAAGGGCTTCCCTGGTGGCTCATACAGTAAAGAATCTGCTTGCAGTGTGGGAGACCTGGGTTCGATCCCTGGGTTGGGAAGATCCCCTGGAGGAGGGCATGGCAACCCACTCCAGTATTCCTGCCTCTAGAATCCCCATAGACAGAGGAACTGGGCGGGCTATAGTCCATGGGGTCGCAAAAAGTCAGACACGACTGAGCAACTAAGCACAGCACATAATAATCTGTATCTGAGAAAATTACTGGACTTCAAATTTTATTTAGATATGAAACGATCCAGAACCATGATTTATTTAACAAACATTTCTCAGGGGGATCCTGAGGTGGGAGTGGGGGAGGTGGGGGTTGGAGGAGAGAGGCATTGAAGGACACAGCATTGATCAGACAATAAGAAGTCACCAGAAGGTTATGAAGAAAGGAAGTGACACTGATAGGATTTCTGTTTGAAAAGTCGACGGGACACTCTGGGGAGAGTGGATTGGTGAGCAGCACAGTGGATGCAGGGAAAACAGGTAGAAGGCCACGGCAGTGGTCTGGCAGGCAGTGATGGTGATGTGGATGAAGATGGCAGTGACGGGGAGAAGGGACACAACCAACCGTGTTTGTTCATTCGGCTGTGTGGGTGCGAGTTGGGTGCTCATCTAGTCCCTCCTCTCCTGGCCCAGGACACATCCCGTGGGCTTGCTCTGAACCCCCCCTCCCAAGAGGGCAGTGAGTTGCAGGCTCCTGGGTTTGTGCACTTTCTGGTTCCTCAATGGCCCCTGCTTCCCGCGGTCCAAGCTGTTCAGCTTGGCTCCCAAGGAGGTCTTTTTCTTCAGTGAGTGGGTCCGAAGAATGACCGAGCCGTCACTAATCTGCTCCTGCTCCCGCTGACTGATGAGGGCGCTTGGCAGGGGGTTGCTCTGCTGTGTTCACTGCAGCCCCCAACCTGGAGGAGAGCTGGGGAATTACTGCTGCTGGGGCTCCTGACCCCCCTTACCCCAAACAAATGAAGGGAAAGCTTGAACTTTCTTCTTTCACAAGGAGACACACTTCTGTATTTGTGACTGGGAGAGAATATATTTTAAAGCTGACTTTTCTGATGATAGCAGGGATACAGTCCTATCAGAGAAAATTGAAGTATGAATAAATAGAAGGAAGACTAACCAGTATTCATATTAGTACCCTGCATTTTTGTATGTTTTCCGACTCATATATACTTCAATAGGTCACACGTACTGAATATACTTTTGCATGTCTTGCTCTTTTAGATCTGTTTTAAGCATTTTCTTGTATCATTATGATCTCTCCCAGCACAATTTTTAATATCTGCAAAGTAGTCTTTTGGGGGAAAAGGTATTTTACATAACCTTTTCCTATCTGTTGAACAGTTGGGTTGGGTATAACTTTTACTATCGCAAGCAGGTCTGTGATGAACGTCTTTGTTTATAAATCTATACCTGCGTTTTGGATACCCTCTCCCCCTGTATATTTCTAGACAGAAGATTAATGAGGGGAGAGATACAGACAAGCCAGGAAAGAACATCTCCATGCAGGATGCTGCTGCTGCTACTGCTAAGTCGCTTCAGTCGTGTCCGACTCTGTGCGACCCCAGAGACGGCAGCCCACCAGGCTCCCCTGTTCCTGGGATAATTCCCATCAAAAGATAACTCTGCTCCTGTCAGGAGACGCTAAAGATGGACTGTGTTTCTCCCTCTGTAAGGATCCAATGCGCCCATCACTTCACCATTCGCCAAGCATTGGCCACTAGGTGTCTGTATGTCAGGAATTACATCTTTTCTATAGAGACCCCACTAGATTAAGGGCTTGAGAGGCAGCTGGAGCTGGAATTTCATCAGTTGCTCTCCATCTTGCGGCAGAGTCAGGTGTCCACCAGGCCTGGGAGTCCGGTTCCCCCGTGCAGCCAGAGACCAGCTAAGCAACCTTGAGCGCTCTCACTTCCCCTGCAGGGGCCAGTTTTCTCATGTGTAAAACAAGCCCCCAAAGGCAGGAGTTGGGGCTTGACCAGACTTTGTTATTGTTGCCATTTCAGCCTCAGAACCCATTTCAAATCAAATTTGACCAGAACCCTAAGCTAGAAAACAGATTGCGGGGCAACTGTCCCCATAGACGTGGGGGAGCAGTGGAAGGGGGGGGGGTGTTGCGCTAGTCTGGAAACTCTGGCCCAGGGGATGGAAGTTGCACTCTAGTGCAGTTCTCTTCCCTGTGGCTGAAGTTAAAAAACAATTATCTTTCATCTGTATTTAAATCCTCCAGTGTGCTGATTGATGAAATCCTTTCTCTTAAAGGCAATTTGGAAATCGGACAAAGTAGAGCACAAAGCCGTGGATGTTTAGAGAGGGGGGGCCAGTAGTGTGTGAGACCGGTTGAAAGGGTGACCCTGGCACTTCTAAGAAGGCAGCAGCACAATGGACTCTTGGAAAGAAGCGGTGTCAATTTATTCCCGCGTTGGCACCGCCCCCTCAGTGGGGCGGAATTGCTTGTTTTCAACTCTCCCTTGCCCGGAGTCTTTCAGACCAAACTTGGGTCCACAATTGCTAGCAATTTGAACCCAGATTAACCGACGGACAGGTATTTTTACGGACGCCCAAACACTGTGAAAGATACGAATAGGGGGTGGATATGACCAGAGAGTTGCCTCCCGCCCCCCCTCCCCGCTGGACACGGATCGCGGGTGGCGGGGAACCTGGTAGCCTGGGACCCAGCTCTCCAGTCACGACAGCAAGACTGGCAGCGCCAACCCGCTTGGCGGGGCCCGGGATCCGTGGGACGGGAAGGGGAGCGAGCGGTAGTGAGGCCTCGCCACACCGGACGCAGCAGGCGCCCGGGAGGAGCACCGGGTGGAGGGCGATGAGCCGGGGTCGGTGCATCACGACCGGGAGCCCTCCCACCCCGTGCGGTACCGTCGGGGGAGGCCAGTGCCAGCGCCTGCGGGGGAGGGGTTGTGCCGCCTTCCAGGGAGACCCGACCTTTCTCTAAGAGGCGTGGTGAGCTTAAGTCTCCGGGATCCGCAGTGAGGTGTAAAAAGCGGGCACGACCCCCGAAGCCGAAGAAAGCCCCCGCCCCTCCTCCACCCCACCCCCCACCCCCCGCGAAGCCCGCCCCGGCTCGCAGGTGAATGGCCAGCCCGCACAAAGGAAACCGGCTGGAAATGTGGAATTCGGACCAATTTAACGGGAGTTCCTGTCGCCCCGAGTCCAGCAGACCTCAAGCAAAGAAACCTGTGGTCAGGAGTGGAAGAGGATAAAACACAGTTCACCAGGCCGCGCTTACTGGAAAGCCCGAGTTTAGTTATTCTGGGATAGCGAGGTAACAGGATTAGAGGGATTAAGGAAATCACCTCAAACAGATGAGGAGGGGGTAAAAAAACACTGGTTCTATTTGTTTTCTTCCTAGGCCTCAAACAGATTCACTGGGGCCGAGTGGCCAGGAGCGAAACCAAAGGCCTTTCGGGGGGCACAGTGGAAATCCCAAGGGTCAGGGATGGAGGCAGAGTTGGGGGAGGGAGAGAGTCGAAAACTAGCTAGAGGCTCGGGTTGAGAGGGAGCCTCTTCTAAAAATCCAGTCAGTGGGCTGGAGTGACAAGTCAAAAAGAGAAAGCCATCGGAGGAATCTCAGAGATCTTTGCAAAAATCTAAGGTGGACTGTTGAAATCCACACCTTCCAGCGTTGAATGCTGGCTCCGCCGCTTCAGCCAACTTCGGTTGAAATGTACTCGTTTCCTGCTAGGGAGTCCTGAACTATTTCTCTTTAATAGGCTGAGATTTCCGAAGGGTTTTCATTTTGTAAATCATTTGGCTTGACTCTAGTGTCTTCCCGCCCCAGTGCACAAAGGTAAATGTGCCCCCTTTCGGGGCCAGTTTCCGCGGCCGCCCCTCCCCGCCCCGCGTGGCCGCTGCTGCCGCCGCGATCAACAAGTGCGTGGCCGCGGGGTGCTAGCCTCCGCCTGAGTGTGCTCGCTCCCGGAAAGACAAATCGCTTTCTCCTTGGAATTTCAGTTGAAAATACCGGGAGACGCCGTGTTTGCGATCACCAGTAGTTACAGAAGAAACCGTTCCAGATCACGCTCGCCTCCCCCCAGGTCCCTCACCCCCGGCCCCGGGACCCGACCACGGTCGCAGTACCGAGGACTGGTTCCCTCCCTAACCCGCACCTAAAGTTTCAGGCCCGCAAAATTACCAGGACTCCATTATGTTGGTTATAAAATTTATTGATCTCTCATTTAGGAACTGAGTAAAACCTTGAAAACCCTGAAACAAAATAGCCCCTTAGCCCTACCACCCAAACGAAATCCACATACATTAGCGCGACGAAATATCAAACAGATCACGGCAGAAATCACCAACTCAACAGCTTAAATGCGGACTGGACAGAAAGCCGTCCCGCGACCAGGGGCGGCGAGGCGGGAGACAACGCACACCTGGCTATAAATTAACTTCGGCCTTGGCTGCCGCGCCGCGGCGGTCAGTTCCCACCCCCCCCCACCCCTAGCCCACGAGGAAAACAGATGCAACGCGACTGGGGGAGGAGGCGTTGCAGTTCTCAGGCCAGCCTCACCCGAGTCCGTTTGCCCCTTTCACTCACTCCTCGGCTAACAGCAAACTAACGCGACAACATTTTCAAACGCAACAGAAAAACCCAGTAACCCAGGAGGAGGAGGTGGAGGTGGGGGGCGGCTTTTTCTTGGCAAACAACACAGCGGATTCCCAGCCTACAGAAGGGGAAGGGAGGGAAGGCGGCGAGGGGCCGGCGAGCTCGAGAAAGTCCCATTTCCGCCGCTCCGGACTCCTTTCAGCTTTCGTACAAACCCCGACAGCTACAGCCAAACTTTCCGTCCTCCCCATCATCGGAACAAGGCAACAGTCCCAGGCAAGCAAAGCTAAACAACAAGGCGTCCCCACTCGGGGGTGCAGGGGCGGGGTGGGGCGGAGGGACGGGGAGCGCCGGCGGGCGCTCAGATGTGGGTCAGTGGCACCGTGCCGTTGACGGCAGTCCCGGCGCCCTGGTAGTGCTGGTGCACGCTGTGCAGGCGGCCGCCCGGCAGCGGCGAGGCGGCGTCTGCCGCGTCCCCGCCGGGCGGCAGGTACATGCTGATCATGTCGCGCAGGTCGCCGAGGCACGCACAATGCGGTAGCCAACCGATGGCGGGCGGCGGCGAGCTGGGCTCCGTCTTCACCACCGTGCCCATGGGGCCCAGGCTCATGGCGGCGGCGGCGGCGGCGGCCGCCGCGGGCTGCTGCCCGTAGGCTGCGGCGGCGGCGGCAGCGGCGGAGGGCGCCATGCTCCCATAGCCCGAGGCGGCGGCGGCGGCGGCCGCGGCGTTCATGTAGCTCTGGGCGCCGGGCGGCATCATGGGGCTGTACTGCAGGCCGGCCATGTCGTAGCGGTGCATCTGCGGCAGCGCGGGCGGCGGCGGCGGGCTGCTCATGGTCGCGGGCGGCGCGTAGCCCAGCTGCTCCTGCACCAGCGAGTACGCGCCGTTGGCCCAGCCGTTCACGTGTGTGTACGTGTCCAGGCGCTGGCCCACGCCCACCGGGCTGCTGGCGGCCGCGGCGGCGGTGGCGGCGGCGGCCGCGGCCGCGGCGCCGGGGGGCAGCAGGCCGCCAGGCAGGGAGTACTTGTCCTTCTTGAGCAGCGTCTTGGTCTTGCGGCGCGGCCGGTACTTGTAGTCCGGGTACTCTTTCATATGCACCGCGCGCAGCCGCTTGGCCTCGTCGATGAACGGCCGCTTCTCGGCGTCCGTCAGCAGTTTCCAGTCGGCGCCCAAGCGCTTACTGATCTCGGAGTTGTGCATCTTGGGGTTCTCCAAGGCCATCTTGCGCCTCTGCCCGCGGGACCACACCATGAAGGCATTCATGGGCCGCTTCACGCGGTCCTGATCGCTGCCCCCGCCGCCGCCGCCGCCGCCCCCGCCGCCGCCCCCGGCGCTCGCGCCCCCGGTGCTGCCGCCGCCTGCGTTCGCGCCGCCGCCGGCGTTCGCACTACTCTTGCCTGCGCCGCCCGGGGCTGCCGGGCCGCCCGCGCCTGCCGCTGGGGTGGGTGGCCCCACGGGATTCTTGAGTTCAGTCTCCAGCAAGCTGTACATGGCCGGGGCGGGAAGAAGGTGCGCCAGGGTGGCGGGAGGAGAAGGCGCTCCCGGCGCTGGAGCGGCCACGGTGAAAAGGCCCGGGGACTCCGTCGGAGGGGCGCTTGGGGGCCGCTGGGCCCGCGGGTCGGGCGGGAAGGGCAGGCTGGCCGCAGTGGTCCGCGCCAAGTCAGCGGGACCCAGCAGGCTGCTGGCACCTGATGCGTGGTCTCGAGCAGGTCGCATTCGCAGTCTGGTCGGGCGCTCGCTGGGCCTCTTATATACCTGCTCGGATCCCCCGGGGTTGGGGCTTGGTCCGCCCCTCGCCACCCGGAGGCCCGGTGATTGACAGGCTTGCAGTGATGCGCCCTGGCCAATCATCACGGAGCCCTTGTTCGGCCAGGCTGGAAAAAAAAAAGTTCGGGGAGTCCTTTCGTTCACCCCCACGCCTCTCTGAGGCCTGGTGACGTGTTGAGAGTTATTCAAGAGGCGGGAGTCCCGGACAGCAGCTCAGGGACCACCAATTAGGGTCTCAAAAAGTTTGAAAGAACGAAACTCGAGGAGGTGACGGAGGGGGGAGGGGGCGCGAGCCGGTTTGGGGGGAGGGGGCATGGGGCGCCCACAGGGTTCCGAAAACAACTTTGTCAAGGCCGGGGGGAGTCCGGTCCCGGGGCCACCCTGCACAGCTTCCCGCTGTCTGCGCGGAGGTACTCCGACCGCTTCTGCTGCCAGCGCTAAGGGACACAGGACATGGCCAGCTACCCAGGGGGCCTTGGAGACTCGGGGCGTAGTGGAGGTACCCCGGTGCTGGGCTCCGAGAAGCCCTCCCTGGAATCGGCCCCGTTCCGGTAGGACACTCTGCCGGGAAGCTCCGGGCCAGCGCGCCCAGCACTGAGCGGGGGTCAGGGAGAGGGGCTCGGGAGACAGGCTTCGGGACCGCGGGGCGCACTGGGGCTGCGAGCTTTCGGTGGTTTGCCCGGCGCCCGGGCCGGGCCGAGACGCTCCCATGCGGTGGTGCGGGGACTGTTTGCGGGGGGGCGCGGAGGAGTGAACCGGTCTCAGCTCTCTTCTCCGGGCCCCCGTTTAGCGGCCCCTTTTTGTCTCTGCTCTCTGGCCATTTCGGTTTTTCCAGTTCGATGCCCCTGAGGGGGAGGGTCGGGCCCCTTGGAAAATCCGTTTTCATGGCAACACAGAGCCTCTCTAAGTGAAAGAAAAGTTTCTTGAAGGGGGGGAATGGTGGCCTGAGAGGAGCCGAGGCAGTCCTGGGGCGCCCCCTCCACCGGCCGCGCACCTGCCGGGGACCACTGAGCGCTGCTCTCGCCGCGCAGCCGCGCCGCCTCCCCGGGGAGCAGGCGCTGCTAACGGATGCCGTCCTCCTCCTCCTCTTTTTTTTAAATAGCCTTCCCGACCGGAGCCTCGAGACTCGGAGCGCCACATTCAACCGCTTGTCGGGGTTGTCTGCCGAAGAATAGCGGCGAGGGGAAGCCCGGCTGCGGGTAGTTGGCACCCCGACTATCGCCGCCTCCAGCCCAAGGTAGTGGCTCAGCGTTTGCAACTCCCGGAGACGCTCGAGGCGACCGGCGGGAAGGAAAAGCCAACCCCGGGCAGAGGTGGCAGAGACTGAAATAAGTGTTCCCACTGTGTGGCCCACCACCCCCGCCCCCAGCCTCGTGGAAAGATGGGGAACCCAAAGAAAGGCGTATATCCTAAGTGTGAAAAAAAAAAAAAAAACAGCTCCAAACCGAGGTTTTTAGCTTCTTATAAAGCAAGACCCAGCGATCCTGGGAAGCCTGCGTGCCAGTAGCTTGCTTCCCCGTTTCTTGCACATATTATAAAGTAACCCGCTGTGACTTGGGGCACGCAGAGCAGGCCAGCCCGCCCTGGGGCCCGCGGACCGCTAGCACCAGAATCCCGGCTCCCAGCAGCAACGTCTCCTGGAAGTTTGGGGTCTCGAAACCCGCCTCTTAAGTTTGGGTTCCACTTGGTTCTGTTACTCTTCTGGGCGGAAGGAAGCGAACGTATACAGTCAAGGGCTGCTGCGATCGTTTGAATGGTTCTACGCATTTAGGGTTTTGAAGTAAACTATGTGGAATGGTTCTGTGTATGAGTCGTGTGTGTGTGCGTGTGTGCACGCCCGCGCACGCGCGCACGGGTATGTGCACTTAAGCTGACATGGACTGGAAGGCATGTTTCAGAAAACAGAAGTGACTCTACAGTCTCCACCTGCAACTGTTTTCTTGCCAGACTGGGTGACACAGACAAAATTTCCTGGGTAAACCCACCTTCTCCCCAAGAAGTCAGTGTCCAGTAGCCCTGCCCTTCTGGCCGCCTTTCAGAAGCTCTCTCAGGTTCTCTGGGCCTCTGAGGCTGTTGCTAAGTGAAGCGCGTTTTAGGAAACTACCCAACCGACGCGCGGCCTGGCGTCCAGTAGCCTGACAGATGTCAGGATTCTTTCCAAGTTTTAGGACCCAAATAAGCCGTTGTGGTGACAGCGCCTGGGCTGCCTACTTGCCTAGGCAAGGGGTGCGGTGCCTGGCCTGCGCTTCTCGCCGCAGCAGGTTATCTGGGGGAACTAGTCACTGCTCCCAGCTGTTTGTCACTTGCTCACACCTATCCCGCGGTTTAGGTAAGCTCCTTCTCACATTAAGGTCCTTCTTCCTGATTTATGGCAGTCTTGCTAGGATCAGACACCCTTTCCCACACTCCTGGCTTCCCTCGGAGGTCACGATTAAACCGATCTCTGTGCCTGGTAGCTCTGGGGTGGTCTGCCCAGCCCCAAGTCAAGAGTCACGCCGAAGTACCTTCGAAACATTTGAGAGGACACATTCTCAGCCCATACTACCATTTCAGTAATCAAGCGGGATTACCATCATGGGGGTGGGGAGATGGAGGGAAGGCAGAAGGAAACGGTTCTCTTAGCAGTACCGGAGCAGGCACCGGCCAAGCGACGAGACTTTCCTCGCGGGTCGGGAGAAGCTTCACGGCAGGTACTACCGCCCGAAGGTGCTCGGTCCAGGCGCTGCCCGCGGGGAAGCTAGACGTCCGGTGGAGCCCCAACCGGTGTCTCCGACCCGCACCTGCACCCCGCGAGGAAAGCAGAGGGACACAGCGTGATTCGGGAAGAGTCCCTTCCACTCTTTGCGGGAGGAGAGCGTGTTCGATAGCTCTCTCTCCCTCGGGGCCTCCGGGAGCCCTTGGGCGGCAAACAGAGCCCCCCGGACGGCGGGTAGGGAACTCGGCCAAGCACGCCGTCCCCATTCTCCCCACCCTCTGGAGAGAGCTCTGGCTCTCTCGGACTGGGGCTGGGCCTGGGGATTCCAGGACCCAGGGCGTGGCAACAGCGCCGTTTGTTGGCTTCGGTTGGAAACTTCACCTATAGGCGCCCCTTCTCTTCCTACGGGGCTTCGAGGTCGCCCCAACCCTCCAAAGAGAGGCAGCTGCATCGCTGCGGGCAGAAGTGGGACTCTCCTTAGAGGGCTGGTGATGGCAAAACTCGGGGGGTGGGGTAGGCTCTAGTGTGGGTGGCCCTGCAAGCTCCGGGTGCCTAGGGCGTTTCCAACTCTGCCTTCCTGCGGTTTACGGAAATCCAGTGTCCCAGGAGCGTCGTATCTGCAAAGTGAACTCCTTAGCACTT
This sequence comes from Oryx dammah, assembly GCF_014754425.2. Lineage (NCBI taxonomy): Eukaryota > Metazoa > Chordata > Mammalia > Artiodactyla > Bovidae > Oryx > Oryx dammah. The sequence continues at coordinate 44,429,552 of NW_024070207.1, forward strand.
GGCCTGAGAGCTACTAGTCGAGCAGGGGAGGGGCTGTCCCAGGGCTCGCGCGGGGGTGCCCCCGTGGAACCCTGCTCCGCCACTGCTCAAGGCGGGCTTTTTTCCCGGAGTCTTCGGCTCAATTAGGACCCCGCCTCTTAGAAGAGGTGCCCTTTGCGTGCTGGGTGGGATGGAATGGGTGTGTATCAGTGTCCGCTCCGGGAGCTGCGGCCTGACAATAGAGTCAAGTGTTCGCCTTTTTTCAAGTGCAGTCGAGCCCAGCGAGGGGTCCAGCTTTGAGGAAGTGCGAAAAACTTATCCCGAAGACCCTCAGAGAAGCTTTGCTTGCCAGCAAGGGGTGGGGGAAGTTTGCCGGTCTAGAGACAGTCTTTTTTCTTATTTCTTCCTTGAGAACAACCCTTCATTATTTACTCTGGCTCCTGGCCAAGAGGGTGTATTTAGGCCCCAGATTGAGGGCCTTGACCACGAAATCCGGAGCTTAGGTCTGTTGTAGAATCATCTCCCGCAAAAGGTCGCAAAAAAGGTCACCAGATCTCCAACGAGGCTGGAAGAGACAGCCGAGCACCTCGCAGCTGTCGAGGTCTCAGTCTGATACCCGCAGCACCTCTCATCCCCCACCCCCCCCCCCGCAGCTCCCAATAAAGCTCTCGTTCTTCAGAGTCTGGGAAGGAGCTGACGGTCCTAGGCTGGCGGTGCAGTTTGCAGTAATAGCCTAGTTGACGCTCTCCAAGGAAAGCTTACTAGGAGCCACCAAGGTGTGCGGTGACACGGTCCTCAGGGTACCAAAAAGTCTCCAGTGGGCGGGCCAACTGTATTCTATCGCACTTTGATGTAGCCCTTTTTAGGAGTGAGGGTGTACTTTTAAAAGAGTTTCCGAATTGGCTTCCCTGAGTTAGCTGAGCTGCGATCGGTGGGTACGGGGAATCCCCTTGGCCCAGACCTTGGCGCTCAGTTGCAGAGTCCTGTCCACCTGCAGGGTGTGGCGACAAGGATGCCAGCCGTTTCACTAGGTGTCGAGCCACTGCCAGGAATTTGGCAGTCTCTACCTTCAGCGCCCTCTCTGCCGACCTCACAACGCGAGCACTGCCAAACGCCACCCGAATACAGCCACCTCCCCCGTGGGAAAGGAGGATCTGCCCGGGAACTGGGTCCCACTGGAGGAGCGTCTTCCGGGTCACTGTAGACGATCTGCGGGCCTCGCCCCCCACCCCCACACGCGCTCAGCCCTCTGAGCTGCGGGGACCCGCCCCCCGCGGAGCAGCCTCCCGGCACCCAGCACCCTACCCTGCCCTCCCGCTGGGCCAGTCGCCTTCCTCTCTTCCTTCTGTGGCTGCAAAGGCACGGACCTCTCCGGCGGCGAGGTGGCCTGCCAGAAATCGGGCCTGGGGAAACAATCAAAAAATCGTTATCTGTGCGGAACGTGGCTGGAGTTATTCCACTTCCCCGTATCTCATCTACACGCTTATCGAGACCTGGGGGGAGGAGGTGGTGGCGCGGCTCCATCGGGCGGGCGGTGCTTCCCGAGGAAGGATGCCCGTCTGGTCACGGGACCTCCCGGCACCTCCCGTGGGACCCGGCCGGCCCGTCGGCCCCAGCCCTAGGGGGCGCGGGATAGCGGGGCTGGGGAGAGCGCGCCCTGGAGCAAATTTTAAACCTCAAGACAGCAGACAGCTGTTTTCCTTTCCCCCACCGCCTTTTCCTTTTCTTTTTCGCCTTTTCACTTTCTTTCAAGAGAGGGGAGAGCTGTGGAATTCGATGCACGGAATCTCTCCGTTCTCTTCCCCTGCCTTGCCGGCCGTCATTGCTTTTCTTGGCACTAAACCTCGGCCGCACACCTACTATGGGCTACCCGGTGCTGCCCGGCGCGGGAGCAGACCACCGCCCCCGCCCCCACTTCCGCGTCCTTCAGCCGAGAGTGGCGGCGGCCCGGGGGAGGGCCCGGAGGGCTGGGGACCGTGGCGCGCCCCGGCCGCCGGGGGCCACGTTCGTCCCACCCCGCGCGCGCTTTCCCCTCCGCGGCGCGGAGCCGCGCGGCCCGAGCGGCTGAGACGCAGAAGCGCCCGTGGGCCGGGAGCTCCGGCGCCGTCGTCCGAGTGGCGGGCGAGCGAGGCTCCGGGGCGGCTGCTGGCGACGGAGAGCCGGGCTGAGGACGCGCGGCCCGGGAACGGCGAGCGGGCCGCCGCCTGCCAGGTACGGAGGCCGCCGAGCCTCGGGCCGCCCCGTTGACGCGCGGGTTGGCTGTCAGACGGTGCGACAGAGCGAGGTCTGCGGCGAGGCCCGGCCGCGCCGGTGTTTTGGCGCCCCGGTTGCCGTCACCCCGATTCCATTTCTCGGGAAAGCGTCGCCGGGTTACGACCCCGAGGCTGGGCAAAGGTGATGTTTGTGTCATTAACACCGTCTCCCCTCGTTTCCGAACATCTTTCTTCCCCCAGCCCAGCCGGGCTCGCATTTGAACAAGCAACGGGCCGAACGTCGCGATAACCCTTCCTAATGGGAAAAAAACTGCCCCTTTTGTGGAATGGTTTCTTTACAAAGCCAACAACCAACCTTATTTTCTAGTTCCAATGGCTATCCCTTTATGAGTTATATTATTAAAGAAATCCGATACTAATTGTGCCGATTTAACTTGTTAATTAGTTGCAAATAAACTATTCATTAGTGGTAAAATAAAATAAAACCCATGTGCCTAGATATCATTCCACATTCACATATTGTAGTGTCTGCATAGCATAGGCATACTAAATTAAGTTCCTAAAAGGTTTCTCCTCAGGATAAATAATTAAAATATATTCTACTTTAATTGACATTATAGAGGACATAAATGAGCTTTTCCTTTTAGAAAGAAATAGCCATTTCTAAATAAAGCTTGCAGTCTGGAGAATGGCGGCTTCAGCCAAATGAATAGTCATTACTACCTTTTCAACGACGTGGGCCTTTTGATCAGAAAAGAAATTAGCTCTAAAAAACAGACAATGGAAGCCTGCCCTGCAATAGGAAGAAAATTAGACGGCCAAGGCTCTTCACAACACCTATTTCTATAAACCATAGAGCTCCTTGCTTTTCAATTACAGCTGTTCATTTCATATAAGGAAAGGGGAAAAACAGGCCTCTAATGTAAACTCGCTTTCACCATAAAGCCTTGCTCCTGGCATGCAGCCAGGCTACCTACTTACTATTGTTTTTAGTCCTCTCATCAATTAGCTAATACTATATATTTTAAATGACTCTGAGGGTATTCACAGACTCTCTTCCCCCTTCCCCACCCAGACAAAACCCAAGCTGGACTCCCATGAAAGGGCTACCATTCGGTGCACAGACACTTAAATGTATAAAGTTTAATGTTTTTATTGTTCCTCAAAGAAAAACCATATTGAAAACCCTGCTTTGTTTTTTTTCCTATATTTCTTAGCCCATTATTGAAAGACCCAGACGAGGTGATGACAGGGGAGGGACATAAATGAGCAGCTTTCAGTATTGTTTCTAATTGTTCACAGAGCTAAATCCATCTCCAGATCATTTTTCTGTGCCCTGTAGACCATAATTTGGTTTATACATCTTTGTGTTTTTAAAATATGCATTTTGAAATTTGCCAACCCCATTGGTTTGGTGTCATTAGATATAATTTCATTTTAAAAAATTATGATGTCATCACCATTTGGATGAAATTATCTAGTCGGCAGGAAGAAAAAAATCCCATTTGTAGGATGTGCTACAAAATAAAATCTTCAATATACACAAACCAAACATATGAGAAAAATATTTGGTAATAATACCAAAGAGTCTTAATAAGCCTTTGGCTGCATGTTCTAGAAACATCAAAACAGAGTCATGGGTTGGGAAGGCTTTGCTTCCCTTGAAAGTAAAATACTTATCATCTGATCTTTGTGAATCATTATGTAAATTCTCTGGAGAACTAAATAATAGGGCAATACTATAGGGTTAGTCTGGGAACTTGCAGATTTGTGTTGTGTTCATAAAAGGACTTAAAATTATTTTTAAAAATTCAGTCAAAGAGGATTGATTTGCTCACTGTAAAACTAAAGAAATGTTTTTTACCTAACTATAAAATCATTTAAATAAAATAACACAATAACCATGAACTTGTCCATGAAGGATGTCATTCCCTTTATCCTTTAAACAACCTAGAGATAGTCTGCCAATTTAGAAGGAAGGAATGGACAAGAGTAGAGCCACTAGGATGATTATTCAAAGTGTTTCCAAAGAGCAGCTACAAAAAAAATGGTACCCAAATGGTTTATGCTCCTGTCTCCTTGTATTCCTTATTGAGTATGCTTCTATTCAATGGTTTCCTACCATACTTTTTGTATCAAGTAAATTATTTATTGTGTTTGCTTTGACTCTTGAGCATTTACTTCTTTGCTACTTTGTTCAAATGGATGTCAGAATAGAGTTACCAAAAGCATTTTGCCAAGGAGCACAGAGTTGCCATGTCATTGAGAAGATCCCCTGGAGGAGGAAATGGCAGCCCACTCCAGTATTCTTGCCTGGGAAATCCCATGGACAGAGGAGCCTGGCTGGCTACAGTCCATGGGATCACAAAGAGTCAGATACAACTAAGCCACTGAGCATGAACCCATGCGTGCTGAAGAAGGGACTCTTTCTTGGCCATAAAGTCCCTTGAACCCGTGAGACCATGAGATGGTATCTGTTTTCAGAAAGAATTCCACAGGAGCTGGTTGGAAATCATCAACTTGCCAAGGCGAGGTTTTGTGGCAGAGGTCAGCAATGTGTGATCACAGATCGGTAACTGAAACTTGTCCAGACTGAGAGCTGCATGATTATTTTGATGGGTCCAACTCTATATTACAGCACTTGGCTTTCATTTTGAAGAAGGATTCAGGTGTGTGATGTTGTGGGCAGTTGAGCTGAAGTTTGGGGGAGAGTACAAAAACTGTCTGCAGAGAGGCCTGAAGGTTTAACTTCAGCAGCTTTGGAATGGGACAATATATTCAGAAGGGGAATATAGAAAGAAATGTTTCTCTGGATGTCGACATGAGGTGGGGCCTGGGTGTTTATACTTTTCTGAATGAATTCAGCAGGTTGGTTTGTTTTTTTTTTTTGAGAGATAATTGATATATAATATTATATTAGTTTCACTGTACATGATTTATTAAATATTTGTGTGTATTCCAAAATGATCACTGCAGTAAGTTTAGTTAATATCCATCCCCATACATAGGTACTTTTTTTTTTTTCCTTGTGATGGGGACTTTTAGGATCTATTCTGAGCAACTTTCAAATACACAATACAGTATTATTAACTGTAGCGGGCACATTTGTTATTCTTCCCGAACTTCAGTTGTCTCATCTGAAAGAAGTGGCTAGTCAGGCCTTCTTCAGTGGCTTAGGGTAGAGATTCAGTGAGATAATACAACTGAAAGCATCTGGCATTCTGTTTAGCACAGAGCACCCTCAATTAAGAGTTATCTTGTTTTTCAACTGGGCTTTCTTATTCCTGTGAAACAGGATTGAAAATTCCTCTAGTGTGGGGGAGAGGGGCCCATGTCACTTTTCTTCCCCCTTACATGGCTATGCACAGATGTTTCTGGAATGAATCATAGTCCTTGAGGAAGTCCTCTTTGAATGAGAGGAAAAAAATGAACTAATTACTCCATGGTTCCAATTCGGCATCTCAGTCTCCCACATTCAGCCCATCACTTGAGATTGTTTCCGTCAGGGCCGTCTAGAGAGCACTCACTGACATGAGGGGGGCTTTGGTTTGTGACAGAGGGGCCTCTTGTGTTTAATTCTGAGATAACATAAAATATCCTTAATAGTAGAGACATGCCTCCTGTTAAAAATGTACAATTAGTGTCACATGGGTCTTACATCCTTTATTTTTGCCTAAAATGTAAGTTTTATTTTTTTTCCTTCAGAGCTCAATAGAAAGGATATTCTTTCAACAGATTGCATCAGGAGTCGTGTTGAAGCAGGAGCCTTGTTCTGATTTCATAGCTTTTATGTTTTCTCTGAGGTCTCAGAAATAGGCACAGTCGACCAAGCCAAGGAAAGAAAAGTAGTTCTAATCACCTGCAGAGATTAGAGTCTTATCATTCCTTACAGCAGCCTCTAAAAAGACTTAGAGAATCACAAAAACCATTTTTTAAAAATAAATAAATTGGAGAGACTTCAGTTCAAACTAAGAGTAATTCTATAGTTAGTCTGTGCCATTCGTTGCATTTGAAGAAATAGATCTGGCATGAAACCTTGATTGACTCCTAGTTACAACTTTTGCTGAAAGACTAGGGAGGGCTCTGCTGGATAAAAGTACAGCCCAGAGGAAAGGTCAAGAGCCCAGACCTGGTTTGAATCCTGCCCTGGCCCTTACTAGAAGTTACCTAACTTCTCTGAGCTTCAGTTTCATCTATAAAAATGGGAATTGAGTATACACCTAAAGATGATTGGGGAAAACAAACAAGATTATGTAAGTAAAGTACCAAACTCAATGTCTCCGTACATAGTCACAGGACTCAGTAAATGTTAGTTTATCATCATCACAGCAATCTTGTGAGCTATATACACAGATAGGGACAAACTTACTTATATTTTAACAGATGAGGAAATAGGCTTAGTAGGATTAGTGTCCTGTTCAAAATGGCAGAGCGTATTGTGACCAAAAGCAGCCATAGAAAGGACCCCTCCTGACTCCTTGTCTATTTACGTATCCACCAAATTATAGTTTGCTTCCACTTTGTAAATGAGTATTATTTTCATTAAAATGCAAAGCCTACAGTGCTGTTGTACCATATTAAGAAGGATATCATTTCTTCTTATATTTAAGTGTATTTAAGTAAAGCCCCTCATGATGCCCAGGTGTCTTAGTGAACAGTGACAAATGGCAGAGGAAGAATGAAGAGGGACTCTACCTGCCCTAGGTTGTTCCCACAGAGGAGGGCTTCAGAGAGACACTACCAGTTCTCAAACTACACAAATTAGAAACATTAAAACTGACACTCAGTCAGATTCAGGATTAAATAGATAAACCATTATGCCAGTGTGAGCTTCTCAGAGAGTACACCCTAATCTCTCATGGTGACGCCTATTTCCCTTCATGCTTAGGAGTCAAAACAATTCTGTGTTTTGTTAGTCAGCCCTGTCAGGTAGGCCCCACATTGAAAGCCATACCAAAGAAGTCTGATGATACAGCATCCGACTCACCAGCAGTGACCTCCCACTTTGCCCAGGGTTCAAGTTAATCTCTTGGCTTATGTCATACACATTCAAAGGTAGGTTTGCCAGAGGTTCCAGAAAATTGTAATGATGGTGATCACTATAGGTTGACACTGTACATGGTCTTTACAGATGTTATGGTATTTGTTTAATCCTAGCAACCTGTTTAAGGCTACCTTACAGAGTGACAAAGCTTTGATATTTTATCTCTATCTTGAAATGAGGGGCTCTTTCCACCACACTGCCCTAGGAGGGCCTGATTCCCTTACTGTGTGATTTTAGACAAAGAATATCCTCCCAGGATCTCATTTGCCTCATGTGAGGAATGAGGGCATTGGACTAGATACTTTCCCAGGGCCCTTTCCCTTGAAAGATTTTGAAGATTCCAAAACTTTCCATGTGATGCCATGTTTAATAGTAAGTAAATGGAAGTGGTCTCAGATTTTCTTCTGAAATGGCAGTTCTCTTAGATGTACTAGTTAGAGCCATCAGCTCCACCACCTCTGACAGGAAGCAAATTCTTGGAGAAGCAGAACCAAGCTGAGGAAGCTAGGTTCCAGAGCTTTATCCACAAGAGAAGGCATCCCCATCTGCTGTAGGCTGGGGCTGGAGGAGAGCCTGTGTAGTTGTGTTACTGAATGTTTGTGTCCCTCTCCAATTTGTATGTTGAAGCCTAATCCCCTGAGTGATGGCATTTAGAGGTGGGGCTTTGGGGAGGTGATAAGGTCATGGAGCACTCATGAGGATGGGAGTAAGTGCTTTATAAGAAGAGGCCAGAGAGTTAGCCTGTTCTCTTTCTGCCAAAGATGGATACAATAAATGGGCAGTCTTCAACTAGGAAGCCTGCTCTTAGCAGAACTCAGCCATGTTGGCTCCCTGATCTTGGGCTTCTCAGCCTCCAGAACTGTGAGAAATACCCTTCTGTCTTTTAAGTCACCCAGTCTCTTATGGTATTTTGTTATGCCTGCCCAAACTGACCAAGACAGGTTGGAAGAGTACAAGGATAACAAGGTGACCTGGAGCAGACACCCACTGCTAGTTACCTACCACACCTTCCAGGAGCTTGGGGTGGGTTTCAGGAGGTAGAGAAAGCCAGGGGTCACATGCCTGCCCCTTTCACATCTCTTTAGCCTCATCTTTCTTGACTCATCTCGCCTTGCCTCTAATGCACTGCAAGGAATCACTTCCTTAGTGTTCTTGATCAGTTTCTACTCTTTGGCTTTCATCTTCACAGATTTGCTTCATCTGCTTGGAACTCCTTCCTTAACTGCCCTCCCCTCCTCCTGTTAAATGATTAAATGTTACTCAGTCCTCAAGATTCAGCCCAGGTTGCCTGTTTTTTAGAACATCTTTCCTGATTCTCCCCCAGCCCCACAATTCAGGCTGGATTGGGTGCCTTTCCATGATGCTCCCAAGATCACCGCCCCCCACCACCACCCCACAATGTGTTTATTCTCTCAGAGCTCTTGCCACACTGTTTCACCACCAATGGTTTATCTTTTCACCTCATCCCTTAACTGTGACCTCCTTGAGGGCATGGACTTTCTTCTTTTGTTCTGTTTTTTTTCAGTGCCTAGCCCAGAGGCAAGGTCATGGGGGCACAAAGTGTGTGACAACAGCATATGATCAGGACCACCCACAGTAGACACCGAAATGAGATTTCATAGAGCCAAAAAACATCTGGATCGTGCCCCCAACGAGCTCTCAGCTCCGTAGGGAGTAGCTGGGCCTCTGGGGATCAGCTCTGGCATTGCTTGTGGGAGACCTCTGGGAAAGCATGGAGCAAGAGGCACCTTCAGAAATGTGACATTGATTTTCCTCCCCCACCTGATGTGGCCGGTACTCTGGCCATCCTCCCAATTTTATCTATGAAGTTGGTGTGAGAGGGGACAGGAGCACGTATGGCTATATGTTCCATGCTCTCCTTGCTGACCTGTGTGCCCTGGCACTGACCTGCATCTGTGTGGAGGGAGAGGTTCTCTTCCTCTGTTGCAAAGGCATTCTTCACTCACTAAGCCATGAACCTACAAGCTGCTTCCACACAAGGAGGTGCCTTGTTCTGATTGGCACAGAGGAGTCATATGATCTAGTTGGTGGCCCCGATGTTTTGGGCCCCAGGATGAGCAGAAGAGTGGATACTCGTGTGCACTAGTGCTCTCAGGCCTGGCACTGTCATTGTGGGTCTGTCCTCAAATTTCCAGCCCAAAAGAGGTGGGAGCAGTCTTTGGACCCATAGAAGAGAGATGTTCTCTGTGCTGATGAGATGGGGAATGTCCAAACTAGGGATGCAAAGCAGGCAGAGTGCCTGTAGTAATACAGAGTGATACAGGCTGCAGTCTGTCTCTCCTCTCAGCTGACCAACATTCATGCCCAGGGTCAGGAGGCAGTGATAAAATTGGAGTCAAGTTATTCTGGGCTCAAGTGGCCTTTCAGGTGTCATTTAAATGATATGAATCTGACTTTCACATCTGTAAAGTCACCCTGTGTGTGAAGGGGGAAGGCAGGGGGTGGGGGCAGCATCTGCTTGAATGCTCTGGATTCCGAAGGTAAGGGATCATGTTGAATAAATGCTTCTCAGTTTGCTATAAGCCTTTGATCTCCTGGAGTTTTTTTTTTTTTTTTTTAATTTTTACTTTATTTTACTTTACAATACTGTATTGGTTTTGCCATACATTGACATGAATCCACCACGGGTGTACATGCGTTCCCAAACATGAACCCCCCTCCCACTTCCTCCTGGAGTTTTTGAATACTTATCTTTGCTTATTTTGACTCGTTTAATAGAAGTCTCTCCAGGTTAGAGACTTCTCCAAGCCACTTCCCAAAGTTTGTGAATCTCTTTGAAGACTTTTTAGCTGGGGAGTACCAATCTGGATTTGTGCATTGGAATGTCATCTTGGCTGCTGACTATATCTGCCAAGGAGATTTGTGAGTATTAAATATCTCTGTAAACCTCTGATATACTGGATAGTACCTGATAGATGCTTCTTCTTTTGGTTGTTCAGTTCTTTCTGATCAGCTCAAGTGCCCATGACCTGAGAGGTATCACTTGCTTCCCCCTGGTTCTCAGTTTCCTCAGCTGTAAAATGCAGGTTATCTATTTGTTTTATTTGTTAGTTGTTCATTCATTCATTCTTTGCTTCTTTCTTTCTGCTCCATGACCAGATAACCTGGTTTGTCTTCCAGTCTATGTCACTGGAACTTTAATATTTTCTACCTGACATAATTTTCATTTGATTTAGGGTTTGTTTTTTTTTTTTTTAATCCATGATGCTATTCTCTGAAAAGAGGCAGTTATAGCAGTGGGCTCCAGGAAGAAGTCTGTACATGAGAAAGCAGACACCATTTTAAGTGGCTTTGCGGTTACCTTTTGTCCTCATTTTGGAAAGTTACTTCTAACTTTTGAGGCCCCACAGGGCATTGAACAAGGGCGGGCATATGCAAAGTTCAGGTAGAGATTAGGCATATTATCTGACATCAATAAACTTTCATTTTGGCAGGAAGAAAATAAATGATTGTTCAGCCATTTTCAGTTGTATTAAGTCAAGAAGCTAGGCTGATGCTTAGTCTTGTTAAATGTCCATTTTCTTTATTTTATTTTAATTTTAATTGCAGTCTAATTACTTTACAATATTATAGTGGTTTTTGCCATACATTGACATGAATCAGCCATGGGTGTACATGTGTTCCCCATCCTGAACCCTCCTCCCACCTCCCTCCCCATCCCATCCATCAGGGTCATCCCAGTGCACCAGCCCTGAGCCCCCTGTCTCATGCATTGAACCTAGACTGATGATCTATTTCACATATGATAATATACATGTTTCAATGCTATTCTCTCAAATCATACCCCCCTCGTCTTCTCCCATAGAGTCCAAAAGACTGTGTTATACATCTGTGTCTCTCTTGCTGTCTCGCATATAGGGTCATCATTACCATCTTTCTAATTTCCATATATATGTCTTAATATACTGTATTGGTGTTTCTCTTTCTGACTTACTTCACTCTGTATAATAGGCTCCAATTTCATCCACCTCATTAGAACTAATTCAAATGCATTCTTTTTAATGGCTGAGTAATATTCCACTGTGTATATGTTCCACAGCTTTCTTATCTATTCGTCTGCTGATTAACATCTAGGTTGCTTCCACATCCCGGCTGTTATAAACAGTGCTGCAATGAACATTGGGGTACATGTGTCTCTTTCAGTTCTGGTTTCCTCAGTGTGTATGCCCAGCAGTGGAATTGCTGGGTCATATGGCAGTTCTATTTCCAGTGTTTTAAGGAATCTCCACTCTGTTCTCCATAGTGTAAATGCCCATTTTTAAAAGATCAGTTACCCTGTCTTGGACAGTGTGGAAGAGGTAGATGCTGCCCTCCAGGAACCCAGTCTATCAGAAAAGTAGCTGAAACAATGGAGAAGGCAATGACAACCCACTCCAGTACTCTTGCCTGGAAAATCCCATGGACAGAGGAGCCTGGTGGGCTGCAGTCCATGGGGTCACTAAGAGTTGGACATGACTGAGCGACTTCACTTTCACTTTTCACTTTCATACATTGGAGAAGGAAATGGCAACCCACTCCAATGTTCTTTCCTGGAGAATCCCAGGGACAGGGGATCCTGGTGGGCTGCCGTCTATGAGGTTGCACAGAGTTGGACACAACTGAAGCGACTTAGCAGCAGCAGCTGAAACAAAAGCCAGGGTATCCTCAGGGCATTTACAAAGGTGTCCAGTGCTGTAAGAGTAGAGGGGAGAGAAGGCGCCATTTTGTCTGGGGTATTTTAGAAGGATTCTTGGAGAAGGTGGGCTCTGTGTTGTGAACTATGCACTGTAAGACACAGATGGGCAAAGATCCTTGATGAGGAAGCAATGAGCACAAAAGCTCATTAAGTATGATAGTGCAAGATGTGTTTGGGAAATGGTAAGATCCATGTGGCTTAGAGCTGGAAAGAAGCACAGTGTAAAGGTGAGGGGAAGGACTTAGGGTTGAATTGTGGAGGGCATTGAAGGCCAAGCAGAAGACTTTGAGTTCATTCTCTGTACAATGAAGCACCAGTGGTCCCCACCCCAGCCCATCCCTCTGCCCACCTCAGGTAGGATTTACGTACAGTGATTTTTAAACAAAACGGTAATCATTATAATGATGCCCAAAATCAGTTATAACTTTGCAGTGGAGAAATTGGGGCTTAAAAAAAAATTCTTCTGAGATCCCCATCCAAAAAAGAAAATGTCTTGGTAATCCTTAGTGCACAAGAGAAGCAGTGTGGAGAAGTTTGAGGTACTGCACCTGAAAGCCTGAGACCTAGTCTGAGTTCGAAGACAAGTCACTTCCCTTCTATGGGCGCCTGCATGCTCTTCCCTGGTAGGGGGATGTCCATGGCCTTCTCAGATAGTTCAGTTAATCAAGTGATTTAATGGAGAAGATCCGTTTGTAAACTCTCAGATACTATCTGTAAGTAAAGAACTGTTTTTCATTAAGAACAGAACATTTCAATAAAGGTGGATTTCAAAAGAGATTCCTGCCAAGCGTTTCAGCCTAGGGCCAGTGGTGGAAGGAGTTCAGTAATGAAAATATATGTCCTCAACACATGCTCTCAGCATAAGCAATGGGTCTGACTGAGGAAATCCTTCTTTCTGAAAAGTAAAAGTGGGAGGGAAATGGCCTTGTTGGGGATTGCTGATGTCTTTCTGATTGGCAGTATCTTATCAAGTGCTCGCAGTGTTTCCTCTTTCATTGCCTTTGGTGACATTGTTTTATCAGCAGTCCCCAGTGGACTCAAAATGCGACTGTTTTCAAGAAGTTTTCTCACTAGCTGCTGCAGTAGGCAGATCGATGTGATGTGGTTGGTGGTCAAGCTTTATCATATATAATGGAGGGGCCCCTCTATTAAAATCCTCAGTTTTGTGGAATTCCCTGGTGATCTGGTGGGTCCCCTGGGTCAGGGAACTGCAAGGTGCATGGGGTGGTGCCCCCCCAAAAAACCCTCAGTTTTAAAAGATGAAGTCATGTGCCCCTTCATTAGAGAAGGACAATATTAAGGAAATTATGAGAGTGGTTGGACCTTTTAGCTTTTTCCCATTATACTTGTCAATAACAAGTATCGCACGTGTCCAAGTTGGAAGCAGTAAGAAGGGAAAGCCCCAGCCTTCAGATTGTATAGAAGGAGGAGAGGAGGATGCAGGGACTTGGAAAATGTAGAACTGGGCACAGAGAAGAAAGGCAGATTAGATCCTGGACCCAGTCCTTCCTCCTTCTGTCCTCCAGTGCCCCTGAGTGTCTAGTTGTTGCTGAGATGGAGATCCAGCTAGACATGACACTCTGCTTTCCAGAAACCAAAAATAACCAGAGAGGGCTATCAAGTTCTAGCCCTTCTGCTCTTTCGATTTATAGCTCTTAAATTCATGGTCTCCTTCCCATACCCAAACCACTGCCTCACCACCTCCCTTTCTCTAAGCTTTTTAATATTCAGATGTGACCCTGTCACTTAACCTGTTTTGAATCACTCCGCAGCTGTCCAATTCCTGTAGAGTAAAGCTAGACCCATGAAAGTGGCATTTCAGGGACTCCCTGATCTGGTCCCTACCTGCCTCTCTCTTCCTTCCCTCTCAGTCCTGTGAGCAGATATTTACATTTTAGCTCAAGCTTTACTTCCTCCATCCCCTGCATACCTGGTGTTGTTCTATGTTCCTGCCTTGGTGGATTCTGTATACGGTGTTGCTGTAATTATAGTCTCCTGATCGTTTGCTTGCTTTTCTCTCCCTGGGCTGTGTTTTGAGCTACCAGAGACAGGCATTATTCATTTTTGTATCTCAACTCTTTTCTTCCTATCTTCACCACATTGGACGATGAGTAACTTACTCTCCTTGTCTCTTGACACACACCATTTATTTCTCCTTCTCTTGCATTCCTTTTCACTTTGGTTCACTTCGGTTCACTTCAGTTCATGCTATTTACTGGGCAGTGTGGTTGTTCTTGGAAATAGAAACATAAGGAAGATATTATACAGTTGCTGTTTTGAGGGTCTCATAGTCTAGTTGGGAAACTGCTGGGGACAGAAGTTGTCACGTGCAGGCTGTGGAGCCCACAGACCCTTAGGAGTAGCCCTGGGAGTGCCTTTCCTCCTTTCCTGGCTTCCACAGTAGCAGCGCTGCCCATCTCTTTTATTCTGGGGATTCTACGGAAGCTTTTGTTTGGGTGGGAGGCAAGGGGATTCCACTGGGGAAAAAGAAGCAAATGTTTGGATACTGTGTTTTAAAGTAAGAAATACTGTGTAAAGCGCTATTAAAACAGTCTAAACAAAAGAGACAGACACCCTGTCTTCTAGTTTGCCATAAGTCGGTTTCTTTGCAAAGCCCCCCGACACGCCACTCTATTTATGCTTTGAAAGGAGTTTGGGGGTAGGTGGGTGGATGCCCTTCCACCTGGTTCCCATCTTTCCTACTTGTTCCCACCTCCCTTGCCAAATGAAAACCCCCCCGTATATAATTTAGATGTCTTCCAGCTTTGAGAGAGATAACATTTTAGCTCTCCCAAAACATGAAGTCACCCGGAGAGGAGGTGTGTCAAGTCCCCTGATCTCAGACCAGGTTCGTGGCCATGGTTTCTGTTCCTTTTCTATTTGTCAGCTCCCTCCCCACCCCTCTTCCCCTCCCTGAGAATGTGAGCCCTTGATGGCATGTGTGCTCAGTGCCTGGCGGTGGGCCCTGCAGACAACAGATGCTTATTTAGATTTGAGGAAGGGAGGGAAGAAGTTGTCATTTCACCCAAAAGACTTTTAGAGCATTACTTCAGGTCTAGGTGAATGTGGCCTTGGGGGAACTAGGGTTTCTGGAGCACAAGCTCAAAGCTCTGTCCAAGGTACTTAGTTTACTTATCAACCCCCGCCACCCGTCCCCATCCTATGCCAGGAAGGCATGTCCGTGGAAGTATCTTCCAGGCAGTCACCTTCCTAACATGCTAAGAGCCTGGATTCATGTTTGAATCTACAACCTCGTGCTCAGAAGGACACATCTTTCCAACTTTGAAAACCACAGGTTCATGCCACAGCTGAAGAAAATATTTTTCCCCCATCCTTCTGGTTGATTGATTGATAGTGACGTTTTAGTTATTGAAAGTGAAAGTACTAGTCGTTCAGTCATGTCCGACTCTTTGGGACCACAGGGACTGTAGCCCGTCAGGCTCCTCTGCCCATGGAATTCTCCAGGCAAGAATACTGGAGTAGGTAGCCATTCCCTTCTCCAGGGGATCATCCCAACTCAGGGACTGAACGCAGGTCTCCTGCATTGCAGGCGGATTCTTTACCAGCTAAGCTACCAGGGAAGCCCAAGAATACTGGAGTGTGTAGCCTATCCCTTCTCCAGCAGATCTTCCTGACCCTGGAATTGAACTGGGGTCTCCTGCATTGCAGGCGGGTTCTTTACCAGCTGAGCTACCAGAGAAGCCCATTTAGTTATTAACGTGCTGGATTATTCTGCTTTGGCCACCTTCTGGGTATGTTTCAATTCCTTACTGGGGGAAATCACTATTTTACTTTCCCTCACTGCTTAGGGAAAGTCAAATTTTCCACCAACTTTCTACCTGAGAGTTATGCAAAAATGCATACCCATCATCAGGAAAATGTCTTCATTAACACATAAACAATGGTTCATTACCCGCCAATGTGTTAATGTATGGTAAACTCATCTATTGGCATGCAAATTCTAAGTTGCTCAACCTAGGTTTTACCTACGCCACTCACCTCTGTGACCTCTGAGGAAACCTTTGAAAAACTGTTTCTAAAATTTTTGTCCTGTAATTTCCCTAATGGTCAGAATTCCAACAAGCAGTGGATCTGTAGGCTGACTAAAGAGCTGAGACTTCCGCCAAACTGAGAAATCCTTGCTTATACAGGAAAAGCCATTCGCCCTTGTTTCCATAACATTGTTTGTAATTGAGTTTATTACCTATGTTTATCCTGTGAGCATCCAGAGAGGTACTAGGAAAATCACAAAAGATACATTTTAGACATGTAAGTAATCATAAGTCTGCCTTAATAGTTAATGTACATACCAGTGAGGACCAAAAGATAGTCATAGATCTCCATTAAGGTCACTCATTCTCACTACATATATTATCAAATTGGCAAGGGATCAACTCAGGCCAATGTGTATTTGAGCGTCTGGCTGTTTGAATCTATCCACTACTGTAGCTGTGGGGTAGGAGAAACTATCGCGGACATGCTGTCACTCTACCAGAAATTGACTTGTCTGGACAAGACAGTTTGTGTGCTTTTATTGTCCTCAAATTAAACTACTCTCTGTCTGACTCTTCAAGTTATCTTCAGTGTGTGATTAAATACCAGGAGAATTGTCAATATCACTCAGCTTCTAAGTCATTAAACGTCCTAATCCTTCACATTTCTTGCGGCTGAGGCCATTTTCTTTCCGTTTTCTCTCCAGCTTTGTATTAGCCACCAGGATTCTGGTGACATTCTCTGTGTCGGAGATGGGGAGCTTGATGAGAAGTCTACAATTTACTAATGAGTCAGTGGGAAACAAGCACCAGTCAATACATTCCAAAGCAGATGCAAACCCACGTGTGGAGCTGCCTCAGGACAACTCCAGTTTACCCTAGGGTGCTCATGTCTGCTTCCGTCCAGTACACAGGCACCAGAAAAAACTTCTTTCATCTTTAGAAGAGAACCAGTTGTTGAAATTGGAGAAATTAATGCATGCTCTTGAGCCCAAACACCTGTTTATTCTGTATCCCCTACCACGAATAATCAGTTCTCCTCATGATTATGATAAGTCTGTTGAGAAAACTGACCATCTTATTATTATAATTTTTGTGCATACTTAAAATGAATATTCAACTGTGATATGTCAAGAGCTGTGTCCAGTCCTTAGGCTGGCACAATGGTAGATGAGTAGGGCATATGCAGAAAGAGGTTTTAATATAAAGATAAAATGCTTGGAATTTTTCAGTCTCATCCTTATATAATACCAAGAACCACCTCCATCCTCACCCTCCCTTTTTCTAACACCCCTGGTCAGAAATATATGCTCCAAAGGAAGACATCCATATGATTATGGATTACTCGATTCTAAATCCTTCTTCTTTGGCAAAATGACTTGATTGATTTTGGAATTTGAACTTTGTGATACACCGCTTAGAAGTGACCATTTCAGCAAAGGCAAAAGGGGACTTAGACACACTCAGAAAAGCATGCTGCATAAATAAGGAGAATCGCATTGAATTGCCAAAGATTATTATTTTTTTTTTGCCAAAGATTATTTTAATGGCTAGAACACCTTCCTGTTACAATAATTACAGAAACATCTTTAAGCTCTTGTCTTAAGAACTTCTGAATTGAAATAGGAAATGTTTTAATGAATTTAAACTATTTACAAATTCGTATTAGAAATTTCAGGAGGAATGATTTGTGTGTTCCCTCCCTGCTCATAAGCAGTCTTTAACGCAGTTTCCTTCTAGAATCTGCATACTATTTATACAATTATGTGTAGCATTGTGTTGCCTAGAAATATACCTCTTTAGGATGACTGTCCTTTTAAGGAAAATAAGCATAAATCGGTTTTCTGAAAAGCTACATTTCAGAGTGACAATGCTACTTTCTTTTGGAACTGCAAAAGAAAAATGGGTCTGGTCATAATTTCTGCTTGTAAGTTTTAGCTAAGTGGTGACAAATATCATACTATATTATACATCAGAGGACAGGCATGCATCAGTTCATATTTCTGAAAGCCCGTCAGTTATCGTAATGGAAGTGAAGATTTCTCTCAAGCACCTGCCTGGAACAGAAGTCCTTCTGACAGACTGTGCATAACCTCTCATTAAATCAGCATGCAGAGAACTAACCAGCAGATGCTGCTGACATGAACCCTGATGTAATCTCTTTAACCTTGTCCTGTAAGGCGCGCACAAGTCATGACCGGGGAATTCAAAGTAAATTAGGTTTTACATGAAAGTCTATAATCTAAATTCAATTTGATTAAAATGATGCCTGATTTGTGTTGGTGATGAAATATTCCATTGTAGCTATTAGACTTTTTTTTTTTTTAATTCGTACACGGGAGTCTATGTTTCCTATCCCTACCTAATTTTTTAAGATGATCAGTTTTCCATCGTGGCCCTGCTCCCACATTCTTGAAATGAAGAAGCTTTTAAAGAAAGAAGTTATAAGCAAAAATAGCTATTTGTTTCTTGAGGTAATCCACTGAGATGGCAAATATTCTCTGATTTCAGGAATTCATGGGAAAAGGACCACTTTGTAAGTCCAAATGTTGGAAATATTTTCTCTGTATTTAATGTCAGAGTCTTAGAACTACTTTATTACATGTAAGCTTTGTCCCATAACTATTTTTTTAAATTAATCATTCTGATCAACACAGTTTCTCATGGAAATTCAATCAGCGATAATAATAAAAAGTCATCAGTCGTTACCAGAGTTCTTCTGTCATGATTTTACGTTTCTTGCTCCTTTTCTATTTTTATGTAATTCAACTTTCCGAGGATAACCTACAGAGAGTTCAAACTTCAGCTATTTTTTTTGAGCCAGGAGCTGAGTTGCAAGAAATTTTACCATTTATTTCTTAAAGTTCTAGCTTTTCCTCTCTCACATCTTTAACATCTCCACTCTCTTGTTATAAGCCTCAGGGATTCCAATGATCTGATGCCCAGGAAACCCCAAATCTCTCCCCTCACAGCTGCCACCTGGAGATGGGCTCAGTGGTAAAGGACTCACTGGCCAATGCAGGAGCTGCAGTTCGATCCCTGAGTTGGGAAGATTCCCCTGGAGGAGGAAGTGGCAACTCACTGCAGTATTCTTGGCTGGAGAATCACATGGACAGAAAAACCTGGTGGGCTATTGTCCATGGGGTTGCACAGAGTCAGACACGACTGAGCCACTGAACAATGACATACAGCCACCACCCAGATGGGGATGGGGGACAAATAAATAAATAAATAAATAAATAAATAAATAAATATTGGGGATTTACTGTGACTTTTCTGCAGTCTCTTTTCTTAAGCAATTGGAGCTCCTTAATAGCCAATTGTTCTCTGACTCTTAGACTGTAGAGTCCAAGTCCAGAGGACCTGCTGGTAAGCAGAGCAATAGCCCGAGGGCCAGGATTCCCAGGTCTCAGCCCAGCCTTCTAGGTTTCAATCCGGGATCTGGGAAAACAGCAACAAGAACCATTTTCACCCATGATCCTGGGCACAGTGTTAAACTGGTTAACAAAATGAAAGTGTCAGTCGCTCAGTCATGTCTGACTCTTTGCCATCCCACGGACTGTAGCCTCTATCCATAGGATTTCCCAGGCAAAAATATTGGAGTGGGTTGCCATTTCCTTTTCCAGGGAATCTTCCTGACCCAGGGATCAAACCTGGGTCTCTTGCACTGCAGCCAGATTCTTTACCATCTGAGCCACCAGGGAAGCAGGTATAACCATATGTAGCTTTGATTTAACGCTTTAGCATTTTCTAGAGCATTTTCTCCCTCATTACTTTCTTGAGTCTTCATAGTCACTCTGAAAGGCCTGGGCTATTCTCCTCTTTCACTGAGGAGGGTACGAAAACTCAGAGAGTGAAATGACTTGCTTAGGATCACACAGCCAGAAAGTGGAGGTATTTGAATTTTACTTTAGATCCGTCTGACCTCCAAGCTACTTAATAGAGCAGGAAAACCTACAGAATCATGTCCTCGTGTTCCAAAATGCTATCCTTTCTCCGGTTATATTTGTTCTCTGCAGGATAGTAGCCTCTAGGCATTGCTATTTCTCTGCGTCCCCTTTCTACCTTACAAGGCGTAGTAGTTTGATCATCTGTTGAACCAGTGAGACGTGGCAGTGGCAGTAAGAGGGCAAGTCCTTCCATAGGGACATTATTCCAGAGCCACTGTGGAAGGAAAGAGTTAGTATGGACTGGAAGCAGTGTCAAAGTGAGGCAATATAGTCAGGCTCAGAAGAGTAGCTGGGGATTTGTGAGCTGATTCATAGATATTGCTGGGAGAAATATCAATAACCTCAGATATCCGGATGACACCACCCCTATGGCAGAAAGCAAACAGGAACTAAAGAGCCTCTTGATGAAAGTGAAAGAAGAAAGTGAAAAAGCTGGCTTAAAGCTCAACATTCAAAAAATGAAGATCATGGCATCTGGTCCCATCATTTCATGCCAAATAGATGGGGAAACAGTGGAAACAGGGAAAGACTTTATTTTCTTGGGCTCCAAACTCACTGCAGATGGTGACTGCAGCCATGAAATTAAAAGACGCTTGCTCTTTGCAAGAAAAGCTATGACCAACCTAGACAACATATTAAAAAGCAGAGCCATTACTTTGCCTACAAAGGTCTGTCTAGTCAAAGTTATGGTTTTTCCAGTAGTCATGTATAGATGTGAGACATGGACCATAAAGAAAGTTGAGTGCTGAAGAATTAATGCTCTTGAACCATGGTGTTGGAGAAGACTCTTGAGAGTCCCTTGGATAGCAAGGAGAACCAACCAGTCCATCCTAAAGGAAATCAGTCCTGAATATTCTTTGGAAGGACTGATGCTGAAGCTGAAGCTCCAATACTTTGTCCACCTGATGTGAAGAATGGACTCATTGGAAAAGACCTTGATGCTGGTAAAGTTTGAAGGCAGGAGGAGAAGGGGATGACAGAGGATGAGATGGTTGGATGGCATCCCCAACTCAATGGACACGAGTTTGAACAAGCTCCGGGAGTTGGTGATGGATAGGGAAGCCTTGTGTGCTATAATCCATGAGGTCGCAAAGAGTGGGACACAACTGAGCAAATAAACTGAACTTGCAGATATTGCAGTGCTCAGCAAAGGAGGCTGCCCTTCTGTGAGTGGGTGGGGCCAGGAGGGAGATTATCTGGATCCACCCTGTCCAATAAGGTAGCCACTAGTCACATGTGACTATAGTGTGAATTACTTCAAATTAAGTCACACTGAAAACTCAGCGGTTCCTTTGCATTAACCCCAGATTAAGTGTTCAATAGCCCATGGATACCATATTGATCAGAGCAGATATAGAACGTTTCTGTCATTGCAGAAAGTTCTATTGGATCCTGCTGGTCTAGACCAGTGACAGCCTCCATGCTATGTGCTGAGAATCCCACTCAGCAGACTGAGGTGCACCCCAGACTCTGCAGACCTCTGAGGATGCTGCTGCTTGGCTCCCACTTCCTTCCTTGTCTACTACTTTCCAACCCTGTAGCCAGTGCCTCCGGAGAAGGCAATGGCACCCCACTGCAGTACTCTTGCCTGGAAAATCCCATGGACGGAGGAGCCTGGTGGACTGCAGTCCATGGGGTCGCTAACTTTCACTTTTCACTTTCATGCATTGGAGAAGGAAATGGCACCCCACTCCAGTGTTCTTGCCTGGAGAATCCCAGGGATGGGGGAGCCTGGTGGGCTGCCGTCTATGGGGTTGCACAGAGTCAGACATGACTGAAGCAACTTAGCAGCAGCAGCAGCAGCAGCAGCCAGTGTCTCATTGTTTCTTTTTCCTTTCCTAACTTTGGCTCTTCTTTTTGAAGGTGGGGGCAGGTCTTGTCTTTCAAAAGAAATTTGTTCTCTTTGTTGCTAAAATAGAAGGCAGTCTAGTCTTTGGGGGTCTTGAAAGTGGGAAGGCAGTATTAGGATACCTGCCTGAATTACAATTCTCTTAGTCTACCTTTCCCTGCTTTTGTCCAACAATATAATTTCTTAGCAAATTATATACTTAGCCAATATGAGACTAACTTGTTCCCCTTTCCCAATCAGGTCTTGAATATTTGCATCTTTTGGGGTGAAGGCCATGGAGACCTTTCTAATTTTGGTCGTGGGGTCATGAAGATCTTTTGACTTTTGAGGTCATGAGCACCTTTTGAATCACCTTAGATTTTAGGATGCAGTTTGTTTGCAATGCCAGTAGGGGTTTTCGTATTTAAAGTATCTTATTCGTATCGGGAATTAAACCCTTTTATTAACGGCTGGACATCTTAAAGCAATCACCAGTCATTGTTAAAGTAAAGAACAGCTCATTATTTTTCATATCTTAAAAGATTGAACCCTTCACCATGATTAATAAATGATAGTTGTTATCTGCTTTGGTCACAAAAATTCAGGTACAAAAGAAACACTTTGGCAAATTAAAAGTAGAATGGTAGCATGAACACTTGTATCTGCACAGCTAATTAAAAGACTTAACTTATTAGGCCTTGAGGGGGGGAGGAAAAAAAGAAACAAACAAGTATAATTTGCCAGATTAATTTTATGGTCTGTTCTATTTAATCAAACTATACCTTTTAGTGAAAATGACAAATCTCAGTTGTCAGAATGGGGTAGATAAGGAAGATAAAGGTCATATATTTTAATGTCACAGAAGGTCTTATTAAAGGAACCTTAATTACATTAGGTACCTATGAAACATTAATTAAATACTGTCTGAAATAATTAGGTCCAAGTTACTGATGGTTTAATTAAACTCAGTTTCTTATTTTATAAGAAAACTAAAGGTCCAGTATCTCTATCAGCAGCATAATTGATAGTATGTCAAAAAGGCAAAATAGTAACCTTGACCAACCATGGGGAGAGGGTGCTGTGGCTTCCTGGGCCTGGTGTGCTTTGCTGGTTCTCCACCGTAGCCCTGCTGCCGTGAACACCTCGTGATGTGTGGGCCTTGGCCACCTCTGAGCTTCTGGACAAGAAAACCTAAGTGCCTTAGACTAGGAGAGATGGATACAAGACAGAACAAATGTACCACCTAGAGCTTGAAAAGTTTAGGCCACATAGGCAGAAAGATGAGATGCATTATACACGTGCCTTTTCCTTTTTACAAATCGTGGGGAATTCCCTGGCAATCTAGTGGTTAGAAATCTGTACTTCCACTGCTTGGCAGCTGGGTTCAATCCCTGGTCAGGGAAACTAAGATCCCTCAAGCTTCATGGCACGGCAAAAAACAAACAACAACAACAAAAATCCAAAACCAAAGAACCAAAAACTCCTGCCTTTTGTCACCTCTGCACATGTATGTTAGAAATGCTAGACACCTTTATGACCACTCACAGTCTACACAGACGATATTGTTGTATTGAAAAAGACTTCCCTAAAGTCCGTTCTCATGTTATTTAGTATCTTTATACCCTAACATTCATTTTCTTCTTTAGTTGTAAGTCTTTTCTCTTAAGATCATGGGCTTTGGACTTAGACGGCCGAGTTTGAATCTCACAGCTGTGTGACCTTGGACTAGTTAGTTCTTTGACTTTATCTTCTCATCTGTAAAATATTACGTGTGATAATAGCTACTTAACAGAATTGTTATGAAGATAATACTTTAATGTATATAAAGCATTTAGCCCAAGTGAAAAGTATACGGTGAAGCCTAAACATGATGCAGGACATTCTGTGGTCTACAGCAGGGGTCCCCAAACTTTTTGGCACTGGGGACCGGTTTCATGGAAGACAATTTTCCCATGGACAGGGTGGGGGATTGTTTCAGGTTGATTCAAGCACGTTACCTTTATTGTGCACTTTATTTCTGTTATTATTACATCAGCTCCATCTCAGATCATCAGGCGGTTGGGAATTTGAGGCCCAAGTTGAATTAGTTAGTTGTAGGTGAATCCAAGGGAAATGCCAATTTAAAAGAACTTTAGAATGTGCCAGAAGAGAAAAAAGAGGATAATGCCAAAGAAAAAAATGTAGCTGAAGTGAGCTTCAGGTCTGATTGTTTTATTTCTTTGGTTTTGCTTCAGCTTTTTGAATCTCAAGCTGACAAGCCAGCTCCCCCTATCGGTGATCTGAGTCGAGGAGAACAGCTGTCATCCAACCCACCGCGTGCCAGGACAGCCAGCTCTTCTTTCACTTAGAATGAACCAAAAATGATCAAGATGATAGTCTTATAGTTTGTAAAGTCCATTAACACCGATTACTGTTTACCCTCAAGGGCTCTGTGAGATGCTCTACTCCTAGTAGCCTCAGCAGCCCTGTGTTACACATGGGCACACCGAGTCACAGAGAAGTTAAGACACATGGGCAGCTCACACTTTGCCCTGGGAATTTCAACTCTATTTACTTTGGTTTCGGTCCCTGACACTACCCTCCCCAAGCTCAGCCCTGTGGCAGGGTGGGGACCCAGGCCTGTGGGCTCAACTTGAAGGCTTGTAAAGGAGAAGGAGGAGGAGGAAGAGGAAGAGGGAGGAGGAGGAAGCAGGGACCAAAACTGAAGGCGGCTGAAAACCCTAGCATATCAGGCCCTTAACAGAAAGTTTGCTCACCCCGGTTTAGTGCAGTGCTTCTTCAACTTTAATGTGCATATGAATCCCCTGGGGAGCTTTTTCAAATGCAGATTCTGATTCACCGGCTCTGGGGCCTGACCTGAGAGTCTGCATCTATCCAGCTCCCAGGTAATACCCACTGCGGGTCCCCGGAGCACACTTTGCATAGTAAGGACTGTGCTTCACACCGGCTCCACGCCCCTCCACCTGCTTGCTCCTTGTAGGCGCCTGGGCTATGGCTACTTGTCATTTGTATCCGAAGGAATTTCACTTCTTTTCAGTGTTCAGAGCCTGTGAACTTTCAGCAATTCACCTTTAAAGCATCCTAGAACTTTTCCCTCCTCCATGGTGATGGCTTCTGCCTGCTTCCTCCGCTGTCTATTCCATTTCTATGCCTGGAGCGAGGTGGGGCGGTGGTGGGGACAGAGAAGCCCAGGACTTAGTCACTGGCCTCCAGGAGTGCCTTGCTGAGGCCCACCCATGCTGCTCCACCTGGGCTCACGTGTTCCCTTTCCTCCTGTTGCTGTACTTTCGAGTCCCACTTTCATGTCAGGGGCTTCCCAGGTAGCACAGAATCCACCTGCCAATGCAGGAAATGCAAGAGACCCTGGTTCAATCCCTGGGTCAGGAAGATCCCCTGGAGAAGAGAATGGCAACCTACTCTAGTATTCTTGCCTGGAGAATCCCATGGACAGAGGAGCCCGGGAGGCTACAGTCCATGGGGTTGCTGAGTCAGACACGACTGAGCAAACATACACTTCCACCTTGTGTCTCCTGCAAAGACCCTATTTTCCTATCACCTTGGGTTCTCATATCTGCTGTAGACTTGGGGTCCTACCTCCTGTCTCTC
The DNA here is from genome assembly GCF_014754425.2 of Oryx dammah. Lineage (NCBI taxonomy): Eukaryota > Metazoa > Chordata > Mammalia > Artiodactyla > Bovidae > Oryx > Oryx dammah. Next base: position 44,454,860 of record NW_024070207.1, read on the forward strand.
CAGCCTCCTGCTTTGGCCTCTCCTCTGATTCCTCTTTCCTGGCCCTTGACTTTTGTCCCTGCCAGGAGCTTTCTCCATTTTCTTTTGCTGGCTGTCTAGTCCATTTGCACACAACTTGAGATCAAGCCTCAGGAGTCTGCTTTTATAGGGGGGTCTTCCCCTTCTGCAAGATGGTCAGCTCCCTCCTTTGTGAATCTAATCTATTGGATTTATTTAGATGCTAAGCAAAAAGACTATGACTTATTTCATTTCTATTTTGCATAATGTCTTTTTAATAATGAGTGAAAAAAGTGAAAGTGTTAGTTGTTCAGTTGTGTTCAACTCTTTGCAACCCCATGGACTGTAGCCCGCCAGGTTCCTCTGTCCATGGAATTCTTCAGGCAAGAATACTGGAGTGGGTAGCCATGCCCTCCTCCAGGGGATCTTCCTGACTCAGGGATCGAACCTGGGTCTCCTGTATTGCAGGCAGATTCTTTACTGTCTGACCCCCAGGGAAGCCCAATAATGAGTACATATTCATAATTCATAATATTTATGACACATCCTCATTGAGTGCAGTCATTGGTATTCAGCAGTAACTCATAGTTCAATGAATGTTGCATTCTTGGCTGGACCCAACCACTACTTACTGTCCTTCCTCTTTAGAGAGTGAACTTCTCTGATTATCATCCTACCACTCATCCTCCTACTTTGGTTTGCAATGTGTGGGGTGACTCATTGTTGCAACCTTCTTTTACTCCAGAAGTCCTGTTATTTTAAGCTGAATGGCTGGCGTGAGTCCAAAAGAGTTAAGTTTCACTTTTTGTTGCTATTTTATTCTTCGGGCTCTCTATCCCTACCTACTCCAAACATCTCTCAGTTGATTCTGTTTTTTGTCCCCTTACAGGCATTCCCATTGACCATGCTCCCATTTCCAGACTGAATAAAAGAGAATCATGGACTGTGAACACTAGAAGGAACTCATCTGATATGACTATCTCAAAATAAGGGCAGAAACTGAAGTGCAGAAAAGGCAAGCTGTTTGCCTAAGGTCACACAGCACATAGTTGGTGGCAGAGCAAGACTAAAATCCTCACATATTTTTCTTTTCATCAACAGATGAAATGTGAGGATTTCAGTCTTCCTAAATCTGTTGCCTCATACGCATGCATGCTAAGTCGCTTCAGTCGTGTCTGACTCTGTGACCCTATGGACTGTGGCCCACTGGGCTCTGTCCATGGGATTCTCCAGGCAAGAATACTGGAGTGGGTTGCCCTGCCCTCCTCCAGGGGATCTTCCTGACCCAGGGCTTCAAGTTTAAAAATCATCCACATCTCTATTTCTGCTTTGCAAATAAGTTCATCTGTATCATTTGAGGGGATATATGTAGAGGTATAGCTGATTTCTACTTTGCTGTACAGTAGAAATTAACACACATTGTAAAGCAACCACAATCCAGTAAATATTAATTAAAAATAAAAGTAAATAAGGCTGAACCAGAAAAAAATCATTGATATACTAGAAAAATAATGTGAGTGCCTGCATTCTTTTAAATTCACTATATATATGACTATTATTTACTAACAGAACAGTGCTGTGTTTAGACGTTCAGTCATGTCTGACCCTTTGTGACCCTATGGACTGTAGCCTGCCAGGCTCCTCTGTCCAGGTAATTCTCCAGGCAAGAATACTGGAGTGGGTTGCCCTGCCCTCCTCCATGGGATCTTCCCAGCCCAGGGACCAAACCCAGGTCTCCCACATTGCAGGCAGAGTCTTTACCATCTGAGCCACCAGGGAAGCCAGTAGTAATCTTTATTTGGGGCTTTCCTAGGTGGCACTAGTGGTAAAGAATATGCCTGCCAATGCAGGACATGCAAGACATGCGGGTTCGATCCCTGGGTTAGGAAGATTCTCTGGAGGAGGGCATGGCAGCCCACTCCAGTATTCTTACCTGGGAAATCCCATGGACAGAGAAGCCTGGCCAGCTACAGTCCGTGGGGTTGCAAAGAGTCAGACACGACTGAACACACAGGCATGCAATCTTTATTTTCCCATTTTTCAAGACACCTATTAGCCAACATTAACTTTTGTGGCTTTCTACTAATTCCCCAGCTAACTTTTCACACATGTATTTTTAAAAATACCATTCTTTTTGGAAAAAAGGAAGTTTCTAGCATATTTGCCTTTCTGACTCTCGCTAGTAGCATACTTAAATGCAAAATCCAAGAACTTCTTACCATGAAACCTGCAAACCTAAGAAAACCTCAGGAGGATGGTAAACCTAAACCTGGGAAAGCAAAAAAAAAAAAAAAAGGGAAAGCCAGCCAGGCTGTCATCCACTAATTTGTTTGCCTGCAAAGTCTAATGTATCTCACATATTTGTTGGAAAGCCAAATACATGCCAACCAAAATATTATTTTGGAGTGCTGCTCCTCAGAAACTGGAAGTGATTGTAAAGCCCTTTGCACATCTTTTTCCTGTGTCCATCATGAAGCATGTGCACTCTGAGACCTTGACAAGGTTCTGGGTTTGAGACAAAGGGACCACAGCAGATACATGAATGGACTTAGAAGTCTGGATGGCTACCTCACCAAGTTAACACACTGTGGGATATCTCGCTCCTTTCCCCATTCCCAGCTAGAATCTCCTAGATTTCAGAATGTAGCTTTATTCACAGAGAAGCAGTTTGTAAGAAGAGGACTTCCCTCATGTGTTCCCGCCCTCGTTCTTCTTCCACGCACCTCATCCTACTGGGGCCCTTGCTGCCTTTCTCTTTTTCTCAAGTTACTTATCAGCGTGTTTTTTGGTTTTTTGCCCAGAATGACTTGGGGCCTGTGTCTCTGCCTTTATGTAATGCATTTGGATTCAGGGAAGACTTGGTGTCATCTTTTCTAAGCCAGTCACCCAGGAAGCAAGCCAGTCACACAAGCTGAGTTAGCCATGGTGGTTCCCAAAGCTTTCCCTAGGGGTTTCAGTGCTAAGATATGCAATCTCAAAGTGTGATTTATCTTGATAGGAAACACAGAGCAGTTTGTCAAACAGTACATTTCTTTCGTTGGAAGAAACATAAATCTTAGTTATCTGGAATCAGTGGCCTGGCCCCTGCTGGGACCCTTGTTTACCTGAGGACAGAAAAAAATAATAATAAAAGCTCTTTCAAAGCTTAGGAGCCCTCTGCAAAGGCAGGAAATTACATGCTGCACCTCCTAGAGAACCCTCCAGAAGAGCACCAGCCAGCAATGGGGAAGAAAGGCCATTCCAAATCATCATATTCATTTTTCATTCTAGCCTGGCCAAAAGAAAAACAAACCAAGGTGGGGCAAGCCTCTTGTAAATATGCCCTTATTATAGAGCCCGAACTCTTAGCGCAGCAGGCAGGTAGACGGATGGGCTTTCACTGCTTGGTGTTGGAAAGCCCTCCTGGAGGGCCACTCCAGGGCCCGTCAGGGGTCCCGGGAGATGAGCATCCAGCCTGGCAGCCCCACGAGGTGGCTGGACTTCACACTTTCCTCCTAAGAGCACTTACCTGCTGTCCTGCCCACTTTGCCATAAAGATCTTTCCTAAAAAGAGAATGGCCAATGAATTATGGAGCAGGAATGTAATAACGAAGGCAGAAATGTGTCCTATTATCAGTCACACACATTCAAGCCCAGCCCCGGGCAGCACAGTAGACAGCGACTATAAGCTCTGGGATCTTCTCTTTCAACCAAGATTGCTTCATACAAAAGTTGACAATGCTCGTCTGAAAGCCATTATGGATATTCAACATCTTTTAAAATAGCTGAACAGAGTAGACAATAAGGCATGACAGAAAACTTGGACAGGAGGCTGGCTTGGAGTCTGGCTTAAGAAAGAAACATGCTATTAAAAGTAGGCAACAAACACACATAGATGAATGTTTAATTTATTTGAAAATAAGAATCAACTTGGCCGCTCATTTCTTTTCCTCCTCTAAAGCGACAAAGACAAGCAGAACACAATTTCGGTTGCTTGTTGGAGTATATCTGCCGTCTTCCTTTTTCTCATTGAAATTCTTCTGCGTGGTGACTCAATGATCCTCACTTACTATTTGATGAGGCGGGGAAGGGGGCTAAGAGACTCCTTGAATGGCCTTTCAGAAAGGAAGTGGAGCACCTAAAGGTGTCCTGGAGCCGTCATAAAATCATCCATTCTAACTTCATTCATCCAGCAAATCTTTGTTGAGCAGCCACAATGCACCACGGGTATACAACACTGAACAAGGTGACACCATCTCTGCCAGGGTCAGCATTTGTCCCTGTTTGCCCGACACTGTCCTGGTTTTGGGGCTTCCCAGTGGTGCTAGTGGTAAAGAATCCACCTGCCAATGCAGGAGATGTGGGTTCCATCCCCGGGTCAGGGGAAGATCCCTTGGCAGATGAAATGGCAGCCCACTCCAGTATTCTTGCCTGGAAATTCCCATGGACAGAGGAGCCATGGTGGGCTATGGTTCATAGGGTTGCATAGAGTCGGACACGACTGAAGTAACTATGCACTCATGCACATTCTGGGTTTTAGTCCTGGACATCCATGAATTCACCCAAGGTAGGTGGATGAATTCTGGAGGCCTGAGTCCTGCTACCAGGTCTGCTCCTTACCAGCTAGCTGATCTCAATGAGGACACTTTACTGAGTCTTAGTTTTCTCCTATAAATGGAAAAAATAATATCTATCTCCAAGAGTTATTTTAAGATGAAATGAAGTTTGGTTACTGATTCTGTAGAAACTGCCTGTGTTGACAGCTTTTCACCAACAACGGAAGATGGGAATGTAGATGTAGATGTGCCATTGGGCCTGGAAATAGCAAAGGCTCCCTGCTGTGCTGAACCGGAGTGGGTCCTACTAGAGATCTGGTGGAAATATCTAGTTCCTGGTGTTTAGATGGGGTAGGTTCTGAGGTCCACAGTGCTTTGTTGGAGAAAGGGACCAACCCCCAGGGAGAAGACCAACTGGTAGCTTAACCACTCTCTGCTGGCAAGTGCAAAAAAAAAAAAGCAAGTATTTGTCCTCCAAGTGGGGATTTGGACTCAAGATGAAAGCATTGAAGTGAAAGGGGGACACATCTAATCCTACATTAGCCCTCTCTGCTGTGGGAGTGATTTTTACCTTTCTTTTTCAGGAGTCTCATAAAGACTCCTTTTTATCTTTGCCAAGCTCTCTCGCTCCCTTATCTGTACTTTATAATCTTAACTAACATTCCATGAGCATCTACTAGGCACATGGCATGTACCAGGGGCTGGACTGCTCAGAGGAAGCAGATCTTGTCCCTGTCCTCAAAAAAACTGTCAGTCTAGTCAGAAATACACACACACACATGCACACGCATGCACACACACACACTCAGATTTTTTTTTAAGTTTTTGATTCCTTCCTTTTTTTAACTGCTTTATCTTTTTGGAAAGTAGCTTAGAGGTCTTCATTTCTTCCAGGCTTCAAGTGTCCCCTCTTCTGCATCTCAATGGACGTTACCTTCCATATCATTCCTCCCATCTTGTCAGGAAGGACTCACTTCACAGGCACCACTGGTGATGGTTCTCCAGGCATTATGTTGCAAACTAATGTGACTTTTATGATTGAATTTCATTTAGTTCAGTTCAGTCGCTCAGTCTGACTTTTCGACCCCATGGACTGCAGCACGCCAGGCTTTCCTGTCCATCACCAATTCCCAGAGCCTACTCAAACTCATGTCCATTGTGCTGGTGATGCCATCCAACCATCTCATCTTCTGTCATCCCCTTCTCCTTCTGCCTTCAATCTTTCCCAGCATCAGGGTCTTTTCCAATGAGTCGGTTCTTTGCATCAGGTGACCAAAGTATTGGAGTTTCAGCTTCAGCATCAGTCCTTCCAATGAATATTCAAAACTGTTTCTTTTCGCATGGACTGGTTGGATCTTCTTTCAGTCCAAGGGACTCAAAAGTCTTTTCCAATACCACAGTTGAAAAGCATCAATTCTTGAACTTCATTAGCCCACACTAATACTGTAGGCTGTCTCATCATTACTTGGTAATACTGCCATTTTTAAAGCTTGTCAGTGGAGAAGACTCTCGATCCCCACTCCTGACATACAAAGAGTGGAGGCATATTTCCTGCTTGCTTTGAATTGTTTGTAACAAGTAACCTCCTACCCTCTCATCAGCAAGCTGCTTGGATCTGTATGGTGATGAAAGAGTACGATGTCAGCAGTCTTGGCAGCATGCCTTTCATTAATTCAGCCTATTTGTTGACCTCCTTTGTTGATGGGTCCTGTGTTCAGTAAGGTGAGGGCTACAAAGGGACGAGGAAAGGACAGAATTTTAAGAACCAGACAGAGAATTGGGGTTAATGTTGTGATCAGAGACCAGGATGGCACAGCTCTTCTGCCCTTCATCACATCTACACATTTGCTGAGCACATAGGGCAGTGTCAGGGTCTTTTCCTGTATTGGTCAATTTTACACAGTCCTAAAGAAGTATAAGATCAAATCCTGCGCTAAAGGACCTTATGATTGTAGGCTACCAACGTGTGTGTGTGCTCAGTTGTGTCCAACGCTTTGCGATCCCATGGACTATAACCTGCCAGGCTACTCTGTCCATGAGTTTTTACAGGCAAAGATACTGGAGTGGGGTGCCATTTCCTACGCCAGGGCATTTTCCCGACTCAGGGATTGAACCCACAGCTCTTGTGTCTCCTGCGTTGGCAGGCAGATTGTTTACCACCATGCCACCTGGGAAAATGGATCTGCAAAAAAAGAAACACAACATAGCATGTCAAGGAGGCTCTGTGAGGCATGGACTAGGAGGTGATATAGGGTTCTGAAGAAGCAGGGAAGCATGGAGATGGTCTTCATGGAGACAACTGCTCAGTGGTGGAAGCAGGCATGGTCTCTACAGATCACTGAGTAGTCTTGTTACTATTAATAGAAAACCAGTGATCTTTCTTCACCCTCATTTCTTCAGAAAAGCCATATTGAGTCATTATTAGCCATACACTGATCGTTATGGGCAGCTTGTGAACCAGTGTCCATCCTTTGGTGTTTTTCTGCCTCATTGCTCACCATAATCTCCATGTCAACTATACTTCACATACAGGTTCTGGAAGTTCTTTTATAACTTTTGATTATACCTGCTTCCATAGAATTTCATCATTATAGAATGGTCATAATTTGAATTTTCTTGTGTGTTTTTTTTTCTTCTAAATATCCTATAAACTGGTAGCAGTTAAGGGCAAAGGCAGAGGTACAAGGGAAAATTATCTTCTTGATCACTTCTTCTATCACGTAATAACTGGAACATCACTGCTATCTTATCTATCATGTCCTAGGTACCTTATACACATCATTCCTAATTTTTATACAGTCTTTCTAAGTTAGGTATTATTGCCTGTATCTTATAGATGAAGAAACCAAGGCACAAAGAGGTTATTAACTTCCCTGGGGTCATCCAGCTAGTAGAAGCTTTATGAGCACAAACACTACTGATATACACTATTAGCAAAGTTCATGGAACAAATTCTCTTGGTGTGAAGGAGGCTGGTCCTACCAATTTTATCTTGGCTAGCATAGACTGTTTAAGTCTACATTTTCATACATCTGCAGTGAGAAAACCTGGCTATTTTCCACTTTTGGGTTCAACTTTTCAAATTCCTTGGTAGCAGGTGGTTTATTCTACTACTAGTTTGAATGTGCTTTCTTAGGGAAAATTGTGTTTTGTCTTAAATCCCTAAGTTGGCTACCCATGGGGTTCCTGCAGGAGCTGCATCCTGCCCACAAGTTCTGTGGCAAAGCCAGGGCTTGGGACTTTACAGCCCCTGTGTGCACCCCACAGTCTTGTGTCTAAACCAGGAGACTCTCAAATGTCCCACTTCTGTCCTAACTCCAGGCTAGGAAGGCGGATAGCTGGACCTTTTAGAATGTCTCCACACACAGCTTAGAATTCACAGCTGTGAACCAAAGTTCAAAAAGGACATTCTTCTCCTTTATCCACTCTTTAGTTAAGTATGAGTCTCAGCTCAACCTTTTAGTTGGACCCTGCATTGTGGGCCAACGTGGAAGACGGCCCATGTCTCTACAGGGGCTGGAAACATTCTCCGAAGCTGCTATTTTTTGACTTGAGATAACTGCATTCTTTAAGGCTGCCTTGGGGAAAGAAAATAGAAAGGGGGAGGTACGTGCCTGCATTTCTCTGTTGGTTCAGAAAAGTACCTGCAGTGGATAATGTTGGAACATTGGAGACATTTCCTGTTTATTATGCTGGGGAGAGGGGTGCCCCAAAAAGAAGAGGGGGAAAAAAGCATTTTGTGGCTACATTCACCTTCTCAAAGTGGTTGAGAGTAGGTGAGAAATGTGGAGGAGAGGCCTCTTGGCGTTGGGGTAGGGGTGCCACCATTGTGAGGGAGCAGTACCAGACTGCATCAGGAGCTTCAGACACAGGCCAAGCATACAATCTGGTTGGAGAAGGAGGTGGGCTGTGTTCATTCACAGGCCCATATTTAACCCTTTCTAAGCTCCTACTGTCTCAGTAATTGCTTTCCTTTTTTTTCTCTTCCACCTGTTCACAATGTGGTGGCAGGAATTTTTAATACAATTTCAGAATGACCCTGAGATTGTATGGGGTCTGGGGTCACCTTGTGAAGCTAAGAGGAGACTGCCTGTCTTCTGGGGAATTCCCAGGAATTGATTTATCTTAATGAGATGTAGATAGGTGTATTGCTCACACCTGACCCTGTTGTATATTTTTTCCCAATCCCCTCTGGGATGAACAATGAATAATCAAGGCAGTGAATAATTAAGAAGGAATCTCTCATGTTCCCTTTGGAATTCAAAAATAAGGACTTTTTTTTTTTTTCCCCAATTGGGATTGTTCCTGAGACTTGGCCTAGCCTATCTACTACTAATCTTCGCCTTACATGTAATGAGATAAGAATTGGACCAAACTCACAATTACTTCATTCAATGATTTTTTGTGTGTGTGTGCCTACTATCCCTGGTGGCTCAGATGGTAAAGAATCTGCCTGCAATGTAGGAGAGCTGGGTTCGATCCCTGGGTTGGGAAGATCCCCTGGAGGAAAGCATGGCAACCCACTCCAGTATTATTGCCTGGAGAATCCTCATGGACAGAGAAGGAGCCTGGTGGGCTACACTCCATGGGGTCGCAAAGAGTCAAATACGACTGAGCGACTAAGCACAGCACACATGTGCTAGGCATGTTCCTAAGGGCTGGGGTACAATAGTGAACAAAACAGTTAACAATTCTAGTCCTTGATGACCTTATACTCTAGTTGAGCAGAGACAGACAATAAACATTAGTTTAAATAAATCAGTAAAATATATGTGGTTCCCTTTCATACCAGCCTGAAGGTACAAAAATATACTCAATACTAGCATCGAGTCCTCTGGGCCCTGCCTCTGCCACCTAGCATGGGGAAACGGCTGGGTGCCCCTCCCTACTTGGGTGCCTTTTGTTCCTTAGCAGACCACTACTTAAAAAAAATTTTTTTAATTGGAGTATAATTGCTTTCCAATGTTGTATTTCTGCTGTACAACAAAATGAATTATATATATATAACTGCTGTAGAACCATAATTTTTGTCCGTACATTAGGCTGATCTTTCATGTCTTCCTAGATTGGGGGAGGGACTCTTTTTTTTTGCAGCCAGCTGAGGCCTTGTTTCCTCAGTCAGGTGTCGAGCTTTCTTACCCTCTCCCTATCTTTTTGGGGCACCTTTTGACTTTTTCCCCTCTGGCCAGATCACCACTTCTCCCTTCATCCCAGATTCAATCTCCATCTGTCTGTGATATATTGCAATAGTATGGCTGGTGTTCCCAATCAGGCTCCTTTATAATTATAGGTCAATATCCATTAACTTTTGTTGGCTCTTTTAAACCTCACTCATATTTTCTCAAAATAAAAGATAGTGTATGTTCACGAATAGAATCAGATAAATACAAACTAACTGATATTATTAACACCCAGAAATACCTTAATGAAGCGTCTTTTTTTCCCAACCAGGGATTAAACCAGTGGCCCCTACAGTGGAAGTGCAGAGTCCTAACCCCTGGACCACCTGGGAAGTCCCTGTCTTGACATTCTTAAGTTTTGAACAAGGGGCCTCACATTTCCATTTTGCACTGAGTCCTGCTATTTATGTAGCTGGTCCTGCTTCCTTGTAACATTGCTGATATGTCTCTTTCTTGTCTTTGCTCTATCCATGTGCTGGCTTTAAAAATAGTTGGGATTACACCATTTATATATTTCTGAATCCTACTTTTTCCCCTTAACATAATCTGTGAATGTTCCTATTTCATCAGCTATTATTTGAAAGCATTTTCAATTGATGAATGATATTCTATTACTTATTTAACTATTTTCCTATTCAACTTCTGCCTTATTGGTTGACTTGAGATCTTGTTTCATAGGTCAGTGGTAGAACTTTATTGTGCCAAACAAATATGAGAAATTCCTATGTGTCTATGATCTCTCAGGTGTTTTTGAAAAGAGGTATTAGTGATCCCTCAGGGATGGGATTCAATTTGTCCTCCAGGTTTTCCATGTTTTCCGACATTATCCAGGAACCGGGGCACCAGACTTCCTGTGCTGGCATCACAAAGGATTTGTTCCATCAGCCTGGGTGATGATTTGGTGCAGAAAATTGATGCCTGGAACTTTACACCTCAGATCTTGGTTATTAGTTGTCATGCCTGACCCCTCCTCTCAACTGCCAACACAGTTCTTCTGGTGCCTTTGGAATTCAAATAAGTCCTAGAACTGGGCAGGCCTCTAGAAACTGTTGGAAATCCCTCACCCTGTAAGTGAAGAATCTCTAGCCCAGAAGATAAAGGTTCAAAGACTGTCTCTAACCATAGAGTCTGAGATGAGATTTAAGCCTGGTTCTCCATCCATTGATGGTTTTTATTTTCTTTTAATTAATTAATTTAGTTTAATTGGAGGCTACTTACTTTACAATATTGTAGTGGTTTTTGCCATACATTGACATGAATCAGCCATGGGTATACATGTGTTCCCCATCCTGAACCCCCTGCCAACCTCTCCTCCTCCCCCCTCATTGATGGTTTTTCTTCATCGGTATTCAACAATGTTCAGTTGTGAAAGAGAGGGATGCACTGCCTTTCTTTTTGCTCAACTTTAGTCCCTTTTTATTTTTTTAGATTAATTTTTATTGGAGTATAGTTGCTTTAAAATGTTGATTTAGTTGCTACTGTACAGCAAAGTGAGTCACCTATACATATATACCCTCACTTTTGGAATTCTTAACGTTTAGGTCACCATAGAGTATTGAGCAGAGTTCCTTGTGCTGTACAATATGTTCTCATTAGTTATCTATTTTATACATACTAACCCTTCCTGAATTAACCTAACAGCTTCTTGAAGGTGGCAGATCTGTAAGTACTTAGCAAATGATGGTGTTTTGAAGGTGTATTTATGCCCTTGTTCTGTGTCCCCAGTAGTGGGGAATCCAGGGGTAGGGTGAGGACAGGCAGGACAGCTGTTATATTCCCTCCTCTTGAAGCAGGTTGCCGCATCCCTTGTGAAGGACAATGCTCTCAGAATACCTGACAGACACTTGGGACAGGGAAAAGGAGTCCATCATTCATTGGGCATTAAGATGCTCCAAAACGGGTTTCAGCTGCTGAAGATAGGAAAAAGGGAAAAAAAAAAAAAAAAAAAAAAAAGATCGTTCTTGGCTTTGAGTATTAGGACAACTGGTTGTTGTTGTTGTGTTTTTTTTTTTTTCTTTCCTGCTCTTTGAAATCCCACAGTATGAACTTTCTCATTTTTATAGAGGAAGAGATATTTTAAGGGGAAAAAAGGGCAAGTATGTTTGAATGGTTTTGTTTTCTCAGTAGGAATGGAAATGACTTGTAGTCCTAGTCAGTCTCTCTGGCCTCCACAGCTCATGGGCACAGAGAAGAATGACTACTAAATAAAAGCAGTTGGCATATAAAATACTGTCCCCTCTCTAAAGCATTCTTAATCCCCCCAAAACCATTTTGTTGCACTGGTTCAGCTGGATGCTATAAAAATTGCAATTCATTTCCCCTCAATATTTGAGTCTATGGGGCTGTGGCTTTTTCTTCTGTGCCCATAGTCATGTGAGAGGCCAGGCATGACAGTGGTACTTGGAACACTGCTAGGTAGATTCTACTGGAAGTTGAGATTTAGGTGAGCTGAGTGTGCAGGCCAACCTCAAAAGAATTTGCTGACATTGAACCAAGCCTGACTACCTGGTGTGAATGAAGCAGTAGAACAGGAGTGAGGAGGCGGCCAGGAGCCAAGCAGAGCATGGCATCACAAAAGCATGGTGACAGCTGCGAGAAGACCGGCTGCCAACATATAAATGAGACCTAGTCTCCAGGCTGGGGTTTGAGGGAAGCCATCTCTTTGTGCAGGAAGAGACCACTGGGGCCCTGCCTGGGTTTCCTGGCTTCCAGAGTGAAGTTGTAAGCAGGTCAAGATTGAGACTAAGACCAGGGTTTCAGAATAGAGGTCCAGCAACAGGATCCATAGCAGGAATTGGAGGTCTCATATTGACAGTAAGGGGTTTCCCAGGTGGTGCAGTGGTAAAGAATCCACCTGCCAGTGCAGGAGACCCAGGAGACGTGGGTTCCATCTCTGGGTCGGGAAGATCCCCTGGAGAAGGAAATGGCAACCCACTGTAGTCTTCCTGCCTGGGAAGTCCTGTGTGCAGAGGAGCCTGGCAGGCTACAGTTCGTAGGGTCACAAAGAGTTGGACACAACTGAGCCACTGAACGTGCACGTTGACAGTAAGACAGAGCAAAAGCTGACCTGATGCCAAGTCCCCCAGAAATTAAGTAGCATGCCCAAGGCCACAGTGCCTAGGGGCTAAGACACTGGGCTAGAGCTTTGAGCAGAGGTGAGTCTGCATGTTGGACAGTGGTTTGGGGAGGGGGCTGTGTGGGCAGAACCCAGGGCAAGTCGTTATATGTTTCTAGAGGTTTGAGAGAGATCTGAACTCCCTTGATGATAGGAATTCACACTGGTCTTGAGAAGAGTCAGTTCTATTTTAGAAAATAATTCATCTTTGCATCAATCATTTGACATATTTACACACAAATACATGATTGTATTATCTCTTGGTGTTTATAGCCAATACTTAAATTCTCTAATTAGAACCTAAGCTCCTTTCTGTGCAAAGCACACATTCATCTGAGGGTGAGTTTGCTAGGCCACGTGGCCACCTAGAATTAAATACTATTTTATTGCAGTCTATAGAATAATAGGTTGGCCCAATATTAAAGGTTTTCTCTGGCTCCTTCAATAGGCTCAATTCACAAATTCAAGGTAAACCTGTTTTCTTCAGCATAAAGCTTTACTCTTTGTTAGGCTTTAATAGACCAATGTGACCCTGAACTGGCAGACTCTAAGTTTGCTTTTTCCATGCTACTGGCTGAGTTAGCCATGGTGGAGGGAGATGTCAGGGGCGGGGGTGGCAGGAAAAAAAGGGAGGGAAAGAAGGAAAGAGGTACTGTGATTCTGATAAAAAATGATTATGTGCAATGAAAGAGATTTTCATACCTGAATTTATCCAGCCTATATTAAGGCAGTAGTCCAGGTGAGCAGGGTAAGACTCACAGTCTGGGATCTGATTTCCAACCCATCCCCTCCCGTCCCCCATGTTCCCCTCCCCGCACCGCTCTGAATGGAAAATGCCAAAGGAAGGTAGGCTGTGAGGGCTTCTGCCTTGTCAGCAGCTACCCACAGTCAGTTATCACTTAACATGGCACAGAAAGAGCTTAGAGTCCCTCTGGAGAATGGAATCTTTTATGACCATCTGTTTATCCAAATCAAGCAATGAAAAAAGGTACAGAAAGTTTAAGAGTTCAATGACAATGTCCCTGGGAAGAGAAAACATTTAAGCACTAGGGTGAGGATGTTTCGTGCTGTCGCGTTCAAGCTGTGCAACTTAAGGCGGTTTTGTGACATCTCTGGGCCTTAGTTTTAGTAGAATGTCGCTTAGGATAATTGGCTCACCGTGAGTTTGATGAGAAGACAGAAAGAACAAGACAGCCCAGCACCAAGCACACAGTAGGCACTCAGCAATTAATTTCCTGTTTGCAATGCAGGCATGGAGTGAAGCTTCAGCCCTCAGACAATTTCCGTTCTTATACCGCAGTGGCAGGACCAGGTGGGACTTGATCTTAGAAAATGCATGTGCAGAGCCGAGTAGGACAAAAGCCTGCTTTCTGCTTCTGCTTCAAGATGACCAGGTTCCATATGGCTTCACCTACTGTGCACTGTTCTAATTGCAATCAGAACGGATCTCATTAGAGTTACAATGGCCCAGGAAAATGAAGAATGGTTACCATGGTCCACTCCCCGGGCCTCCCAGGCACGTGGTCAGAGAAGCAGAGTCGAAAATGTTTCTTGTAATTACAGTGTCCTACATGGCACCCCAAGGAAGTTGGGAGCTTCATAAATAGCCTTTGAGAATTTTTCTTTCTATCTGGGAAGTGTTTATTACAAATAGGTGGGGGTCTGCTTCAAGGACAATGTATATACACCCCCCCTCTCCTTGAAACATACACATGAACTTGGTGTAAGAGGCCAGTGTGGACAGGAGTAAGGAACCGTGGCTGCGTACAAGTTCCTGGTTGAAACAAAGGAGTTAGCATTTCTATGTGATGGGTTCATAGCAGTGTTTGGCACACAATGTGCCATCAGGTTTTACTAAATGATTAAAAAAGAAACCCAAGTCTACTTTGTATGTGAATAGATAATGAATGTGTGCTTTCTTACTTCTGGGGTGGGTAGGTTGGGATAACACACCATAGTGTACCTTGGGGAACTAATCTAACTTTGGAAAGGACAAAATGGGTGTGGGTCATTTGCCTTTGTATGATTTTGGGTGGTTTTCTGGGCCACATATCTGCAGTGTGGGTATCTACAACCCAGTAAAAGTGAGGCCTTTTGGCTAGGGGCTATGGATTTTTCCTGAATAAAAGCTAAGGCGAAGGAACCAAGCCCATGACTTAGTTGGTCAGAACCTTTTCTGGAAAAGCAACAATAAACTCACAAAGCAATAACACAATGTGACTTATTATTATTATTATTTAGACTTCAGATATGCTGCATTTATTTATTTTTTGCCACACTGTGGGACCTTAGTTTCCCAACCAGGATTGAACCTGCACCCCCTGAAGTGGCACCAAGGATATGCTTTAAGCAAGCTTTCATATCATGTGTGTGTGTTTAATGAAAAAGACAGACTGTAGAAATGTACATACCTCTACACTTTTAGTCTGTCTCTATAGTCTATCAAAATAAATCACTTAGATGGTTTAACTATGAGCATTTGGAAATTTTTTCTTGTCTAAGTGGTGTTCCTTACTGGGATGAACTAAAAAA
Organism: Oryx dammah; assembly: GCF_014754425.2. Taxonomy (NCBI): domain Eukaryota; kingdom Metazoa; phylum Chordata; class Mammalia; order Artiodactyla; family Bovidae; genus Oryx; species Oryx dammah. Next base: position 44,470,219 of record NW_024070207.1, read on the forward strand.
TGTCCTTCAGTCACCCTGAACTTTTATTAGAGGCTAAAATCTTGTGCTGCTGTGCTCAGCTCTTGTTCAGTCTCCATTCGGGGTGTTAATCACTGCTTGAGCATTAGAAGCCCTTGTGGTACCTCTGCCTGGCTTTACTTTCCAGAGAAAAGGCCTTAATTTGCTTGCTCAGCTCTTTCCTTTCACTCTTAATGCTGCCTGTGCTTGCTGTCTCCTCCTGTGTTTCATTTTTGTTCCAGGAAGAGATGGCTTTTCATTTCTCTCTGGGTAGTGGTGTCCTGGATGGGCCTATCTACATGCATGCATGCAGAGCTCTGGGATTCTGTGATGTGGATGCAATTCCTAGGGTCCTTTTTGATGAGAACCCCTGAGCTTTCAGGGAGAAGCAACATGGTGATCCAAGGACACTAAGATTAATACCCCCATTCCTCTTGCCATGCACAAAGTAGGGGTGGGGACCAGTCAAGGGTTCTTCAGGAAGTCAGACAGAGAGGAGAAAATTTGAAGGGCCCCAGAGCCATTCAGTGTCCTGGCAGAGAGCTGACCAGTAGAGATGCCCTAGTCCATGAGGAGGTACAAAGAGGTAGACATTCCTATCCTGGCTTTGTGGCGTCACCTCCTCCTTGACATATAGAATTGTCCATCTGAACCAGCATTAGAGAGGCTGTGGCCATTTCTGAGCCAGCCCTCTGGAGGTCAGTTGAGACAGCTGTAATACCAGAAAAGAGAAAATCGGCTTCCTTATGGAGCAAGAAGGGAGAGAACCCTTGGTGGATAACTGTGCGGTTCCCAAGGTAGCAGAAGCTGAGTCTGTGATGGTTGTAGTAATATGGCATCAGGGCTAGGAAGCAGACCACTGGCCATCGGAAACCTGAACCAAGAACAGATACATGGTCCAGAGAGCAGTGTTTAAGGAGGTGCTGGAGTAGAAGAGCTGCTAGGATTACTCAGCTGGTTTGGTGACAGCCTGATCCATCCATTATAATCTTCCCTAACAAAGAATTAAGCAGCTAAACAAAGATCTAAGGGAAGATTTAAGTAGCCAAAGATAATCTTTACCAAGGAGTGGGTTAACTCATTTCTTTAAAAATAAGTTCTACCAGGGAAAGATGGTACCCTGGCATGGGTAGCCACTGGGCTAACACTAGGGACACATTAAAGAAAAAAACATAGTTTTAATATCATTTCATGTATACTAGAATAATACTTCTTTACTATTAAATACTCCGTGTTCACATTTCCCTGATCGTATAAAAAATGTTTTGTTTTGTTTTTGCACTTGCTTTCTTAGAAGCCAGATCCAAACTACATTGCATTTGATTGCTATGTCTCTTAAATCTCTCTCTCTTTTTTATTATAATAGCACCTCCCCCTCCACACATATTCTGTTTTTTCTTAATGACATTTTTTGTTGAAGAAACCAGTTTTTCTTTAGAATTTCCAGCATATTGGATTTGGCTGATCTGCTGGGGTCATGTAATATCTCCTCCATATCCCATATTTCCTATAATTAGATAGTTAGACATAGAGGCTTGATTAGATTATTGCTTATTTTTATAATTTAGCAAAATTACTTCATATGTGTTACTGTGTATTTCCTATAATTATCAGGAGACACATATTGTTTGGTTGTCCAACTTTTAGTGATATTCAGATTCATCGGTGATGAAAAAGGCTTAGGAAAGTGTAAAGAAAATGTTAGTAATATAGATAAATTTTAAAGTATATTAGGTCTGTAGCTGTTACATTGTGAATAACACAAAAGTTTGAGGAAGTATTCCTCCAATATTTGATTCAGCAAAGAAGTTGCTCAGATCACTGGCAAACACACCTACATCTTCACTGCTTCACTTTTGCCTTCTTCCTAATGCTTGTTCAGTCGCTCAGTCATGTCTAATGCTCTGCAACCCCATGGACTATAGCCCTCCAAACTCCTCTGTTCATGGGATTCTCCAAGCAAGAATACTGGAGTAGGTTGCCATTTCCTACTCCAGGTAATCTTCCTGACCTAGGGGTCAAACCCACGTCTCTTGCATTGCAGGTGGACTTTTTACCACTGAGTCATTGGGGAAGCCCTCGCTGTCTTCCTAATATGCACTAAAATATCAACCAACATTCATATCAGATCTGCACTCCTTCTTGGATTGCATCCACAGGAAAACACTTTGGCAAAAATCAACAAAAGCATTCTATGAAAATCAATTAATTCTATGGAAGTTACAATAAATGTATTGTTTATCATTATTTATGAATTGTATGCTATATGCCTAGATATCAATAAAGTTCATAGTAAACTATATATAATGTATACACAAAAACATATATACTATATATATACACTTGTATATATATGGTAAAGCTATATATTTTTTCTTTCTGCAGAACTGGTTGTTAAGTATTTGTAAGCACACTATAGGTCTACATGTTAAGATCCCACCAGAAAATATATAAATAGTTGAATTTTCCTTATTTCTGCCAACAATTGGCAGCATCCAGTTTCCTAATTTTTGTCAAGTAATAGATATGAAGTGATACCTCAATGTTTCTTTAGTTTGCATTTTTTAAAATCACCAATCTCTTTGAGCTTTCCTTTATATATTTGTTAGCCTTTTGGATAGATAGATAGATAGAGCCAGATTCTGACCTTTCTTTTGTTTCATTGATTAATTCATATAGTCTTGTTGAAAGTATCATATTATTTTAAACATTTCATGATTAAGAGAAACATCAAACATAAACAAAACTAGACTGATTAATATAATGAACTACCATGTAATCATTGCCAAACCTCCATAATCATAAACTCACAGTCATTTAAAGTCTATATTCCACTCACTCTCCACACCTTCTGTATTATTTTAAAGACAGACTAAGACATGTCATTTTATGTGTAAATATTTCAGTATGTATCTTTAAAAGATACAGAATTAAAGCAAAAACAATCTGAATACAATTATGACAAGAAGAAAAGAACAATAACTCATTGACATGATCAGATATCTAATCAGTGTTTAAATTTCTAATTGTTTCATAAATGTGTCTGTAGTTTTTAACAGTTTGAATCAGAATCCAAATCAAGAATGATTCAATGATATGTCTCTTAAATGATTTTAATTTGCTGGTTCTGCCCTCCATCTCTTTCCCTTTGCATTTTATTTAAGGAAGAGATTTGATTCTTTTTTTCCTGTGAAACTTCCTATTCTTGATTTTGTCGAATGCATTTCTATTCTGTTATTCAATATGTTCCTCTGATTTCTGTATTTCTTATAAAGTCATAGTGGAATCTAGAGACTTGATCAGATTCAGGTTTGGTTTTCTGAGAAGGTGACTTTGTAAACAGTGGTGTTTTCTTCCATCAGGAGGCTTTGTTATCTTTCTTTTTGTGATGATCAGTGTCTCGATACATTATTTCATTTAGGAATGCAAAGTAATGAAATTGTAATTCTTTCACTTCTCCCTTATTTTTAGTTGGAATACTTCAATTAAGAAAAACATCCCCCTATCTACTATTTGGTTATTCAATGGTACAATTCATTTAGGAGTCAGAGTAACAGCTTGATTCTTCTACTTTATTTACCTATTTTCAAAATAATAAGTTGGTTTATTGGCATCTTTAAAAGTAACTAATTAGTCTTTTAAAATTTGTTTTATGTTTTTGGTATCATCGTAAACTCATGGATTTAAACATAATTGATGTGTTTCAATCTATGGCAGTCATTATTCTTATTGATGCTGAACTAGATTACCTTTGGTCTTTGGGAGCCTCTTCAAGTTCACTCCTGGGTGGTCCTTTCAGCATGACTTAGTGATTTCTGTACTGCCTCCTTCCTATATGGCAAGCCAAAGTGTTCCAGGTTTATCTTGTACGTTTTCTTTCTCAGACCTGCAATCAGCCATTTCTCTAAGTAGCTTTGGTTTTGTTTAGTAGGAAATGGTATTTGAGAACCACAATCTGGATAAGGGTAAGTGTTAGTTGCTCAGCCATGTCCGACTCTTTGCAACCCCATGGACTGTAACCCACCAGGCTTCTCTGTCTTTGGGATTTCCCAGACAAGAATAATGGAGTGGGTTGTCATTTCCTTCTCTAAGGAATCTTCCTGATACAGGAGTGGAACCCGCATTTCCTGCGGCTCCTGCATTGGCAGGCAGATTCTTTACCACTGACCACCTGGGAAGCCCCTGGTTAGCAAAGATTCAAAAAATATTGCTACAGATTTTAAGTATGTCAGTATCTAATGGAACATTGTGATCTTTTTAGTTCTTATTTTTCAAAGTTAGCTCTTTGTGGACCTTTATTTTTCCATGTAAATTTTATTTTATTTTACTTATCATTATTTATTATTATTGTGGTTAAGGCTTTATTGGTATCAGGCAGGGCTGAGTAGGGAGCACACTGAGGGAGCAGGGTCTGCATACCAGGCCAGGACTGGTCTTCAGGGCAGTGCTGAGGAAATCAGGCCTGAAGTCTGCAGGCCAGGGTTCTGGTGAAGTGACTCATGGCAGGAAAAAAAAAAAAAAAAAACACAGACAGGAAGGATGGTCTGGTTGTCTTTGGAGCAGAAAGCATGATGTCAGGGGATGACTTCACTGAAGAAGAGTGGGATGCTGCTGTCATAGTCGGGACTGTCCCCTATCCTGTACTTCTTCTCCTCATAGTTTTTGTTTGTGCATTCCAGAAGCAGGCGGACTATATGAGCTAGCCTGTGGAGGTGCCAGTAACCCAGGGTCATTGCCATGATCAGGGTCTATGGATCCAGGCACCCCCCGTCCCACACCACTGAAGTGGAAGTTCACCCTCCATGTAAATTTTAAAGTAAGTTTCTCAAGCTCCTCAAAGAATGCAACCAGAGTTTTGATCAGAATTTCCTTTTTATATATCACTTTGAGGTGAATTGACCTTTAACAGTATTAAGTTGTCCCATGGAAGATGCTGCAATGGTTTTCCATTTATTCAGATCATTTGCTAGGTCTTTTGTGTTTCTTTTTCTTTTTGCCATTGAGGTCATGTATGTGTCTGTGTATATATGTCTGTCTGTCTCTCTCCCCCTTAAAAAAAATCTTGCCTAAGACCTGTCCATCTTACTAGTTTTTCAAAGAACCAGCTCTCTGTTTTTCAATTTTCAATGTCCTTTTTTCACCATTTCATTGATTTCTTCCTTTACCTGCATTATTTTCTTTCTCCTGTTTTTCTCTGAGTTTGCTCTGTTGCCCTATTTCCAAGTTCTTGATCTAAATGCTTAACTCTTTTAAAAGTTTGGTTTCTTGATAAATGTATTTAAAGCCTTAAAGTTCTTTCTGTGTCCCACACATTTTTGACCTATGATGTTTTAATTGTCCTTGAGTTCTAAGAATTTATAATTTTACTCATGATTTACCTTTTTAACCCAATAGTGTTATAGTAATATGTTACTTCCAAGGTAAGAGAAACCCAAGTAAGACGGTAGGTGTTGCCAAAGGGCAGACACACTGAAACCATAATCACAGAAAACTAGTCAGTCTAATCACACTAGGACCACAGCCTTGTCTAACTCAATGAAACTAAGCCATGCCCTGTGGAGCCACCCAAGACGGGCGGGCATGGTGGAGAGGTCTGACAGAATGTGGTCCAGTGGAGAAGGGAATGGCAAACCACTTTAGTATTCTTGCCTTGAGAACCCCATGAACAGTATGAAAAGGCAAAATGATAGGACACTGAAAGAGGAACTCCCCAGGTCAGTAGGTGCCCAATATGCTAATATGCTACTGGAGATCATTGGAGAAATAACTCCAGAAAGAATGAAGGGATGGAGCCAAAGCAAAAACAATACCCAGCTGTGGATGTGACTGGTGATAGAAGCAAGGTATGATGTTGTAAGAGCAATATTGCATAGGAACCTGGAATGTCAGGTCCATGAATCAAGGCAAATTGGAAGCAGTCAAACAGGAGATGGCAAGAGTGAACGTCGACTTTCTAGGAATCAGTGAACTAAAATGGACTGGAATGGGTGAATTTAACTCAGATGACCATTATATCTACTACTGTGGGCAGGAATCCCTTAGAAGAAATGGAGTAGCCATCATGGTTAACAAAAGAGTCCGAAATGCAGTACTTGGATGCAATCTCAAAAATGACAGAATGATCTCTGTTCGTTTCCAAGGCAAACCATTCAATATCACGGTAATCCAAGTCTATGCTCCAGCCAGTAATGCTGAAGAAGCTGAAGTTGAACGGTTCTATGAAGACATACAAGATCTTTTAGAACTAACGCCCAAAAAAGATGTCCTTTTCGTTATAGGGGACTGGAATGCAAAAGTAGGAAGTCAAGAAACACCTGGGTTAACAGGCAAATTTGGCCTTGGAATGTGGAATGAAGCAGGGCAAAGGCTAATAGAGTTTTGCCAAGAAAATGCACTGGTCATAGCAAGCAGCCTCTTCCAACAACACAAGAGAAGACTCTACACATGGACATCACCAGATGGTCAACACCGAAATCAGATTGATTATATTCTTTGCAGCCAAAGATGGAGAAGCTCTATACATTCAACGAAAACAAGACCAGGAGCTGACTGTGGCTCAGATCACAAAGTCCTTATTGCCAAATTCAGACTTAAATTGAACAAAGTAGGAAAAACCACTAGACCATTCAGGTATGACCTAAATCAAATCCCTAATGATTATACAGTGGAAGTGAGAAATAGATTTAAGGGACTAGATCTGATAGAGTGCCTGATGAACTATGGACTGAGCTTTGTGACATTGTACAGGAGACAGGGATCAAGACCATCCCCATGGAAAAGAAATGCAAAAAAGCAAAATGGTTGTCTGGGGAGGCCTTACAAATAGCTGTGAAAAGAAGAGAAGCAAAAAGCAAAGGAGAAAAGGAAAGAGATAAGCATCTGAATGCAGAGTTCTAAAGAATAGCAAGAAGAGATAAGAAAGCCTTCCTCAGCGATCAATGCAAAGAAATAGAGGAAAAGAACAGAATGGGAAAGACTAGAGATCTCTGCAAGAAAATTAGAGATACCAAGGGAACATTTCATGCAAAGATGGGCTCGATAAAGGACAGAAATGGTATGGACCTAACAGAAGCAGAAGATATTAAGAAGAGGTGGCAAGAATACTCAGAAGAACTGTACAAAAAAAGATCTTCATGACCAAGATAATCACAATGGTGTGATCACTCACCTAGAGCCAGACATCCTGGAATGTGAAGTCAAGTGGGCCTTAGAAAGCATCACTATGAACAAAGCTAGTGGAGGTGATGGAATTCCCATTGAGCTATTTCAAATCCTGAAAGATGATGCTGTGAAAGTGCTGCACTCAATATGCTAGCAAATTTGGAAAACTCAGCAGTGGCCACAGGACTGGAAAAGGTCTGTGTTCATTCCAATCCCAAAGAAAGGCAATGCCAAAGAATGCTCAAATTACCACACAATTGCACTCATCTCACATGCTAGTAAAGTAATGCTCAAAATTCTCCAAGCCCGGCTTCAGTAATACATGAACCGTAAACTTCCAGATGTTCAAGCTAGTTTGAGAAAAGGCAGAGAAACCAGAGATCAAATTGCCAACATTTGCTGGATCGTAGAAAAAGCAAGAGAGTTCCAGAAAAATATCTATTTCTGCTTTATTGACTATGCTAAAGCCTTTGACTGTGTGAATCACAATAAACTGTGGAAAATTCTGAAAGAGATGGGAATACCAGACCACCTAACCTGCCTCTTGAGAAATCTGTATGCAGGTCAGGAAGCAACAGTTCGAACTGGACATGGAACAACAGACTGGTTCCAAATAGGAAAAGGAGTACGTCAAGGCTGTATATGTCACCCTGCTTATTTAACTTATATGCAGAGTACATCATGAGAAACGCTGGGCTGGAAGAAGCACAATCTGGAATCAAGATTGCCGGGAGAAATATCAATAACCTCAGATATGCAGATGACACCACCCTTATGGCAGAAAATGAAGAGGAACTAAAAAGCCTCTTAATGTAAGTGAAAGTTGAGAGTGAAAAAGTTGGCTTAAAGCAGCATCTGGTCCCATCACTTCATGGGAAATAGATGGAGAAACAGTCGAAACAGTGTCAGACTTTATTTTTGGGGGCTCCAAAATCACTGCAGATGGTGACTGCAGCCATGAAATTAAAAGACGCTTACTGCTTGGAAGAAAAGTTATGACCAACCTAGACAGTATATTCAAAAGCAGAGACATTACTTTGCCAACAAAGGTCCATCTAGTCAAGGCTATGGTTTTTCCAGTGGTCATGTATGGATGTGAGAGTTGGACTGTGAAGAAGGCTGAGCATCGAAGAATTGATGCTTTTGAATTGTGGCGTTGGAGAAGACTCTTGGGAGTCCCTTGGACTGCAAGAAGATCCAACCAGTCCATTCTGAAGGAGATCAGCCCTGGGATTTCTTTGGAAGGAATGATGCTAAAGCTGAAAGTCCAGTACTTTGGCCACCTCGTGCGAAGAGTTGACTCATTGGAGAAGACCCTGATGCTGGGAGAGATTGGGGGCAGAAGAAAAGGGGACGACAGAGGATGAGATGGCTGGATGGCATCACGGACTCGATGGACATGAGTCTGAGTGAACTCCGGGAGTTGGTGATGGACAGGGAGGCCTGGCGTGCTGCGATTCATGGGGTCGCAAAGAGTCAGACACGACTGAGCGACTGAACTGAATTGAACTGAATATGTTACTTCACAAACATACAAGAGTATTTTTTTCTATTTTGTATTTCTCAGACTTGTTTTTGAGTTTATTTGTGATATTCTTCAGTTCAGTTCAGTTAAGTAGCTCAGTTGTTTCTTCCAGTCCAGCGTTTCTCATGATGTACTCTGCATATAAGTTCAATAAGCAGGGTGACAATATACAGCCTTGATGTACTCCTTTTCCTATTTGGAACCAGTCTGTTGTTCCATGTCCAGGTGATATTCTTAGCTGGTTGCATAATTTTATTTTTCTGGAAGTAGCAAATTGCCCTTCTTGAATGGACTCAGACCATGAAGAGTTCAGATTATAATATAGGTTGTTTGGCCAGGTTACCTAAGATGAAAAGTTTTAACATTTAAAAGGTGAGATCTTGATTAGTTACTGTAAACCTGAATTTGATTCCCCTGTCCTTACCATGTGATGTTTCAAAGAAAGAATAATGGTAATAGATGTGCTCTCTACCTCATTGCTGATTAGACAGTTTTTGTAATCACTTTTAACTTCAGTCACCCAAACAGCCTGGTGAGGTCGATAGGAAAATCATTTACCTCTGACTTCATCTGTCAGATAGCTTCAAAAATACTCCCAGACCACCCTGAATTGTTGTGAGGACTAATTAATTAGAACCAATAATCCTTTCTCACCACCCCAGTGGGTTGCGACACTCTGGTGAGATAATGGATATGAAAATACAAAGGCATACAGGCTTCTGAGTTATTATTTTGGTAGTAGAAACAGTCAAGTTCCTCCTTGTTAGAGCACATTTAGGAAAAGCTGGAAAAAGATACCATGAGTGAGCACCAGACCTGTTGCATGGACCTGATGTATGTTCACTGATCCGTTAAGTATCAAATGGCCTAACTGGCACCAGGGTCATCTTAGGTGTGCCACCTGGGCAGTCACATAGGGGCCCCACCCCCAGAAGGACTCCATAATTGGTTTTGTTTTGTTGATGTGGACTATTTTAAATATCTTTATTGAATTTGTTGCAATATTGTTTCTGTTTTTGTTTTTTGGCCTCAAGGTATGCAGGATCTTAGCTCTCTAGCTAGGGATTTTGAACGTGTACCCCCTGCATTGGAATGCGAAGTCCTAACCTTTCCAACACCAGGGAAGCTTTACTGTTGCCTTCTAAAGATTCATAACAATGTTATCTTTGATCTGTGTTTTGTAAATGAAATCTGATGAAATAATGATGCAGGTGCATGAACAGTGGAGATGTGCTTGATGGTATCGTGTGCACATGTGGGCTTAGGTTCACAGGAATGGCAGGTTATGTAGGCACAAACAGACCTTTTGTATAGTCTGGCCCACATAGGGCCCCAAGGCAGTCAGCCTAGGGAACTGGATCCAGACTGGTGCTGTCCATGGTGGGTGGCCGCAGCTGCAGAAGCGGCAGCTCTGGTAGCAGGAGCTGTTGGTGCAGGAGTGAGCAAGGACTCTACCCTGGGACACATAATGGGAAATGGGTTTGCCTGTCCATCCCTGTAGGATTTACACAAATATGAACTTGACATCCTGAGTTCCATGACAAGAACTGCTCTCAGTTAGGCATTAAGCTTTGTCAGTAAATTAGTACAAAATAAAGGTGTGCATGTGGAATGGTAATAGTGTATATATAAAGGAGTTATTAGAATTCTTCTAAGAGTTCAGACTCTCTGCTTTTGAAAACTGCTGAAACATTGCAAAGTAAATACCCACAGGAAGTTTAGACATATAAATTAAATTTAAGGGTCATCCTATTCAACAGAAAAGAACACTGTTTTCATATGCAGCCTCGAATGAACCACTAATTAATGAGGAAGAGAAATTTTAAATTAATTTTCCTTATAATTGAATTTTATACACATCATGAAACCACTTTTGGTTTATTGTGCAACCCTCACAGTGGCTGACTTTATTTTTCTGGGCTCCAAAATCACTGCAGATGGTGATTGCAGCCATGAAATTAAAAGATGCTTACTCCTTGGAAGGAAAGTTATGACCAACCTAGATAGCATATTCAAAAGCAGAGACATTACTTTGTCAACAAAGGTCCATCTAGTCAAGGCTATGGTTTCTCCAGTGGTCATGTATGGATGTGAGAGTTGGACTATAAAGAAAACTGAGCACCGAAGAATTGATGCTTTTGAACTGTGGTATTGGAGAAGACTCTTGAGAGTCCCTTGGACTGCCAGGAGATCCAACCAGTCCATCCTAAAGGAGATCAGTCCTGGGTGTTCATTGGTAGGACTGATGTTGAAGCTGAAACTCCAATACTTCGACCACCTGATCCTGATGCAAAGAGCTGACTCATTTGAAAAGACCCTGATGCTGGGAAAGATTGAGAGCAGGAGGAGAAGGGGATGGCAGAAGATGAGATGGTTGGATGGCATCACCGACTCAATGAACATTAGTTTGGGTAAACTCTGGGAGTTGGTGATGGACAGGGAGGCCTTGCATGCTGCGGTTCATGGAGTCACAAAGAATCGGGCATGACTGACCAACTGAACTGAACTAAACTGATGGGACTGGAAGCCCTGATCTTAGTTTTCTGAATGTTTTGTTTTAAGGCCACTTTTTCACTCTTCTCTTTCACTTTCATCAAGAGGCTCTATAGTTCTTCTTTGCTTTCTGCCATAAGGGTGGTATCATCTGTGTATATGAGGTTATTCATATTTCTCCTGGCAATCTCAATTCCAGCTTGTGCTTCATCCAGCCTGGCATTTCTCATGATGTACTTTGCATATTAGTTAAATAAGCAGGGTGATAGTATACAGCTTTGACGTACTCCTTTCCCTATTTGGAACCAGTCCATTGTTCCATGTTCAGTTCTAACTGTTACTTCTTGACCTGCATATAGATTTCTCAGGAGGCAGATAAGGTGGTCTGGTATTCCCATCTCGAAGAATTTTCCAGTTTGTTGTCATCCACACAGTCAAAGGCTTTGGCATAGTCAATTAAGCAGACGTAGATGTTTTTCTGGAATCCTTTTGTTTTTTCGATGATCCAACAGATGTTGGTAATTTGATCTCTGGTTCCTCTGCCTCTTCTAAATCCAGTTTGAACATCTGGAAGTTCACGGTTCACATACTGTTGAAGCCTTGCTTGGAGAATTTTGAGCATTACTTTGCTAGCATGTGAGATGAGTGCATCACCAACTCAATGGACATTAGTTTGAGTAAACTCCAGGAGTTGGTGATGGACAGGGAGACCTGGTGTGCTGCAGTCCATGGGGTTGCAAAGAGTCAGACACGAAGAGTGACTAAACTGAACTGAGATGAGTGCAATTGTATGGTAGTTTGAACATTCTTTGGGACTGCCTTTCTTTGGGATTGGAATGAAGACTGACCTTTTCCAGTCCTGTGGCCACTGCTGAGTTTTCCAAATTTCCTGACATATCGAGTGCAACACTTTAACAGCATCATCTTTTAGGATTTGAAATAGCTCAACTGGAATTCCATCACCTCCATTAGCTTTGTTCCTAGTCATGCTTCCTAAGGCCCACTTGACTTCACACTTCAGGATGTCTGGCTCTAGGTGAGTGATCACACCATCATGCTTATCTGGTTTATGAAGATATTTTTTGTATAGTTCCTCTGTGTATTCTTGCCACCTCTTAATATCTTCTGCTTCTGTTAGGTCCATACCATTTCTGTCCTTTATTGTGCCCATCTTTGCATGAAATGTTCCCTTGGTATCTTGAATATTCTTGAAGCGATCTCTAGTCTTTCCCATTCTATTGTTTTCCTCTATTTCTTTGCATTGATCACTGAGGAAAGCTTTCTTATCTCTCCTCGCTTTTCTTTGGAACTCTGCATTCAGTTGGATATATCTTTCCTTTTCTCCTTTACCTTTATCTTCTCTTCTTTTCTCACCTATTTGTAAGGCCTTCTCAGACAACCATTTTCCCTTTTTGCATTTCTTTTTGGGGGCAATGGTCTTTATCACTGCCTCCTGTACAATGTCACGAACCTCATTCCATAGTTCTTCAGGCACTCTGTCTATCAGATCTAATCCTTTGAATCTATTTGTCACTTCTGCTGTATAGTTTTAAGGGATTTGATTTAGGTTATACCTGAATGGTCTAGTGGTTTTCCCTACTTTCTTCATTTTAAGTCTGGATTTGGCAATAAGGAGTTCATGACCTGAGCCACAGTCATCTCCCGATCTTGTTTTTGCTGACTATATAGAGCTTTTCCATCTTTGGCTGCAGAGAATATAATCAATCTGTTTTCAGTATTGACCATCTGGTGATGTCCATGTGTAGAATCTTCTCTTGTGTTGTTGGAAGAGGGTGTTTGCTATGGCCAGTGCATTCTCTTGGCAAGACTCTGTTAGTCTTTGCCCTGCTTCATTTTGTACTCCAAGGCCAAATTTGCCTGTTACTTCACATATCTCTTGACTCCTACTTTTGCATTCCAGTCCCCTATAATGAAAAGGACATCTTTTTGGGTGTTACTTCCAGAAGATCCTGTAGGTCTTCATAGAACTGTTCAACTTCAGCTTTTCAGCATTACTGGTCCAAGCATAGACTTGGAAATGAATAGAGATCATTCTGTTGTTTTAGAAATTATACCCAAGTACTGCATTTTGGACTCTTGTTGACTATGAGGGCTACTCCGCTTCTTCTAAGGGATTCTTGCCTACAGTCGTAGATATAATGGTCATCTGAGTTAAATTCGCCCATTCCAGTCCATTTTAGTTCACTGATCCCTAAAATTTCAATGTTCACTCTTACCATCTCCTGTTTGACCATTTCCAATTTACCTTGATTCATGGACTTAACATTCCAGGTTCCTGTGCAATGTTGCTCTTGACAGCATCACACTTTACTTCCATCACCAGTCACATCCACAAATGGCCATTGTTTTTGCTTTGGCTCCATCTCTTCATTCTTTCTGGAGTTATTTCTCCACTCTTCTCCAGTAGCATATTGGGCACCTACTGGCCTGGGGAGTTCATCTTTCAGTGTCATAATTTTTTGCCTTGTCATACTGTTCATGGAGTTCTCAAAGCAACAATACTGAAGTGGTTTGCCATTCCCTTCTCCAGTGGACCACAGTTTTTCAAATGGGATAATATTTTATATATATATTTTTCATATACTGATGTTTTTCCTTCTACGAACTAAATTCTTAGGAATGGGATTTCTGTTTCAAGGATATGCATTTCAGAAATGAAATAGTGGTTCCCACCTCCAGTAGCAAATGGATGAGATTACCATGCCTTGCGACTTTAATTTGCATTTCTTTAACTGCTAGTAAGCATCTTCTCAAATGTTTACCAACCACTTGGATTTGTTCTACTGTGAATTGTTTGCTTTTATATTATGCTATCTCTCCCTCTATTCCTGTCTCTCATTCTGTTATTTTTGAAAGAATATCTACCCCCTGGCCAATACTTTGTTTTGTCAGTTATTTTAATTTTAGCCTTCTAGTGGGTATGAAGTGGTATCTGATTATAGTTTTAGTTTGCTTTTCTCTTATGACTAGTGACATTGAGCACCTTCTCATGTGCTTATATCTTCTCTTGTTAATGTCTTTTGACGTTCTTTGGCCATATGCAAGATTATAGATTTTAAGCCTTTTAGTCTCATAAGTGTTTAAAAGATACATGTATGTAGGTGTATGTGTATATTTAACTAGCCTATCAGTTGTCTATTAAATTTGTTTAGGATATATTTTGTCATTTAAATATCATTTTTTCACTGGGTAATATACACATAAAATAATAAAATAATATAAACATATGGTTCAGTGACATTAAGTATGTTACATTGTTAGGCAGCCATGATTAGTATCCATTTTCAGAACTTTTTCATCATCACAAACTGAAACTCTGTACCCGTTAAAAATTACTAAATTTTTAAAATAGTCAAATATGTCAGGTTTTTCTTTTCTAATGTCTGTTCTTCTGATCTTGATTAAAAAGTTTCTCTGTCTGGATTGTTTGTGTGACTTCTTAAAATTTTTTTGCACTATTTTTATTGTTTCATTTTTATGTCTAAATATTTAATTCACTTGCAATTTATTTTTATCTGTGGTGTGAGAGAAGGAGCAAACTCCATTGTCTTCCAAGTGGAGTGCCAAATATATGTATCAGTGTATACATTAAGTAAAGAATCTTTCCCCCATTGAATTATCGTCTATCATAAACTATCATAAATACTGGAATCTGTTTCTCAGTAGTTTGTACCCACATCTAGTTGTCTATTTCTAAGCCAACATTATATTATTTAGTTACAGCTTAATATTGAAAAAATCAAATTCTACCTCACCATTGTCCTTCACAATTTTCCTGGATATTCTCAGACATGTGTGTCAATACTATTTAATTAAAAATACACAAACCTATTGGGATTCTAATAGTTATTACATTCATTTATATATTATTTTTAAGAGAACTGACACTTTTATAATATTGTCTACCTATCCAAGAAAACAGTATATTCTTCTTTATTTTCAGATTGAATTTTATGCCTTTAATAAAATTATTGTTGTTTTTTTTTACCTAATTTTTGTACTTCTCATTATGAGTTTATTTCTCATGTTAATATACATGCTATTATTGATGAACTATCATCTCTCATTTCCACTTGATTTCCTTTGCTCAACTTAATGTATGTGAGATTCATTCATGTTGTATGTATAAGTAGTTCATTCTTTTGATGCTGAGTAATATTCTTGTGTATTTAATATACTACAAGTTATTTATCCATTCATCTGTTGATGGACATTTGTCTAATATGAATAAAGCTGCTATAAATGACCTTTTACATGTTTTTTAAAAATGAATACATGTTTACATTTCTTTTTGATAACTTCCTAGCTGTGGAGTTTCTCCAGCTCTATGTTTAACTTTATAAGAAACTGCCCAGCTTTTAGAAAGTGGTTTATACCATTTTAAGCTACCACCAGCAATGTAGAATAATTCCATTTGCTCCACATCTAGGTCAACATTTCATCCTGCCAGTCTTTTTAATTTTAGCCATCCTAGTGGGTGTGAAGTGGTATCTCATTGTAGTTTTAAATTGCATTTCCACTATGACTAATGCTGTTGAACACCTTTTCATGTACTTATTGGCCATTTGTATGTCTTCCTTGAGTAGTGTCTGTTCAAAATCTTTTGCCAATTTTTTTAAAGTTGAGTTGCCTTTTTATTATTGATTTGTTGGAGTTCTTTTGTCAATTCTTTGTCAGTTGTATGTACTGAGAATATTTCTACCCACTCTGGGAGAGTTGATTTTCTTAACCATGTACTTTGGAAGAATAGATGTTTATAATTTTCAGTGACTTTCAATTTATCATTTTTTTTCCTTTAATGCTTTCTTTACTGCCTTTTGTACTCTTATTAAGGAATCTTTATCTACTTCAAAGTCATCAAGATATATACCCATTTTTTTTTTCCTAGAAGCACCATAGATGTAGTATTTATATTTAGGCCTAGGATACATCTCAAGGTAATTTTTTAAATTGAGATGTTACTTGCAAACCATGAATTCACCATTTTAAAGTGTACAATTCAGTAAATTTTGGTATATTCACAAGGTTGTCAACCATCACCACTATCTAAGTCCAGAACATTTTTATCATTCTCCAAAGAAACCTTCTACCTATTAGTAATCATTTCCGTTTTCCCTCCCTCACCCCTAGAAACCATTAATCTACTTCTGGTCTCTATGGATTTGCCTACTCTAGGTGTTTCATATAAATGGAATCCTATTAATACCTGACCTTTGAAGTCTGGCTTCTTGTATTTAGCATAACATGTTCACAGTTCACCTATATTGTAGCATGTATCAGTACTTGATTCCTATTTATGGTAGAATAACATTACACTGTATGGGCATAATATACTTTGTTTATCCATCAGTTAATGGACATTTAGGTTGTTTCCACTTTTTAGCTATTATGAATAATGCTGCTATGATCATTGTTGTACAAATTTGTGTACACACATATGTTTTTCATTCTCAGTGTGTATTCTCCCACTTTTTCTTCCAGAAATTCTGCTCAGATTATGATTGTGATTAACTGAATTTTGGGAAAATAGACATCTTAACAATATTGCACAATCCAATTTTAAAAGTTGCTATTATTTCACCATGTATTTAAATCTTTTACTTCTTAACAATATTATTTCTCCTTTAAATGGTTAATAGGATTGGCCAGTGAAACCATGAAACTCACTGGTCCTGAGTCTGGAGTTTTCTCTGTGGGGAGTTTGCTTTTTAAAAAAATCAGCTTTGTTGAAGCATAATTTATAATAAAACTCATCTATTTTAACTGCATAGTTCCATGAGTTTGGCAAACAATGTCCTCTGTATTAGAGTTTTGCTTTTTCCTTTCTGGTCTCTGTAACTTTTATTTCATTTTCTTACCTAATACCCTGGTTAGAACCTTGGCTAGTACAGTGTTTTTTTTTTTTTTTTTTTTTTTAATATTTATTTATTTATTTATTTATTTTTATTTTACTTTACAATTCTGTATTGGTTTTGCCATACATTGACATGAATCCACCATGGGTGCAGAAGAAGTAAGAGTAGTCATCCTTGCCATTTTCTTAATCTGAAAGGGAAAGCATTCAGAATTTCATTGTTAGTGTGATATTTATTGTGGAATTTTTGTAGAAGCCCTTTATCCATTCAAAGAAGTTTTCTTCTGTTCCTAGTTTTTTTCCTTTCATTATGAATGAGATTTGATTTTATCAGATCTTTTCTGATATCTCTTGAGGTTGATCATACAATTCTTCTTTGTTATTCTCTTAATATAACATATTACATTGAATAAAACTCAAATGTTAAATCTCCCTTGAATTCCTGGGACAAACCCCATTTAATCATAACATATTAAACTTGTGCTAGATTTGATTTGCTAAAATTTTATATACCCATGAAAGATACTTCCACGTAGTTTTTATTTAATGTCTTTGGTTTTGGCATCAGAGCAATAATGGCCTCATAAAATGAGGTGGAAATGTTCTCATCTTTTTTATTCTGGCTGAAATTATAAAGAACTGAAAATCCTAATTTGGGACAAGAACATGAAACCCCTGGGACTCTCATATATTGCCGTTAGAAGTTAAAAAATTTTCAGTCATTTTGCAAAACTATTTGCCAGCATCTACCAGAGCTTCACACGCATTATAACCCAGCACTTTAACTCCTAGTTACACATTCAAGAGAAATGAGTGTATATGTCCACTAAAAGATATGTTCAAGAATGTTCATAGATGATTTATTTATAATAGCAACAACTGAAAGCAACCCGCATATTTATCAAGAGGAGAATGGAGAAATAAATTATGGTATGCTCATAAAATGGAATTTTACAGAAGAATAAAAGCAAACTACAGATACATTAATATCAATGCATCAGAAACATAATGTTGAATCAAAGAACCCAGACCAAAAGAGTATATTACTGTATGATTCCATTGATAGAAAGTTCAAGTACTGATAAAACTAATGTATGGGTTTAAAAATTGTGTTAATAACCAACTCTGGATAGAAGTGGATTTTGACACTGAAAGAGCCAGAAGGATTCTCTTGGATGATGGTAACATTCTGTATTTTACCCTGGGTGCTAGTTACACAGGTATTACATATGTAAAAATTCATAAAGCTGTACATTTATGTGCTTTACCATATGTGACTTATATTTCTAATACAATAAAACATGTATTATTACATGTATTAAAACTGCCTGGAACTCAGTAAGCTTTTTCAACTTGCAAACTTTATTTTTATTTACTAAGGGAAGATGTTTCTTCTATTATTTGTTTAATTATTGCCCCTCCCTTCATTTTCTTCCTCCTAAAATTCCTTCTCTTCACAGATTAGATATTCTGGGTTCATTTATTTTCTAAGTCCCTCTTATATATTTTTGAAACAGTTCTTCTACTCTTTCTTCCAGGCCTCTATTTTTCTGTCTTGATAAGTGATCAGCTTTTCTTTCAATTTATCTAAATTTATCTTCTTCAATTTTACTGAATTTTAAAATTTAAATATATATTTTTTGTCCTCAATTAAAAAATATTTATAATTGGATTTTCTTAGCTGTACATGTTTTATTTTGTTCAAGTAATGATTTTTTTTCTCTCTTCCAGAGCAGGTCTGTTTTACTGGGGCCCTGTATATAGGCATTATTTTATTCTTTCACTTTCTTCTTGTTGGATTCTCTTAAGTTGTAAGGTGACAATATAATTTATCATCCAGACTTTAGCGCAAGAAAGACTGTTAATAATTATTCCAATATCAACAGAGATTATCTCATGGTAACTATAATGTATGATCACTGCATGTTTAGGTGCCAACTTATGGCTTGCATCTCTGAGTTAGATGCTGGAGAATGATGAGCAGCAATGATCCTATAGTGAGGGGAAACTCAGAAATTTTTGCCCCTGGGGATAGTCAAGAGTACGGGATGACAAGTTGCCAGACTCTAGTCTTCTGGTTTGTAAGGACCATTAATAGAACATCGAGAGGTACTGTAATAAAGAATGTGAATGTCAATGTCAACAAAAAATCCAGTTAGACAAAGGCTAGAAAATGCTTATTGAGTTCATAGTTAAAAGATACTAATCTCCATATAGAGAACAGTTTCACTAGTATAGTACAAGGAAAAAACATATTGTAGTGGATTTTAGAATGAAGGAGATGTTAAAAGCTTAGATGCCAAGGGTAGACTAGTTGTTTTTCTTTTGAAGGAGGTAGGAAGGGTTGGTATTAAGGGCACATGTGAGGGTTTGTTCTTGAATGGGAGGAAGGTCACTCTACTCCCTGAAAATGAAGATAAAGAAGTTTAGAATATATGTGGCTATAGATAGGGTCTATCAGGCCTCTCATGAGTTGAAGTAGGCTTATATTTAAAAAAATACACACACACACACACAAACACACACATATATATATAGAATAAGGGCCCTTAGGCAATGGTTTGCTAAGCTCATCTATGCAGCTGTTTGATGGGTGAATTGTATCCTTTATAACTTTATACTTTTTATGTTGGAGGGTTTTCTTTTTATTGATTTATAGGAACTGTTTATTCTGTTTGGTCACAAAGTCACAATATTAATCCTTTACTTATTTTGTACATATTTTCCGAAGTTTTTCATTTGTTTACCAACTTTGCTTGTTCTGTGGTCTCCTTTTCTGTATACATAATTTTATTTTATATGGAATTAAATCTATCTTTTGCTTTATGGTTCCTGAGTTTCATGACATACTTAAGTCTTCCTTACTCCAAGATTATAGAAATATTCTCCTGTATTTTCTTCCATTGCTTTTCTTTTAATTGCAAAAGTATTTGAATATATTTTTAGTTTTATTTGGTGACTGGGATATAATTTTATTTTTAAGTGGATAATCCATCATTCTTCCATTGATTTGAAATACCATTTTTATTATAAATTCCCATATATGCTTGGGTCTGTTTCTGAACTCTGACTTTCTAAATTATGTCCTATGAATTATTTTGTGTTATTTTGTGTTTGGCATCTGTTTCATTACATTTTCTAATGTATTATTGCTTGCATAGGAAGTCTATTGAGTTTATATATATATATACATATATATACACAAAAAACTGTATTTTTTTGTTGTTTCTAATAGTTTTTCTCTTGAATTTTCCAGGCTGTCATATCATCATCTGCAGATAGTGATAATTTTGCCTCTTCCTTTTCAAAAGAAATACCTTTTATCTTGTTGCAGTGGCTAGAATTTATATGATAATGTCATATAATAGCAGTGATAATGGATATCCTTATTGTGTTCCTCATTTTAATGAGAAGAGCTCTTGTGTTTCATTGCTAGGTATGCTTGATGGTAATTTTTGATAAATATTCCATCATGTTTAGGAAGATTTCTTCTATCCCTAGTTCATTATTTTTTTTCAAAATAGGGATGGATGTTGAATTACCAAATGCTATTTTACCATCTATTGAGATAATCATATAATTTTTCTCCTTTAACCAGTTTATGTAATAAATTATGTCAACAGATTCCCTAATATTGGGCCATCCATTTTTTGAGGGCAGTTGTTGCCTTGATCAAAATGCATTCCTCCTCTATTAGTGTTCTAATATGTTGTTGAATTATATATTTGCTAATGTTTTATTTAAGATTTTTATGCTATATACTTAGCTTTAATCTGACAATAATTTTCTTTCTTTGTGCTCTCTGTCAGTCTTGATATTGGATATTTGCAAACCTTGTGAAATTAATTGTGAATGTTTTCATGCTCCCAGTGATACAGCATGCATGTACATATGCGTGCATACTCAATCTGTCAGTCATATCTGACTCTTTGCGACCCATAGACTGCAGTCCACCAGGCTCCTCTGTCCATGGGATTTTCAAGGTGGGAATACTGGACTGGGTTGCCATTTCCTTCTTCAGAGGATCTTCTTGACCCAGGGATTGAATCTGTGACTCCTGCATCAGCAGGCAGTTCTTTACAACTGAGCCACCTGTGAAGCACCCCACCCCCCATCCCCAATGATACGAAGAATTATATAATTAAATATGATGTAGTTAAAATGTGAAAATGATATAGAAAATATCTGTTCCTTGAGAGAATGATAAAAATTATGTATAAACCATTGTGAACCCAGTGTCCTTTGGGGTAATAGACCTTTGTCAACATATCTAATTTCATATTTAGTGATGATTCATTGTAGGTGTTTTTGTCTTCTTTTGGTAGTAACTATATTTTCCTAGAAAATTATCCGTTTTATTTAGGTGTTCAAGTTTGTTGGCATAAACTTTTCTTAATATTTGTTTTTATTTATTTATTTGGCTGCATAAGATCTTAGTTGTGGCATGTGAGATCTTTAGTTGTGGCTTGTGGGATGTAGCTCCTGGACCAGGGATCAAACCTGGATTACCTGTACTGGGAGTGCAGAGTCCTAGTCACTGGACCACCAGGGAAGTCTCTGTTGGCATAAACTTGTACACACTATTATCTGACTTTTAAACTCATCTTTTTTGACTCTCTTTTCCTGTTCATTCTTTCATTAGTATTTATGGAGTACCTGCTATGTGCTGGGTATTGTGCTATGGTTTCTGGCTTTCATGTCATATTCATGTCATATTCTTGTTTGACAGCTGAGATATTTACCCCCATGGAATCTACATTTCAGTGTTGAATATTTGCATTTTCTTTCTTGGATAAGCTTGCTAAGTGTCTGTTTCATTGATATTTTCATAGGGAAAAACAATTTTATTTATCAAGTTTGCTGTTGTTATTACTAATTCATTAATTTCTTATTTTATTTCAGTGTTGTCGTATGGAAATTTTTAAACATAAACAAACATAGAACAGTATAATGGACTCCCATGTACTAAACAGTTATCAATTGGCTTTGGCCAATCTGTTTCATTTGCATGCCTAAACCACTGCAGTTTTTAAAGCAAACCTCAAACTTCATTTCATCCACCAATGCTAAAGTAATACTTATCTGATAGGTAAGTTCTCCTTTTGAAAATAAAACAATAACATTATTACTCCCCCAAATTAATGACTCCTTAATATCTGATAGCAAGTCAGCATTCAAATTTCCACAATTGTTTCATACATGTTATTAATATGACTTCAAAGCAACTTCCTCATTAAATACTTATTAATTACAAGGAGGAAAAAAAACTTTAGCTGGGAAAAGCCTGGCTGATACCCCTTTTTTTTTTTTTTTTCTTTTTTTTTTTTTTATTTTTAATTTTTACTTTACAATTCTGTATTGGTTTTGGCATAGATTGACATGAATCCACCACAGGTGTACATGCGTTCCCAAACATGAACCCCCCTCCCACCCCCCTCCCCACAACATCTC
>NW_024070207.1:44493120-44650118 GCF_014754425.2 Oryx dammah
CTGTCCTGCATACAGGGTCATCATTGCCATCTTCCTAAATTCCATATATATGTGTTAGTGATACCCCATTTTTTTTAAAAAAATTATTTTTTTCCCTGAACCAATATCCAATTAAATTCACACATTGCAAATAAAATGTCCCTTTATTCTTTTAAAATCTATGCTAGTTCTGTTACCCTCTTTTTTTTTCTTTTGCAGTTTATTTGCTCAAAAGCATTTGTCCTGTAGAATTTCCTACATTCTAAATTTGTCAGCCTCCATAGAAAACAAACTTATGGTTATCAAAGGGAAAAGGGAAGGAAGGGAGGGATACATCAGGAGTTTGTGATTAACAGATAACAAGCTACTATACATAAATTAGATAAGCAACAAGAATATACTGTATAGCAGAAGGAATTATATTCAACATCTTGTAATAACCTATAATGAAAAATAATCTGGAAAAGAATATATATATAACTGAATAACTTTGCTGTATACCTGAAACTACCACAATATTGTAAATTAACTATTCTGCAATTACAAAATAAATAAATAAATAAATAAATTTGTCAGCATTTGCTGGTAACACAGGCACTTTTGGCTTTAATTTGAACTATAGTTTTTGTACAATGTAGTCTTAAAAATTAGTTATATTTAATATGGCATTGTTTTTAAAACATTTTTTTATAGTGGTAAAAATTTTAACACATCCCAAAGTGGATGGAATAACACCTGTTTTTTTTAATTTTTATTTTATTATTATAAAAATTGGGGTATAATTGACATAGAACATATTAATTTCAGGGTACAAATAGTGATTCGATATTTGTATATATTGTAAAATGATCACCACAGTAAGCCTTATTAACATCCATCATCTTGGAATAACACTGATTTAATGTGCTTGTTTTGAAAATCATATGGTTATTAATCACTTATAGATCTGTTGGTTTCTAACGAACTAATCTCTAAATTCAACTAGTTTGATTTTCAAGTCAGTTTATGGTTCAGTTCAGTTCAGTTCAGTTGCTCAGTCGTGTCCAACTCTTTGTGACCCCATGAACCACAGCACGCTAGGCCTCCCTGTCCATCACCAACTCTTGGAGTCCACCCAAATCCATGTCCATTGAGTCAGTGATGCCATCCAACCATTTCATCCTCTGTCGTCCCCTTCTCCTCCTGCCCTCAATCTTTCCCAGCATCAGGGGCTTTTCAAATGAGTCAGCTCTTCGCATCAGGTGGCCATAGTATTGGAATTTCAGCTTCAACATCAGTCCTACCAATGAACACCCAGGACTGATCTCCTTTAGGATGGACTGGTTGGATCTCCTTGCAGTCCAAGGGACTCTCAAGAGTCTTCTCCAACCCCACAGTTCAAAAGCATCAATTCTTCAGCACTCAGCTTTCTTTATAGTCCAACTCTCACATCCATACATGACCACTGGAGAAACCATAGCCTTGACTAGATGGACCTTTGTTGACAAAGTAATGTCTCTGCTTTTGAATATGCTGTCTAGCTTGGTCATAACTTTCCTTCCAAGGAGTAAGCGTCTTTTAATTTCATGGCTGCAATCACCATCTGTGGTGATTTTGGAGCCCCCCAAAATAAAGTCAGCCACTGTTTCCACTGTTTCCTCTGTTTCCCCATCTATTTGCCAGGAAGTGATGGGACTGGATGCCAGGACCTTAGTTTTCGGAATGTTGAGCTTTGAGCCAACTTTTTCACTCTCCTCTTTCACTTTCATCAAGAGGCTCTTTACTTCCTCTTCACTTTCTGCCATAAGGGTGGTGTCATCTGCATATTTGAGGTTATTGATATTTCTCCCGGCAATCCTGTTTCCAACTTGTGTTTCTTCCAGCCCAGCGTTTCTCATTATGTACTCTGCATATAAGTTAAATAAGCAGGGTGACAGTATACAGCCTTGAGTCTGCTGTTCCATGTCCAGTTCTAACTGTTGCTTTCTGACCTGCATACAGGTTTCTCAAGAGGCAGGTCAGGTGGTCTGGTATTCCCATCTTTTTCAGAATTTTCCACAGTTTATTGTGATCCACATAGTCAAAAGCTTTGGCAGTTTATGTTTAGATATGCACAAATTCCTACTATTTGAACCTAGGGAATACTACATTTGCAAGAATAAATTAAGAAGTGAATTCTGCATGAAAGTGAGCCATTGTTCTCCTGTAGGCCAGTATTTGGATCCAACATTCATATATTAGTTTATTCTTGGCAAATTAACAAGTCTTAGGGGTCAGGGTAACCTGAGGTGTCATGTTAATATTGACAACAGGACACTAGTTTCTTCTCTGCCCTTTTGGCGTGGTCCAGAGAAACTTAATAAAAAATAGGTGAGGAGCAAGTAAAAACACATTTGAATGATGAATATTAAAATATACCATGTCTTATTTTTGCTTAAAATCTTTTGAATTCGGCTGCCAGTTCTTTCAGGTTTTGAGTCTGTCTGAACTATTTCTCAAATTTAATTCCAGTTTAGATTTCTTTTAAGGTGAAAGTCACTACTCTGCATTGTCCTAAGTTTGTTTCTTTTAAAGTGCATGTCACACAGATTGTCATGAGTTTCTTCAAGAGTATTATACTGAAAGTCAACTTTGAAAACCTGTAAAGAACTCTTCTTGTATCTCTGTCTTGATATCTCTAGAAAAAAAGAATTTCAGAAATGGAGCTTATACACAGTTGAGGTCCCTTTGGAGTGGGGGAAGGAGAGAATATAAACTTACACTGAAATTAGGTATGGAAGTGAATATTTATTTAGAATAAGACTTCCTTTTTCTGAGTTTCTTTTAGGCAGTTTACCAGACGAATTGCATACCAATGCTTTCTGATTGCTCTTTATCACTCCCCAGGAAACCTGAGAGCTCCCAGCACTCTCAGAGCCTTGCAGCTCAAACTGCCAGTGGAACTTGGTGGGGCTTGCCCAGAAACCTTCCTCAGACCACATTGCTTAGCTTTCAAGCACAGTGTCCTCGCAGTTTGATTAATTTGACCTTTACCTTTGTCATTTAGGTGAGAGGTGTTATGGGGGCCTTTGATTTACGCTGGTCCAGGCTTGGTCCAGGAAGGCCCTGTACTTGGGTTGAGTGTTTTGTGGCCACCATCTTGAAATTCTCAATTTTATCTTTGGATGTATGTTTTGTAAAAGAAGTCCAAGGAAGACAATGGAGCTTGTGCCAGGGCTTTGGGGCTTTCTCGGCTGCCCCTTCCTGTCTCCCACCACATCCGGGCCATAGGTTCTTGCTCTGCTCCCTGCCTGCTGGTCCCTCCAAGCTTCTTCCTCGCAGCACAATTCTTACTCCAGGGCCCAGTGCCTACTGCTGCTCTCTGAGCCCCCTTCCCCCATCCCCGCTCCCGCAACGCCGGCTGGGGCAACAAATGAATCACGGCAGCTGGAAGAGGCCCAAGTTCTGCTGCTGCCCGCTGCAGTCCACTCGGGGTCGGGGTGCAGACTCCACGTAGGGAAGTTCAGTTGGCTGCATGCGCCTCAGGGCATCTTGGGGTGGGGCCAGACTGAAGCGGTTCTTCCCTGGGCTAGCAGAGCCATTGAGCCTTCAGAAGGCTGCCTGGAGTGGAGGTGATCCTCTCACTCACCCCTGAGTCAGGTACCTTATTTTGTCTGGCACTGAGGTTGCAACCCTTAGCAGCTGTTCATCTGTTTTGGGTTGAGGCTGCCGCCGGTGGGAAGGGAAGATGGACTACTGCTTTTTCACTTTGCCCTGTGTCCCGCAGATTGTAGACCCGGCCCTGACAGCAGTGACTTAAGGCTTCTCTTCCCTGAGGTATATGACCATTTTACCCTAAGAATTAAAACATCCGGATGCTTTCTGCATATGTGCATAGGGCGCACCAGACCGGAATGGGCTGTGTTCAGGGACAAGGTGAAGTCAATTAAATGCTGCTTGAAAGCAGTTAGTGGAATTTCAGATGCTTGCTTGAATTTGACCCGTTTAAAAAAAAATGTTTTGGGTGTGCTCACAAGCCATGATAAGATATTAAGGGATTGGAATGTAGATGACAATTAGGGGGTGGAATATAGGTAAAGATATTTAAGACCTGGAAAATTTAAAATTCTAGGGAAAATGAACTACTTCCTAGTAAATTATGATATGTTCACCTAAAAATGAGGTAGATATATGTGTGTGAATATGGATTCTGTCTAAAATAAATATTAAGAGAGAAAAAAGTTGTAGAACAGTGTGTAGTTATGATGTCATTTGTGCTATGGAAAGATAAGTACCACGTTTCATCACTTGTAAGAGTTTCCTCATTTTAATATCGCTGAGATCTTCTTTAGCATCTTTGAAATGATTCTATCACCATGTGGCAGTTGTGTTATAATTTGTATTCTCTGAATATATTCAACAAAGCTTGCAGAATCTGTGTTAACTACATGAAAGAAAATCCAAGATGCCAGTAGATCATGTAAGCACAGGAAAAAAAAAATATTTTGAGGGAAAACAATGTCGTCAATGATGGAGTCAAAATGTGATTCTGAAAAGTTGGATTCTGAATAAGTACAACCTAAAAAATACCACACTAATTTGTTTCATTTACCTTTCCCCTTTGATGCATGCAGGAGAGAGTCTGCATCTACAACTAAATAAGTCTACAAATCTCTTATAACAAATATAAAATAAAGATTCTGATAACAAAACATTGTGGCATCAGTGTTTATCAGTGTATCCTAATGTACATGAAATAATGGGGCATTTTATAATCCATGATGCATTTTGTTTGTTCAGTCGCTCAGTCATGTCCAACTCTTTGCAACCCCATGCTTCTCTGACCTTCACCATCTCCCACAGTTTCCTCAGACTCATGTTCAATAAGTCAGTGATGCCATCCAACCGTCTCATCCTCTGTCGCCCTCTTCTCTTTTTGCTTTCAATCTTTCCCAGCATCGGTCTTTTCCAACAAGTCAGATCTTTGCATCAGGTGGCCAAAGTATTAGAGCTTCAGCTTCAGCATCAGTTCTTCCAAAGAATATTCAGGGTTCAAATCCTTTAGGATTGCCTTAAGGTCAACAAAATATAATTAAAATTCAAACTAAAGCACAAGGTATATATTTTTATGTAAGAAATATGTACATTTCTAGGAGAATACACAAGAATCTGAGCTGGGAATGAGTCACAGCCTGTAAGGAGTGTTGTCAATGAATAAGGCGAGTTATAAAACAAACAAACAAGAACATAAAACATGCCAATTAATGCAAATCAATGAGAATTTCCAAGTTAAGCATTAAAAATCACTTTCATCACAATGTAAAATGATAGTTTGTGGGAAAAAGAAAAAAGAAAATGAATCATTTTGAGGGGAATTTGCACCTCTCTTTAGAGATATCATTAACTCGACAGAGAAATGCAAGCTCACACTTGACTTTGTCTAGACAGTGGAACAAAGTTCTACACATCTAGGTTGAAGTATATTCTCAAGGACTTTTGTAGACTTGAGGTTGGTTTTTAAACTGTTTTCCTTGAACCTCCCCCTCCACCAACCAATGAGCTTGATTTGTAATCTTTTTTTTATGTATTATAGTCACACATAAGATTTTATTTGGGAACAAAATAAAGGTTCTACTTCTTTGTGAAAACGATGTTTGACAACTGCCTGTTATGTGGGCTGAGATTGCACAGAAACAAAAGAAGAGATGAAAGTCAGGAGGCATCAGAATTACACCTGGAAAGGCAAAGTCTTTGTCAACTCTGTAGACTGAGGGGCTTGCATAGGAGACTGAGTAGCAAGAGATGAAGTGAATAGCTTCAAGGGAGAGACAAGGAAGAGGTGCTCTCTGGATGTCTGGGATCAATCTGGGATCAAGCTTGTCAGCAGAGTCTTGTCTATGATAGTCCTTTTAGTTGTTACTCCTGCCCTTGGGGACATTCTACTGCCACTTCAAGGAGCCATAATGAGCCAGACAAAAGCAAACTCTCCTTGTAGTCATGGCATTTATGGACTTTGAGGATTATTTAAGTCCATTTAGTTCAGACACTACCTTCATTTGGCCTTGACATTATGTACTTATTCTTCAGTGAGTGGACCAGTTTGCAGTCCTGAGTATGGTGATTAAGATCCCAAGCTTTGAAGTCACCCAACTTGGTTTATGGTTCTGACACTTAAAAAGCTGTGTGTGGGCACTTTCTTGGTGGTCCAGTGGTTTGGACTCTGTACTTCCAAAGCAGGGAGGTCAGGTTCGATCCCTGGTTGGGGAACTAGGATCCCACATACTGCGCAGTGCAGCCAAAATGTTTTTTTAAAAGAGCTGTGTGTGACCTTAAGCAGGTCATGTGACCTTTGAGGCTCAGGTTCCACATCTGTAAATTGGTCATAGTCATCCCAATTTGCTAAAGTTGCTGTGCTGGTTGGATGGTATTCTTGTAAACTGCCGCACATACATTAGATACTCAAGACATAGTACTGCTCTTGCTATTCAAACAATCCACATCTGTATCTGTCCATTTAATTTTCTGGGCTGTGTGACAACTAAATAGATAAAATATATGCTCAAAACTGAATTGCTTCACCTTTGTGAAGACTTAGCACTTCTCTTCTGTGATTGCCTTCCATAGTTTCATGCCCCTGATGTCCACCTACCACTGCATGTGTACTCCATCTTATAGGATTGTTGTGAATACTTGGCAAATAGTAATGGCCCAATAACTCCTAGTTATTATCAGTGGACAGTGTTGAGGACAATGACTGCCTTTAGAATCAGACAGATGTCCATTTAATTCTTGGTTTTTTCACTTACTGACTATGGGACATTTGGCATGTTACTTAACCTTTCTGAGCCCAATTTCCTTTGCAGATAATGGAAAGTGAGACTATTACTGGAACTCATTTCATAAGAATATTGCAAGGATCAGATAAAGTGTGTAAAATGCTTACCACAAGACCTGGTGTACAGTAGGTGCTCAAAAATGCAAATATTAATTGTAATACAGATACTGATGGGTCCTTACAACTATGAAATCAAGTTTACCACTGAGAAATGAGGAGAGATGGGCACCCTGAGGTATTGTTGACCAGGTAGCTCTGCTTTCCTTTCTTATTGCCTCTCTAATCCCAGTGCAAGGAGATCCAACCAGTCCATCCTAAAGGAGATCAGTCTTGAATGTCCACTGGAAGGACTGATGTTGAAGCTGAAACTCCAATACTTTGGCCACCTTATTCAAAGAACTGACTCATTTGAAAGACCCTGATGCTGGGAAAGATTGAAGGCAGGAGGAGAAGGGGATACAGAGGATGAAATGTTTGGATGGCATCACTGATTCAATGGACAGGAGTTTGAGTAAACTCTGGGAGTTGGTGGTGGACAGGGAAGCCTGGCGTGCTGCGATTCATGGGGTCGCAAAGAGTCGGACAGGACTGAGCGACTGAACTGAACTGAACTGAACTGAATCCTAATGTGCCTGCTAAGTTGCTTCTGTCATGTCTGACTCTTTGCAACCCTATGGACTGTAGCCTGCCAGGCTCCTCTGTCCGTGGGATTCTCCAGGCAAGAATACTGGAGTGGATTGCCATTTCTTTCTCTAGGGGATCTTTCTGACCCAGGGATCGAACCCACGTTTCTTGCAGCTCTGACACTGGCAGGCAGGTTCTTTACCACCAGCACCCCCTGGGAAACCCACCTCTAATCCCAATACTCTACTGCTAAATGATGTGGCTACAGGGCTATTTAGGTGTTTCAGGCTATTTGCTTCCCCCACTAATGGCTGCTAGGCTTTCCGTCTGCTTTTTCTTCTGCTTGTTTCCTCATTGCCTCCATCATATTTTCCTCCTGGTAGCCATACCCTCCACCGATTTATTCTCCCTGATGTGTTACTTTTAATAGTTAGGGCAATCAAACCAGCTACCCTACCTTTTTGCTGGATTGTGTCAAAAGGGTATCCAGCCTAACTTTTAAAATGGGCAAATGATCTGAGTATATATTTCTCCAAAAAAATACACAAATATCTAGTAAGCAGATAAAAAATGCTCAACATTATTAGCCATCAGGGAAATGCATGCAGATCACAACTATAAGCTACTAGGACAGCTAAAATGAAGAAGACAATAACAAATGTTGACAAGGATGTGGAGAAATTGGAGCCCTCGTATATTATTGAAGGAATGTAAAACAGTGCAGCCTTCTTGGGGAAAAGGCCTAGTAATTTCTCAAAAGGTTAAACAAAACCTTTTGACTATGACTCAGAAATTCCTGTCCTAGTTATATACCCCAGATAGCTGAAAGCATATGTTCACACAGAAGCTGGTACAAAAATGTTCATAGAAGCATTATTCATAGTAGTTAAAAGGAAACAACCTAAATGTCTATATATACAAAATATAGTATATCCAAATGATAGAATACTATCAATCATAAAAAGATTGAAATAGTGATATGTGCTTTAACACGAATGAGCCTTAAAAGCATTGTGCTAAGAATAGAATACAGGCCAAAAAAATTCATTATCTTGTATGATTCTATTCATATGAAACGTCTAGAATAGAAAAATACATAGGCACAAAATGCACATTAGGTCTTGCCAGCAGCTGGAGGGAAGAAGAAATGGAGAGAAACTGCTTAATGGGTATAGAATGTCTTTTGAGATGATAAAAATGTTCTAGAAGAAGAGAGTAGTAATGGTTGCACAACTCTATGAATATACTAAACCTACTGAACTGTACACTTAAAAAAGAGTGAGTTGTATAGTATATGGATTATATCTAACTAAAACTGTTTAAAAAATTATTGGACAGGGTTTGCATGAAGGCTGGAAGACCCCATCCTTGAGTCAAGCAGAAATGTGAAGCATGTACTTGGCAATCTCATTTTAGGCCTTTCTCTCTTTTTTTTTTTTTATAGTTAAAACAAATTTATTTTTAAAGCAAATTTTTAAGCCATGTCAGTCAACTTAAAATACATTTAAATGTTAAATTACTAAATTTCCATTTAAGTATCCCCTCTTCCCTCAATAATGCTATTCTCCAGAAATAGCTAATCTTTTTTTAATTTTATTTTTTAAATTATGAGAGTATGATAACACATTTACAGAAGACTTAGAAAATACAAAACAAGGTTACAGATAGTTCCAATGTATATTACCATTATTTTTTTAAGTAGATAAATTAAGATTTTTAGTTGGAGTTTCGATATCGAACTCTCAAAAATTAATAGAATGAATATACAGAGAGGTAGAAGGATACAGTAGACCTGAAAAGCACTGTGAACCAATTCAAAAAAATTAAGACTTATACGATTTTCACACAACAGTAGGATACAAATTCTATTCAAGTTCCTGTAGACTGTAAACTGTGAGACACTGGAACATATCCAAGGACATAAAACAAGGTGCAAAAATTTCATGGTATAAAAGTATTGAAATCATACAGAGTCTATTCTCTTATCACTGTTGAATTCTGTTAGAAATCAATATCAAAAGAGATTTGAAAATAACCCACATATTTTCAAGTGCAATGTGATATTTACCAAGAAAGATCTTCAACTTAGCCCTCGAAAGCCTCAATAAAGTCAGACTGAAAAAAACACAGAAGGTGATTGCAGAGAAGAAAGTATTTAAATGAGAAATTAACATTAAAGATACTTAAAACAAAATCCCATGTATTTGGAAATTAAATATCCACTTTTAAATGATGTATGTATCTAAGAAGTCACAACAAGGAAAATTAGAAAATATTTGTAATAGAATAAAAATGAAAAGAGAATTTACTAGAATTTGTTGCATGCAGCTGAAGTTGCTCAATGCAATTAAATATAATGTGGAGTCTTGAATAAGGTATGAAAACAAATAATGAACACTAGCATAAAATATTGTGAAATTTGAACAAAATCTGTTCTTTAGTTAATACTACTGTATCATTTGTTAATTTCCTGTTTGTTTTTTTTTACAACATAGTATTTGTTTATATTCCCAGAATTGGATTAGAAGTTTCAAGCCTCATTTAAATTTTTTTAAAGTACTAATATAAATTTTCTAGACTTTTAGCAGTCATACTAGATGCCAAAATACGTATCATAGTTTTGAGTGAATATAAATTAGAAATCTAGCATTCTATCATACTAAGTCAAACAAGCAGAATCAAAATGTCATAATTTTTTTAGCTAGGCAAAGATACATAAATTTCCTAAAATATGTATATTATATTATACATACTATATATGTCAGTGATACTTGCTCAGTCATGTCTGACTCTTTGTGACCCCTTTAACTGTAGCCCACCAGACTCCTCTGTCCATGAAATTCTCAAGGCAAGAATGCTGGAGTAGATTGCCATTCCCTTCTCCAGAGGATCTTCCTGACCCAGAGATCAGACCAGGATCTCCTGCATAGCAGGCGGATTCTTTACTATCTGAGCCACCAGGGAAGCCCTACTGTATACTATGCTTGATAAAGGCTTGAGAAAGAACAAACAACAATAGAGAAGGAGAAATTGGTCAACAGAAAATAATAGAATTCTTGAGAAACCAGTATGCAGGTCAGAAAGCAACAGTTAGAACTGAACATGGAACAACAGACTGGTTCCAAATAGGAAAAGGAGTACGTTAAGGCTGTATATTGTCACCCTGCTTATTTCACTTATATGCAGAGTACATTATGAGAAGTGCTGGGCTGGAAGAAGCACAAGCTGGAATCAAGATTGCCAGGAGAAATATCAATAACCTCAGATATGCAGATGACACCACCCTTTTGGCAGAAAGTGAAGAGGAACTAAAAAGCCTCTTGATGAAAGTGAAAGTGGAGAGTGAAAAAGTTGGCTTAAAGCTCAACATTCAGAAAACGAAGATCATGGCATCCAGTCCCATCACCTCATGGGAAATAGATGGGGAAACAGTGGAAACATTGTCAGACTTTAGTTTTTGGGGCTCCAAAATCACTGCAGATGGGGACTGCAGCCATGAAATTAAAAGACACTTACTCCTTGGAAGAAAAGTTATGACCAACCTAGATAGCATATTCAAAAGCAGAGACATTACTTTGTCAACAAAGGTCCGTCTAGTCGAGGCTATGGTTTTTCCAGTGGTCATGTATGGATGTGAGAGTTGGACTGTGAAGAAGGCTGAGCGCCGAAGAATTGGTGCTTTTGAACTGTGGTGTTGGAGAAGACTCTTGAGAGTCCCTTGGACTGCAAGGAGATCCAACCAGTCCATTCTGAAGGAGATCAACCCTGGGATTTCTTTGGAGGGAATGATGCTGAAGCTGAAACTCCAGTACTCTGGCCACCTGATGCGAAGAGTTGACTCATTGGAAAAGACTCTGATGCTGGGAGGGATTGGGGGCAGGAAGAGAAGGGGACGACCGAGGATGTGATGGCTGGATGGCATCACTGACTCAATGGATGCGAGTCTGAGTGAACTCTGGGAGTTGGTGGCGGACAGGGAGGCCTGGCGTGCTGTAATTCATGGGGTTGCAAAGAGTTGGAAACGACTGAGCGACTGAACTGAACTGACTGATGTCACTAAAGCTACCATTTAAAAGAAAAACTTGTAATCACTTTTTAAAATCCAGATGCATAAAAAAATTATCTTGGAATTTTTTGAAAAATACAAATGCCCAGCTATTGCTGTTCTCCAAAGCTCCAGATATGTTTCCAATGAGCAGCCATGTTTAAAAATAACTGGACTATATAATGATCTTTTACTTTTGTCTAGTTTGTTTCACTTTTTCTATCATATTTAGTGCTCCCATTTCATTTAGTTTATGCTTTTCTCCTCTTTCGATTGAAGTTCATCTTCTGGATTGCTGAGGCTACCAGATTAATGACTTTCCACGGAGGGTTGTACTTGAAAAAGCAAGTGTATTTTCTTATTTCTGACTTCTAATTTTTTTAAAATGGTGCTTTTATAAACATAACTGCTACTATCATGTACAGCAGTGCTCTGCCCACTTTCTCTGTGTTAACTTGTGTAATTCTTATGGCAACCCTGGTAGGTGCTATTATTAGCTCCATTTTACTGAAGAGAAATCTGAGGCCCAGAGACATTAAGTAACTTGACCAAGGGTAACACAGACAATAAATAGCACAGTGGGAATTTGAATTCAGGCCTCCAGGCCATCCCGCTTCCAGCACCCATGCTCCTCATATGTATACTACATGACCTCCAAGTCAATCTAAACCCTCGGTAAAGAGCCTTGACACTTTACAGGTTTTGTTCAGGGTGAGGGGGCAATTGGAGCTGTGTGCTAAAACCACGAGCTTGCTCATAAAGAGCTGATGAAGTAGCAAGTCACCAGTTGAAATGTGGTCTTGCTTCTGTGGCCAGCCGAGGCAGCGACGCTAACACAACTGAGCTGCCATCAGGCCCACCAGCACACCCTGTCTGAGGCCTTTTCTTTCCCTCCTCAGGTGAGGTCTTTATCACATTCTGTCCACTCTGAAGGTGCCTACCCCAAGGCCACAGCTTTCCTCTCATTTGGAGACTGGCCCACACAACAAATCTCTGTGGGGAAGGTTGCACAAAAGAGCTCTGGAAAAGAAGTAGCTTAAAACGCTCTATTGCAGCGCTCTGGCAAAAGGACTAATTGGCATTTTTATTCCAAAGGGGGGGAAAAATTGCCTAATAGCAAGAATCAGCGAGTACTACCACCCCTGCAAACTGTTCATTCTTGTTTCAGCTCAAAGGCCTCAAGTGGAAGAAAACAGCTCTTGTTTGCTCAGTGTTTTGTGTGGTAGAGTAAGACTAATGCTGTTTAAATTCTATGCACAGGCCAATTAAAATCACTAAGTGGTTCTATCTTTCTTTTGTTCCTTGTTCTTTTTTTTTTTTTTTTTGAACGTCCTTTATCCTAACCAAGCACACACGGTTAAAACTCAGATTCCCATCACTTACCCGCATTAAAGGTAGAAATTGGGGCAGAGATTTTTGCAGTCTTTTGCACATATATTTACTGTAAACTGACCAGAAGATTTCAGAGTTTAAAGCATCACTGGAAAACTGGGCTATTTTCTGAGTTGAGTGGAAAGCAGATGGCTGTGATTTCTACCTTAATTCATTCAGTTGAGTAGTTGGGAGTCAAATCCCACACAAGCAGAGTGCAAGAGGGGTGGGAGTGGAGATGGATGAGAGGCTGTTAGTGGCAGAGATTTTCCTCTGGCACTTTGGAGGAAAATTGACTTTTTGATCTCCTATGTCAACTTATCTGTTTCATTTTGAATCTTTTCTAATGGAGGGAATAAAGGGAAGATACACCTCTTCATGATGTCTCATCAGCAGCTGTGGCCCAGATGGGGCACCCCCTAAGTATGAAGCCTGAAATAAGGGGCACCCCCTAAGTATGAAGCCTGAAATAAAATGTTCTGCTGGTTAGAGGGCAGCAGACCACATAGGTTTGCAGATGAGACTGTGTCCTTGGCAGTGATTGTGACTGAAAATACAGATCTTGTTTCAACATTGTCATTCATCCAATTACTTAGCTTTAATTTTACACAGTTCTGCATCCATGGTGCTCCTTACACTTGGAAGGCCTTACCTCACCCTCTGCCATCCCCATCTTTCCATATCCAGATACTCCTCTTCTTCAAACCACAATTCAGACCCCAAATGTCATTGGATTAAATGTCATTGGATTCTTCAAGTTGATAATCATCTCTCTCTCTTTTTACATTCCTGGAATGCATTGCTTGTGACTCTGTCAAGACACTGGACTCTTTATTCTGTCAACCTGGTGGCATAGGCTGCTGTGTTCAACTACTAGAACCATAAGCTCTGTATCTTCCATAGAGGCTGCATAGGGCCTGGTTTAAATGAAATGTTGAGGGGCTTCCCTGATGGCCCAGTGGTTAAGACTTCACACTTCCAATGCAGGGGGCCTGGGTTTGATTCCTGGTTGGGGAACTAGATCCCACATGCCACACCTGCATGTCACAACAGTCAAATAAATAAGTTTTAAAGAAATAAAGGAAATGTTGAGCAAACAAGTGAATGAATGAATTTCAGGATGAATAAATATACCTGAGAGCTTGATAGTGCTACTAGATGAGGTTACACCCAACCCACCATTGGGAAAGTACTCCCAGACTTAACTGAGCTGAGCTGAGGACAGCTGGAAGCTTCAGTAAGATTCCTTCTCCGTTGGTATAACCTGGGACTTGGCTCTCTATTGCCATACAGTGCCTAGCTCTTCAGTGTTCAGCATCTCCTGAGAAGAGAGTGTTTTTACATCATGCAAAAGGGGCTGGTGCCCCTCACTGCAGGCACCTCTTAAGTGTCAGTTGCTTATGGTCTCTGAAAAAAAGATTGTGAAGACCCAGCTTCTGCTCTCTGAACAGTGTGCTGATGCAAACACATGCACAGACTAGGGAATGAAACCTTTCAGCTTACATGTGGGTTTATAAGAAAGTGTTGAGGTGAGGTGTGAGGTCCACACAAGTGAGGACCTGGATTGGGAGAAAGGAGGGAAGCATGCTCTGGATGTTGCTTCCACGTACAGGTACTGGATTCGGTTTCCTTTCTCACAGATTCTGCTTTCTTCCTCTTCTGTTTGAAGAAAATACTTTACTAATGCTGGCACCCTGTGAGGGTGGCCTCTCTAAAACTCTAGTCCTGGTTGAGAATGAACATTCACCTTTTCAAGGCTTCACAGAAACACACACAGACCAAGACATAATGGCTTGAGATTCTTTCAGGGGAACTTTTGCTTTTAAAATGGAGATCTCTGGAGCTCAGTGGAAAAAAAAATTAAAAGATGGCATCTCTTCACATGGGATATGGTGTCTGGATTAGAAGGTGTCTGTGGTGGAGTGGATAGAACTGTGTATGGGGCATTGGGACACCTAGGATCTAGCCCTCACACCACCATCCAGTCTAGGAGGCAGCCAGTGTGTTGCTTTAACTGTCCTAGGACTCAGTGGCCTGTCTCTGAATTGAATGGTTAGACCATATCATCTATGAATCTGTGTACCTTGCAGAAAATAGGTGTTACCAGATTGGTTTCTCATTCAGTATAGAATGCATTCTCTTCATTCCAAGGGATTTGCTGGGGGACTTTCTATTTCTCATAAGCTGTGGAATTACTAGAGGAGATAGCTTCCTTTTACTGGATTGACATTTTGTATTCTATAGCCCCAAAGCAATGTGTTATAACTGACTTTGCTATGTGGGGTTTATTTCATGCTATAGCATAGGAAAAAGCTTTTTTGGCTCATCATAATTCAACAGTATTGGGCTACCTAAGCTCTCCTCCAATTTTTGAACACTGTTAATGAAAAAAAGAAGCCATAACCACCCCCCACCCCCCCACCCCTCCACCTGCCCAGTCACACTGTTCAGTTTGGAACAAAGAGCATTTGAAAAGTTTTTCTGGGGCAGGTTTATAGGGGATGATTCTGGGCTGTACTGCTCACAACACATACTTGGTGAATTGATGAATGATAATACAGTTAGATGATTTGGGGGTTTACTCCTTGCTCTCAAGGCCAAATACCTAGGATACAGTCTCTGCCAGAGATCTCCAGTGGCTTTTTGTCAGACGATATGGTCACCCTTTTGGATGTCAGCTGGTATTACCTCCCAAATAGCTTTGAAATCCTTGAAGATGTGTAATTCATGCCATCCATCTACCCAACAAATGTTTACTAAGCACTTTGTTGTTGTTCAGTCATGTCCGACTCTTTGCGACCCCATAGATTGCAGCACACCAGGCTTTCCTGTCCATCACCATCACCCGGAGCTTGCTCAAACTCATTTCCATTGAGTGGGTGATGCCATCCAATCATCTCATCCTGTCATCCCCTTTTCCTCCTGCCTTCAATCTTTCCCAGCATCAGGGTATTTTCTAAGGAGTCAGTTCTTTGCATCAGGTGGCCAAAGTATTGGAGCTTCAACATCAGTCCTTCCAATGAATATTCAGGACTGATTTCCTTTAGGATTGACTGGTTTGATCTCCTTGCAGTACAAGGAACTCTCAAGAATCTTCTCTAACACCACAGTTCAAAAGCATCAATTCTTTGGTGCTCTACTAAGTACTACTTTGTGCCAAACATTGTTCTAATTCAACAGTGAACACAACAGACACAAATCTCTGACTTCATAAGGTTTATATTCTAGTGGGGCAGTCAGGTGGCAGAGAGACAAAAACCAAGATGAGGAAGCACCTAGTATGTCATATGGTAGTAACAACTCTGGGGAAAAATAAAGCCTGGAGAGTGGGTAGAGAATGGTGGTGGTAGACATAGCGATTTTCAATTTGTTTAAAATTTTAAACTTTTTGGAAGAAGCTTATATTTGAGGCAATATGAGGTAGTGGTTCCAAATGTGGGCCAGATCACTTATACTTCATTGTAAGGAGTCTAAATTCTATGTTCAAGATGATGAAAAACCAGGTGCCTTATGTAGAAGGGTGACACGATTACATTTCTGTTTTGCAGTGACCACTGTGCCTGCCATGAGGAAAATGGATTATAGATGAACAAGAGTAGGGATAGGAGGACAGGTTATGAAGTTACTGAAGTAGTCTAAGCAACAAATAGTAGCTCAGGCTAGGCAGGTAGTAATGGAAGTAGAGAAAGAATCAGGTTTTGTATATATTTTTGAGGGTAGAGGCAATCAGGATTTACCAATGGGTTGAATTTGGGATTTGAGGAAAAGAGTAGAACTGAGTACATTCTTAAATTTTTAGCCTGAGTAACTGAGTGGATGATGATATTATTTAATGAGAAAGGGCCATGTAGGAAAGTACATGTTAAACAGGGCATCAAGTTTTATTTCCATCTTCTTAAGTTTGAGGTGTTTAGATACCCATGCAGAGGTATTATTTGGAATATGCTCAGACTGGAACTAAGGAGAGGAATGAGAACTGTGTCTTCATTCATTCTCTCAGAAACATTTATTGAGCACCTACTGTGCTCCAGGAGGGCTTCCCAGGTGGCTCAATGGTGAAGAATCTACCTGCCAATGCAGGAGACTCAAGAGACGCTGGTTTAATCTCTGGATAAGGAAGACCCCCTGGAATAGTTAATGGCACCCTGCTCCAGTATTCTTGCCTGGAAAATTCCATGAGCAGAGGAGCATGGCAGGCTACAGTCCATGGGGCCACAGAGTCAGACACAGCTGAGCACAACACAATACAAAAATGTGCCAGACACTGATATAGTCATTAGAGACAGAGTGTTGAACAGAACAGACATATTCTCTGCCCTCATGGAGCTTACTTTCTAGTGAGCAGTTTCAGACCTTAAGAAACAGTGAAGTAAACAATAGGGTCTTACCATATAACACAGAAAACTATATTCAATATCCCATAATAAACATTAATGGAAAAGAATATAGAAAGGAATATATATGTGTATGTATGTCAGATTGGTTCCAAATAGGAAAAGGAGTACATTAAGGCTGTATATTGTCACCCTGCTTATTTAACTTCTATGCAGAGTACATCATGAGAAACGCTGGACTGGAAGAAACACAAGCTGGAATCAAGATTGCTAGGAGAAATACCAATAACCTCAGATATGCAGATGACACCACCCTTATGGCAGAAAGTGAAGAGGAACTAAAAAGCCTCTTGATGAAAGTGAAAGAGGAGAGCGAAAAAGTTGGCCTAAAGTTCAACATTCAGAAACGAAGATCATGGCATCCGGTCCCATCACTTCATGGGAAATAGATGGGGAAACAGTGGAAACAGTGTCGGACTTTATTTTTTTGAGCTCCAAAATCACTGCAGATGGTGATTGCAGCCATGAAATTAAAAGACACTTACTCCTTGGAAGAAAAGTTATGACCAACCTAGATAGCATATTCAAAAGCAGAGACATTACTTTGCCGACTAAGGTCCATCTAGTCAAGGCTATGGTTTTTCCTGTGGTCATGTATGGATGTGAGAGTTGGACTGTGAAGAAGGCTGAGCACCGAAGAATTGATGCTTTTGAACTGTGGTGTTGGAGAAGACTCTTGAGAGTCCCTTGGACTACAAGGAGATCCAACCAGTCCATTCTGAAGGAGATCAACCCTGGGATTTCTTTGAAATGAATGATGCTAAAGCTGAAACTCCA
Organism: Oryx dammah; assembly: GCF_014754425.2. Classification (NCBI taxonomy): domain Eukaryota; kingdom Metazoa; phylum Chordata; class Mammalia; order Artiodactyla; family Bovidae; genus Oryx; species Oryx dammah. The sequence goes on from NW_024070207.1 coordinate 44,511,104, forward strand.
GTACTTTGGCCACCTCATGAGACGAGTTGACTCATTGGAAAAAACTCTGATGCTGGGAGGGATTGGGGGCAGGAGGAGAAGGGGACGACCAAGGATGAGATGGCTGGATGGCATCACTGACTCGATTGACGTGAGTCTGAGTGAACCCCGGGAGATGGTGATGAACAGGAAGGCCTGGCATGCTGTGATTCATGGGATCACAAAGAGTCGGACCCGACTGAGCAACTGAACTGAACTGAACTGAACTGATGTATACATATATATATATATATATAAACTGAGGGGCTTCCCTGGTGGCTCAGACAGTAATCTGTCTGCAATGCGGGAGACCTGGGTTCGATCCCTGGGTTGGGAAGATCCCCTGGAGAGGGAAATGGCAACCCACTCCAGTATTGCCTGGAGAATCGCCATGGACAGAGGAGCCTGGTGGTCTACAGTCCACAGATTTGCAAAGAGTCAGACACGGTAGAGCAACTGAGTGACACACACATACACACACACACACACGCACACACACACACAACTGAGTTGCTTTGCTATACAACTGAAGCATTGTAAATCAACTTACTTTAGTTTGAAAAAAAAATAGTGAAGCCTATAAACAAGACCAATTCAAAATTTGATAACTGCTATGATAAAAACAAAGCAGAGTGATGATTATAGGTGGTCTTTATAGACTCAATCAATCTTCTATCTGAATAATCACAAGTTCCAGACTGGTGTGGTAGTAAACAGTGAACTCTTCAAATGTTGAGTATGTTTTTTTTAAAGATGTAGGCCCTTGTATTAGGATTGAGTTAAGGACCTTGCAGCTAATCCTGGAAGACTCAAATTTATTTATGCCCAAAAGTAACTAAGATGGGTGAGCTTGAAATTTTGAGCTTAGTTCTTCATCTTGCTTCATGATGTGATCAGTTATGAAATCACATGCGAATTTGTTTTGTATTTTATATACATGATATTACCATTTCTGTCCTTTATTGTGCCCATCTGTGCATGAAATGTTCCCTTGGTATCTCTAATTTCCTAGAAGAGATCTCTAGTATTTCCCATTCTATTGTTTCCCTCTATTTCTTTGCATTGATCACTGAGGAAGGCTTTCTTATCTCTCCTTGCTATTCTTTGGAACTCTGCATTCAAATGGATATCTTTCCTTTTCTCCTTTGGCTTTTGCTTCTCTTCTTTTCTCAGCTATTTGTAAGACTTCCTCAAACAACCATTTTGCCTTTTGCATTTCTTTTTCTTGGGGATGGTCTTTATCACTGCCTCCTGTACAATGTCACAAACCTCTGTCCATAGTTCTTCAGGCACTTTGTCTATCAGATCTAATCCCTTGAATCTATTTGTCACTTCCACTGTACTTTGGCCACCTGATGCAAAGAACTGACTCATCAGAAAAGACCCTGATGCTTGGAAAGATTGAAGGCAGGAGGCGAAAGGGATGACAGAGGACGAGATGGTTCAATGGCATGACCGACTCAATGGACATGAGTTTGAGCAAGCTCTGGGAGTTGGTGATAACAGGGAAGCCTGGTGTGCTGCAGTCCATGGGGTCACAAAGAGTCAGACACGACTGAGCGACTGAACTGAACTAATACATATTTTCTCTATTATATTGACCACCCTTGGGCCCCTCAAATTTAATTTGTATATTTATGCAAACCAGCATGGCCATTGTTGGTGGAAGACAAAAATAATGAACTAACTTATTCTTTTTCAAGGAGTTTAAGATTTGACTTTGTAGTATGAGAAATTTACTGTCCACAATCTAGTTAGATAGCCCATCTTTGCTTAGCTTAACACATAAGTCTACTTCTGTCTTTACTCTTTCAGATCTCTAGGCTCTTTCTATTCCTAGTACGAGAGGAAGTAGAGTTAACTGAATCTGATGTCTAAACCTACTGCCTGGGTTCTGGCCCCAGTGGCTCTGAGGTGGCCAACAGACCCCTAACTCATGAAATCTCCCAGGTTCTGTGGTTGAACTCTCTTCTCCTATGCTCACTTCTTAGGTTGCCATCTTATGATGGTTCTTTAAAGCTGAATAAATTTTTCTGGAGTAATCTATGATACAGCACTTCACTTTCTAATTCAACTGTTACTGCTGATAAGGGTTATAGGTCAAAGAAGAGAAAGCCCAACTGATCTTTAAGTTGATGTTTCTCTTCAGCAACCAAAGCATGCAACAGTTTGATTTTAAACTCTTTGCCTGGTGTCTCTTTCTTCATCCCTTCTTCCTCTTATTTCCAAAAAGCAATATGAAACTATTTTTCAATGGTTTTCTTCTTCTAAAGAATTGTATATGAGTTACCAAGCTCATATTTTAAAGGTAGAACACCAAGGCCCAGAAACGTCATTGGAAGTATGTGTGTAATCCAGTGTTCTCAAAAACTTCCCCAAATCAAACTTAATTCAATAGAATATGTTAAATAATGTTTCATGTGTCTATGGTTTGGGGAGTGTGGAGAGGTAGTGTGTATAGTAGGGCCTGGGGTGGGGGCTGGCGAGGGGAAAAATTAACAAGCAACTGACCACACAAAGTTGGAGTGTTAAGACTCAGAGAGGGGAAAGGTACTGAGAAAGTCGTGGAAAGAGAAGAATTAAGACTGGGCTGAAGGGAGGTGGAACCTGCCCAGAGCATCACCATCAGTGATGGCCAGACCAACCATCAGACCGACTCTTGGGTCTCCTTGTTTGATTTCAGAGACAGCCCTGCAGGGAGCCAGATGTCTTTTCTGCATTATTTTGCTCTTCATGTCACCTTACTACTATTGTTCTTCTCTGTGATTCAGATTTTGGAAGACGTTTTCATAAAATATCTGTAAAAAGACCAAATATACCCGTGTTGAATACAACAATGTATTGGATGTTTGGGCACTCAAGCAATACATCATAGGAACTATTTGAGCACCTCTTTTCATGACAGGCCATGTGTGGACAAACGTTGGAATATGGAAAAAGCACCTTTTTCAGAGAGCTCTCAGCACCTGGAATCCCCCCTGTGTTACAGGAGAAAAACAAGGCAAGACAAAAATAAACAAAACAAACATGGAGCTAGAGACTTTGCTAGTGTTCTTTCAACTCCATGGAGAATAAATGAAATTGTTTTTTTTTTTTTTTTTCATGTTGTGATCAGCTGTAAGCTCTGCTTTAAAAGACAATAATAGGCTTGCTCAAAAGTTGCTTTAATAGATGTTTCCCCCCCGCCCTTGGGCATTAAGCATCCTAAGAAAAAAACAGGCTATATGCAAATAAAGTCATTTCTGATTCTGGAAATCATGTTTATAAGCACCACAAATACATTTCAATTGATAAAGGAAGCAGTAGGTAAAAATGTGTAGTCAAATACTTCCTGTTCACTACTGACATATACATATTTTTCTAGTATATTGCTCAATTGTGAAATCAGGGGCAAAGCATGCAATAAACATTTTTTTGCAGCAAATTTTAGTAAAATATCTGTAAAAAGAAGACCAAATATACCAATGTTGAATATTACAATGTATTTGATTAATTTTTTCTTCTTTTAATACAAAATTGTCAGATAATCTTGTCCTGCAAAAATACTACATTTTAAAATTCAGTGTGGTGCTATCAGGCACCCCCGGTTTCTTCAAGCTATAACTGGTACCGAGCTCGTGCTGCTTGTCAAAATTTAATGAGAGGGCCCGTTCTAAAATAATTGAATTTTCATATCAGAACGAACCAGGATTACTCAGACAATAAAATTGCTGAGTCCTGTACTGTTACCGGCAAATACCTTTTGCTTTGCTCATGAAATCAGTATGTAAATGTTCAGGGTTTGTATTTAAGGCATCTTAGGCATTTGGAGTTGTAGTACTAGCAATAATTTCAAATGGTGCCGGTGATAAGTAGCTGGTTTTTTATAATGTTCAAAGTGTAATTTGTTTGGTGAATCAGGATAAGCATTTGGTTTATATTTTATATAAATGTTAATGCATTTGCAGTTTAATTATGTTTCTTAACTTTTAACATTTCAGAAGTCAAATTTGAAGACTAGTCCATCAGATTGTCTTGCTTTCATAACATTCTGAAAAATGGGAGCACCCCCATGCAGTGAGTAGAAAAAGTAAGAGGTGCCTGTAAAGTTTGTGTTGGTGTGTTTTGGGAGCCGGGAACACTGATAATGGAGTGGAGAAATGCCATGCCTTAGGTGTGCCCTCCGTAACATTGAGCTTGGTGATACAGCTTCATTCCTGAGAGCCCTCTGTCAACAGCAAGAAAGACACCTCCAGGGAGTGGCTAATTTCTTTCTTTTGTGATAGTTGAGTCGAAGAGCAACTGTGAATAAAATAGTATGATTTCAAAAATTAGCAAGAGTTTCTGTAACATTGCAATGATGGAGGATCTATGGATAGAAATGAGGTTTTTCTGGTATGGTGGAGAAACTTGTTCTAAGAAGTTATTTCCCATATTCTTATTTTTAAAATGATCTGTAGGTTTCTAGCCTTTAAGCTAATACCTACTCACTCAAAAGTTAGCTCTATAACATGCAAAAGACAGCAACCTTTATCAAAAAACATGATTTTTTTTTTCATATCTCCTTCATGACATGGCTTGGTTTAGTTGAAAGAGAATTGGACAATGCAGCTTTAGAGGCAGAAGACTTTTGCTTTGTTTCCCATCATAGACTTCAAGGGTTGTCAAACTACAGCTCACATGCCAAGTTTGGCCTGTTGCCTGATTTTGTAAATAAAGCTTTATTGGAAGGCAGCCATGCTCATTCATTCATGTATTGTCTATGGCTGCTTTCATTATGCGAGAGCAGAGTTGAGTAGTTGGAACTGAGACCGTATGGCCCAAAGAGTCTAAAATATTTACTACTCGCCCTTCAGAGGGCTGGAAAAGGTCTGCAGACCCCTGATTTGGTAGAGAGCCTTGGGCAGATGATTACTTTTCATCTTTCATTGGCAGTGGCAATGATGACTATAGTAGCTATCATATACTAAGCACTGTGTGTCAGACACTGTCCCAAACACTTTACACTCATTTAACCTTCATAGCAATCTTATGTCATAGCCCTGTTACTAGCCTCACTTGATGTATAAGGAAAAGTAGACACAGAGGTTAAGTGACATATCACACTGAGAGTCAGGCAGACTGGCTCAAGAATTTATGCTCTTTTTGTTTTATCTTTTTATTATAGAATTTTCCAAACATACGAAGAAATAAAAAGTATAATGAATTATAGGTAGTCATTGATCAGTTTCAATAATTAATAACACGGTTTTTGTTTTATCTACTAGCCCTCTCACCATACCTTCTAAATATTGTTTATATATGTAGAGTAAATCTCAAGCATCATGTCATTGCACCTGCAAATACATCAATAGATATCTCAACAGAGAAACTTAAAAAAAAATAACCAAGATATCATTACAATATCTAACAAAATTCACAGAAATTTCATAATATTGTCTAATATCCACTTCTTATTAAAATGTTTCTGATGGCCTGAAGTTTTTCTTTTGAGAAATAATTTGTTTAAATCAGAATCCAAACAAGATCTATTCATAGTATTTAGAAATTATGTCACTACATTTTTCTTAATGTATAATAGCCTCTACCTTCATCTTCCCCTACCCGTGTCATTTATTAGTTTAAAAAACAGGTACATTTTAACTGTGGAATGGTGCATATTCTGGATTTGACCAACTGTTTCTTTTTGATGCAGTTTAACTTGTTCCTCTTTCCCTGCTATTTTCTTTATACTCTTAGGTAGATGTGGTGAAAAGTGAAAGTGTTAAGTTTTAAGTTCAGTTGTGTCTCTCTGCAACCCCATGGGCTGTATCCCACGGGGCTCCTCTGTCCATGGAATTCTTCAGGCAAGAGTACTAGAGTGGGTTGCCATGCCCTCCTCCATGGGATCTTCCCAATCCAGGGGTTGAACCCGGGTCTCCTGCATTGCAGGCAGATTCTTTACCTTCTGAGCCACCAGGGGAGGTAGGTAGATATAGGTGGTTGATTAAATCAAGGTGTGTGTGTGCACAAGTGTGCAAGCATGTTTTTGGAGAGATCTTCATAGTTGGTGATGTATTTCCTCTTGTGTTACATTAGGAGGCATATAATATCTGGTTGTTATTGTTAAAAAGTGATGCAAGCTTTCCTCAGTCAGTTCAGGTGATGTCAGCCTGATTCTACCATTATAAAGTTTTCCTCATCAGTTTTTTTCCCAGTGATTTTATTATCAATAAGTGATTTGTGTCCTAGATCCATTATTTTATCAAGTTGAAAAATGGAGATTTGGGGATTTTTTTTTTCATTTTTTCATAAAGAACTTTCCCTGATCAACTATTTGGCTACCTCGCATATGTGTGCTAAGTTGCTTCAGTCGTGTCTGACTCTGTGCAACCACATGGACCATAACCTGCCAGATTCCTCTGTCTATGGGATTCTCCAGGCAAGAATACTGGACTGGGTGGCCATGCCCTCCTCCAGGGGATCTTCCTGGCCCAGGGATTGAACCTGCATCTCTTACGTCGACCTGCATTGGCAGGCGGGTTCCTTAGCACTAGTGTCACCTGGGAAGCCCTGGCTACCTCAAGATACAGGTTATACAGGAGAAACAGACTAAATACTTATTTTTTATCCTTTATTTGTGAATTCTTATTGTGATGAGTTAGTGTCTTAGCAATTTCCAATCATGATGATGATAATTTGTTTTAGTATTATTAAAACTTGTGGATGTTTCATTAAAGTCAATCCCTTCCTCACATGGGCTACTCTTGTACCTATATGTATTGTTATACTCACATCTTCTTTTAATTTACTTGTTAATATGCTTTGGCCACCTGATGCAAAGAGCCATCTCATTGGGAAAAACCCTGATGTTAGGAAAGATTGAGGGCAGGAAGATAAGAGGGTGAAAGAGGATGAGATGGTTGGATGGCATCACCAACTTAATGGACATGAGCTGGAGTGAACTCTGGGAGATAGTGAAGGACAGGCATCCATGGAGTCACAGAGTCAGACATGACTTAGCAACTGGACACCACCACCAACATAACTTATAAAGTCACCTTCTCTAGATTGTGAGACCTTGAAAGGCAAGATAAAATCTTAGGCACCACTATCTTGGCTCCAAGAACTCAGTACTTGTTACTTAGTAAGCTCCATGTACCCACAGATAGCTCTTGGCTTGATTAGAATCTCTGTCCTTTGAATGTTCTGGATATAAATGTGTGGTTTTCACTGTAGTGTGAATAAAAGTTGATACCCACAGTAAAAAAAAAAAAAAAAAAAAACTCTTGTGGATTTTTAAATATGTTCTTGCTTCCATAGATTATAGTAAATCTTTTTGATGCTTTAATTGTCCCATTTTTGGCCTGTGGGAGCTGCAGTTGGCTCTCATGTCCCAGCGATCTTTGAAAGCAAATTTGCTCTCTGGTCCAACAAGGTATTCCAGGACCTTTTTGTACATTTCATCCCCCAAACCTAGAATCAGTCATTCCTCCAGAAAGTTCTGGTTCCTTTTGCTGGGAAATATTACTTAGAAATCACAGTCTTGGCACTACTCATTGCTACTGGGTGGTCACTGCATCTAGACTTTTCAATGGACAAAGCTAGGAAATATGTACTTTATAGAAAGAAAATAATAAATCGTAAGTTCATTTTGATATTTCCAATGTACATGTAAGATTTCAGAATTTTTACATAAGTTCTTTGATTTTACTTACTGTGTCCCTTTTTTTTCTTATGTTGACAATCTTGGTGCATAGTGATAGCATATTTGTTTGCTTTATCCTAAAATTTACATAAATCAATTAAAAATGACACTACCAATATTACTATTAACAGTAAGACAATTTAAATTTTTCTACCCTCTTAACACCCATGGTGTTAATGCCTCTCAATAGAATGGGAATTATAATCCTGGATCTGTCTGAAGGTTCTATGGGGAAGCAGGTGATCTGTTGAGATTCTTTCATCTGTGAGATTTCTTATAAATCAGTATGTCTTAGACAATTTCATAAATTCACAAGATGGCTAAAGTGCTTGTGATTGAGCCAGAAGGTTCCAGTTCTAAGTTGTTTACCAGGCTTTGACTTAGAAGTTTGATGATCATTTGCTATAAGAATATATGCCCCTGCAAATACTATTAAAGCAAGCAACCATCATACACAAAGCTAAATTTAAGGAACGTATAGAATGATTCACATATTGAGTGTTGCTTTTTGGTATATAGAACATCTTCATGTATTTCATCTCACTTGATCCTCACATCTCCCCAAAGTCATTGTTGTTCAGTCACTAAGTCGTGTCTGACTCTTTATGACCCCATGGACTGCAGCATGTCAGGCCCCTTTGTCCTCCATTATTTCCTGGACTTTGCTCAGATTCATGTCAATTGAGTCAATGATGCTATCTAACCATCTCATCCTCTGCCACCCCTCTTCTCCTTTTGCCTTCAATCTTTCTCAGCATCAGGGTCTTTTCCAGTGAGTCAGTTCTTCGCATCAGGTGGCCAAAGTACTGGAGCTTCAGCATCAGTCCTTCCCATACATATTCAGGGTTGATTTCCTTTAGGATTGACTGATTTGATCTCCTTGCAGTCCAAGGGACCCTCAAGAGTCTTCTCCAGCACCACAATTTGAAAGTATAATTCTTCAGACCTTCTTTATGGTCCAACTCTCACATCCATACATGACTACTGGAAAAGCCATAGCTTTGACTATGTGGGCCTTTGTTGGCAAAGTGATATCTCTGGTTTCTAATATTCTGTCTAGATTTGTCATAATCTCAAAAACGACAGAATGATCTCTGTTCATTTCCAAAGAAAACCATTCAATATCACAGTAATCCAAGTCTATGGCCCAACCACTAATGCCGAGAAAGCTAAAGTTGAATGGTTCTGTGAAGACCTGTAAGACCTTCTGGAACTGACACCAAAAAAGATGTCCTTTTCATCACAGAAGGTTGGAATACAAAAGTAGGAAGTCAAGAGATACCTGGAGTAACAGGTATCTGGAGTACAAAATGAAGCAAAGACTAATAGACTTTTGTCAAGAGAACACACTGGTCATAGCAAACATCCTCTTCCAACAACACAAGAGACGACTCTACACATGGACATCACCAGATGGTCAATATCGAAATCAGATTGATTATATTCTTTGCAGCTGAAAATGGAGAAGCTCTATACAGTCAGCAAACAAGACCAGAAGCTGATTGTGGCACAGATCATGAGCCCCTAGGTTGTAGGTACTTCTATTATGTCTTGCAAATGAGAATTAAAGGGGTTAAGTACTTTCCCAGTCACATAGCGAGTAAGTGGCCAAGCAGGAGCTCTCTGCTGCTGTGAGTCTGAGGTCAGACTCATAACCTAGCATTTCTTCTAGCACATCAAGATAGTCAACATACACCAGGGTGATGTCTATTACCTGGTAGTGCTGGTCCTTTTCACTTCTCTGGGAAGATGAGGAAAGAGAATGCTTTGGGATATTCTTCTGAGAAGGGCTAATAGTCCTTGCTTTTCATAGCTCTTAGGTGGTCAGGTGCAGGGCCTAAGGCATGGATTTGAGTACCCTTCATTTTTAATGTTTCTGTTGTTCTCCCTTTCCCATGTCAGCTTGGCCGCTTGAGTTATTTGGAGGAGGAGGAGGAGACATATTTTTCAACTCAGAACATAACTCTGCAATATCAATGCTTGATCTGGCTTCTATTGAACCAGTCACTGCCAGGATTGTCTCCCACTACCGCTCCCTGTGACTATAAGAGAACATCCTACTCTGTTTCCTCTGCTGATTAAATGGGGATTTCAACTCATTTCATATTAGTGATAACTCAGCCAGAAAATAGCAATAATTTTTCCACTGTTAGCCAGTCCAACTAAAACACTAATTTCTCCTCAAAAACTTCTTGTGTATTGATTTCAATGGTAGCTTTCCTGAAATTTATGAAATCTTAGAAAAATATGAGGATTAACCACAAAATATAGCCAAGCACATGAAGTTGAGTGTCTGTTCTACTAACCTCCCAGGAGCTGGGGAATGTCTGAATTGGACCTGAAGGGAGGAACACTCCAGTGTAGTCGAGGGACTACCATATCCATTGTGTTCCTGTAGTTTGGGTGAGTTAGGGGAGACATAGGGATTTTTCTACCACATGTACTGGCACCAGTGGAGAGAAAACTGGTGAGAACTCAGGAAGGGAGGAATTGCTATTTGCTTCACTGGTACCAGCACTCCCCACCTCTAATTTTCACAAAGAATCTGGAATCAGAATGCTTGGAGTCAAATCTTAACTTCACCATGTTTGCCTTTGGGAAAGGTTCTGGATATTTCTTTTTTTTTTTTTTTTTATTTATTTTTTTTTTAATTTATTTATTTATTTTTAATTTTTACTTTACAATTCTGTATTGGTTTTGGCATAGATTGACATGAATCCACCACAGGTGTACATGCGTTCCCAAACATGAACCCCCCTCCCACCCCCCTCCCCACAACATCTCTCTGGGTCATCCCCGCGCGTCAGCCCCAAGCGTGTCATATCCTGCATCAGACATAGACTGGTATTTCGATTCTTACATGTTATTATACATGTTTCAATGCCATTCTCCCAAATCATCACACCCTCTCCCTCTCCCTCTGAGTCCAAAAGTCCGCTATACACATCTGTGTCTCTTTTGCTGTCCTGCATACAGGGTCATCATTGCCATCTTCCTAAATTCCATATTCCAATGTTCATCGCAGCACTGTTTATAATAGCTAGGACATGGAAACAACCTAGATGTCCATCAGTAGATGAATGGATAAGAAAGCTGTGGTACATATACACAATGGAGTATTACTCAGCCATTAAAAAGAATACATTTGAATCAGTTCTGATGAGATGGATGAAACTGGAGCCGATTATACAGAGTGATGTGAGCCAGAAAGAAAAACACCAATACAGTATACTAACACATATATATGGTTCTGGATATTTCTATGCCTCAGTATCCTTATCCATCAAGTGGAGACAAAATAATACCTCATTCATGTGCTCATGAGGATCCAAGAGATAATTCCATAATGCTTAGCATAGAGTTTGACACACAGCAACATGTTAATATATATACATTTAAGTAGAGGATAATTACTTTACAATATTGTATGACAAAAATCACCCCAGTATTCTTGCCTGGAGGATTCCATGGACAGAGGAGCCTGGTAGGCTACAGTCCATGGGGTCACAAAGAGTCGGACATGACTGAGTGCCTAAGCACATGAATACTCAACTATTGGATATTATTATTAATCATGAATGTTCTTATGATCATTCTCATTATCATTTTTATCAAAATAATATATTGTCCAAGCCTCAAACCCTCTTAGTGGTAGCTGTGGACTCTTTATTCATCTACCTTGGTTGCTTTATTAAAAACTACGAGTGCTTCTTTACTAGAAACCCCCCCACCGAAAAAAAAAGCCCTTTACAACAGTCTCCAGATTATTCCCTCTGCTGTGAAAATGTGACTGGTCCTAACTGAGAGGCTTCGCATGCAAAGAAAATTATACAAACCTTTTGCATAATTTTGTATAAATATTATTTGTTTATGTTGATTATGTCATACTTGTTGAAATGATTAGTTTTCAATATACTCTATTAAATAATAAATAAATAAAAATAAATAAATAAGGTATTAATATACTGTATTAAATAAAACATATCCATTAACTTCATCTGTTCCTTTTCTTTTTTATTTTCAATGCAACTACTGGAAAATTTCAAGACACTTCTGTGACTTCCATTTGGAGCTCGAATTCTATTCAGTTGGACAGCACTAGCCTAGAAGCCATGGCTGCACATTTCCTGGGTCCACCTGACACCTTACTTTGGGGTTCGATGAGATTTTCCTTATCCCTCTAGCCCTAGTGCTAGTGATTCCCTCCCCTTTCCTTGCTCTTTGCTTCAAGCAGGCAGTTCACCATTCCTTCTAGTCAGCCTTGCCCCTGTACCTGTAAGGTGTGCTGACTCTCACAGTCCTTTGCTCCTAATGGGCAGTGAAGGGGGGTGTGGCCACTCCTGGGCTATTGGTGGATTTCCCTCCTGGGTCTCCTGACAGCATTTGGTTCATCCCCCACCCCTTCAGCATTGCACACATTGGTTTCTGGCTAGATTTATAGGTCTTTTCCCTCTACTCTACTCTAAATGCCTCCTACATTAAGAGGGCAATGTTTTAACCATTGGACCCCCAGGGAAGTCCATCCATACTATTTCTAGTTTAACTCTGATCTCCACTGACCAGGGTAGCATCTTGCAGAAATTGTTTGCTCATTAAGTACTGCAGGGACCACCGATTTCCTCTGGCTGCATTTTCTGCTTCCAGTTGTCCACAGCAGCCCCAATCCCAGTGTTGCATGACCTCCTGTTCCCCGGTGAGATTTCATCCATAGTTATCTGTCACCTTGGCTGCCACCAGGTTCTCATTGTAACTCTTTGGATGATTTCTCCTCTACTTGCGTGCAGATGGGCTAAGCTGGGGCACAGCAGGTCAAGCAGCAGTTCTGCTATGCAGCCTGGGGAGTGAGTGTCCCAGGGGGAGGGTTGAGCTCTCTTGTGGGGCAGCTGGCTGTATGGTCAGTGTGTAGCAAGCTGCAATAGGCTGTCTCATGCCTTGGTTGCAAGAATTTGCCCGATGTGCTTTGTGGTGGGCGTCCTTCCAATTCTGTGGGTGATGCTGCCATGTCATTAGTGGTGAGCAAATGATGCACAGAAAGCAGAGTGGGTAGAACCTTGGCAGAAGTGCGTTTCCTAGCAACATCATTTACCAAGTCAGACCACCGTTTAGTCAGCTTTGCCTCCTGTGGCCTGATACCATGGTGACACCACACTCTCTCTGGCCACTCCATAAACCTTATGCTTCTGGTTCTCTGTCTTTAGAGGAACTGGAGAGAATGATCGCTTAGCAGTGCACTGCTAAGAAGCTAAAATCGATGGCAACTTTTCACTTTCTTCCTTTCTCCCCTGAGGTCTTTGACTGTGTACTTTGTGTGATTTGTCTCCTGGGGATGGACAGCCTTGTAACCTTCCTGTCGTATAAATGTAGTTTTTGCTGAAGCATCCCATGTCTTTCTCATTATGACGGCTGCAAGTAAAGATTTATTTATAATGATGAAAATGATAGAATATTTATTTGGCTTAGGTTCTACCCATTTAATAAGGGCTTTCAGTCCCCATTGGATTTCTTCTACAATGTTCCAAGAATCGTCAAAGGAGTGTTTGATGTGCACTCATGAGCTATTTCTCCCAATAACCTCGTGGTGGTTTTTTTTTTTTTTTTTTTTTTTAACAAGGAGTGATGGTCTCTTTGCTCCGTCTCCACTCCCGGTGGGGATTGACCTGGCTCTGTATACACGTTGTTGCATCTGTGCTGTGTTTCAGAGACTTTAGCATCTCTCTCTCTTCTTGTCTCCCCCTCTTTTTCTCCTTTCCCTCTTCTTCTTCTGCCTCCCATTCCTCCTCCTTCTCCTATTGTGGTGGTCTTGTCACTCTAGGACTCAAGTGTGCAGGGACCAAGCCTGGGGATAATCTGAATGACAGGCACACTGATATTCTTAGAAGATTATTTTCCCTCCTTTCCCAAGCTGACCTACTAAACTTGGGCCAAGTTGAAGCACTCTACCTCTCTATCCAATGGAGGTATTCTTTTCCAAATGCTACCCCGTCTAAGTCAGTAGAATCTTGGTGGCCCTTCCCTATTGGTCCTCTAGACAGGCTAAAGTGGCCAAGCTCAGACCCTGGACCACTGCTGCGAAGAAAGGCCCATCAACTTCTTATTAAAAAACATATTATAAAACTTTAATAAAGTATATTCATTAACACTCAAATAAAGAAGATTCAAATTGGTATACTGTGGTGATAGGTTAAAAACTAAATATGTAAATATAACAATACTTTCTTAAATAATGTAAAAACAATAAATTTCTTTCCTAGCTTTATTGACATCAAATTGACATATCACATTCCATATGTTTAAGGTGTACAGTGTAATGATTTGATAGACATATATTGTGAAATGTTTACCACAAGAAGGTTACTTAGCACCTCCCTTACCTCACATAGTTGCCACTTTTCCTTTGACTGTGTACTTTGTGTGATTTGTCTCCTCAAAGTACACAGTTTCTACTTTTCTCTGGTGGTGAGAGCACTTAAGATATACTCTTAGCAATTTTCAAGTGTACAATAGAGTGCTGTTAACTATAATCACCATCTATGTATTAGATCCTCAGTGCTTAGTCATCTTATGACAGGAAGTTTGCATTCCTTGACCAACTTCTCCCCATTTTCTCCAACCCCTATACCTGGCAACCACTATTTTGCTTTTGCTTGTTTGAGTTTATCTTTTTTAGATTCCACATATATGTGAGATCATACAGTATTTGTCTTTCTCTGTTTGACATCTGTTAGCTCCTCTATCTGCTTCAGTTCAGTTCAGTTCAGTTCACTCAGTTGTGTCTGACTCTTTGCAACCCCATGGACTGTATAGGATGCCAGGCTTCCCTGTCCATCACCAACTCCCAGAGCTTACTCAAACTCATGTCCATTGAGTCAGTGATGCCATCCAACCATCTCATCCTCTGTTGTCCCCTTCTCCTCTCGCCTTCAATCTTTTCCAGCATCAGGGTCTTTTTAGATGAGTCAGTTGTTCTCATCAGGTGGCCAAAATATTGGAGTTTCAGCTTCAGCAATGAATATTCAGGACTGATTTCCTTTAGGATGGATTGGTTGGATCTCCTTGCAGTGCAAGAGACTCTCAACAGTCTTCTCCAACACCACAGTTCAAAAAGTCTGCCCTAAAACATCCTCAGGGTGGGCATGGAAGAACCCATTCCTCAGGCTAGGGTTCTCTGAGGAACTCCATGTGGCATCCACAGTTGGAACCCTTGCCTTACTTATCCTAAGATGCCTCTTTCTTAGAACGCATTGTTCACCATGTATTTCCCAAGCACACACCAGGTGGTAGGTCCCATGAAGGATCTGACATGAATTCTGTCTTGAGGGAGCCTCCAGAATAGAGTTTGAGATGATATGACTCCACAACCAACCCAAAATACGAATCTCTGTAAAAGTGCTCTGTCCTCTGCCTGGCTCTTTACCAGTTTTCAAAGAAGGGGTTTCTGCTATAGAGCAGTTTGAATTGTTAGAGGTATTTCCCTTTTTAAGCTGAAATCCATTTCTCTAACACTTGGTCCTAGCTTGTATTGTCTGTAGCCAGACAAAGTAGAGACTTTCCCTTTCATGGTAGCTCCTAAGACATTTTAAAACAGCTCTCATAGCCCTTCTAAGTGTCTTCTTTCCTCCAGTTTTCAAAGCCATTTTCTTAACATGTCATCATCCCTCTCCTCTGTGTGTGCTCTTGTTTTGTGTTGCCTTCTTTGTGTAATGAAACTCAAACATAAATTCAGTACTCTAGGGGTGATCTGACCATCAGGAATAAAGTAGGAATATAATCTCTCATGATTTGAACTTTAGACATTAAATGCAGCATCTTTATTTTTTTAGGAGCTCTTCATTGACATTCCCTTTCTAAGAGACGGACTCCTATAATAGAAGCTAAGAGCATCAAAGGCCAGCCACTCATTCGCCTAGTGCTCCTTCCAAGAGTGGTGGGGACTTGAGTAGAGTCCTGGGCCAGCCAGATGGCCACCTTCTCACTGTGATGCCCGTCATTCACGCCAGCAGCAGTGTCCATACTATAATACCGTGCGGCTATATCTGTAGCTGTCACCAAGTCCTTTCTTTCCCCACACTACTTCCCTAAAGACTAATGATGTTGAACGTCTATTCATATGCTTATTTATCATTTGGATACCTTCTTTGGTGAACTGTCTCCTCAGGTCTTTTGTCTGTTTTCTAGTTGGATTGTCGGTCTGGTATTTTTAACTGCTGAGTTGTTAGAGTTCTTTATATATTCTAGATTCTAGTCCTTTGTAGGCTATGAGGTTTCTGTAATACTTTTTCCCACTCTATAGCTTGTCTATTCACCCTTTTCACTTGGGCTTACACTGAGCAAAAGTTCTTAATTTTAATGAAGTCTAACTTATTATTTTTCCTTTTTATGGATCATGCTTTTGGTATCAAGTGTAATAATGCTTTGCCTAGGTCTAGATCCCAAAGATTTCCTATCATTTCTTTAATTTCTGTAAGTTATGTAGTTTTACACTTTACATTTAAGTCTGTGATCCATTTTGAGTTAATTCTTGTAAAGGTGTAAAGTTTAGGTCAATGATATTAATTTATTTATTTAGCCTATGATGTCCAATTGCTCCAGCACCATTTATTGAAAAACCTAACCTTCCTATTAAGCCTTTGACAAGAATCAGTCAGACACATTGTGTGAGTCTATTTCTGAGTTCTTTATTCTGTTTCATTGATCGATGTCACACTATCTTATAAGGTAGACCTTAATATCAGGTAGAGTGATGCCTCCTTCATGATTCCTTTATTATTCAAGATGTTTTTAGCTATTCTAAAGTCTATACCTTTCCATATTGTGCTGCACTCAATATGCCAGCAAATTTGGAAAACTCAGCAGTGGCCACAGGACTAGAAAAGGTCAGTTTTCATTCTAATTCCAAAGAAAGGCAATGCCAAAGAATGCTCAAACTACTGCACAATTGCACTCATCTCACATGCTAGCAAAGTGATCCTCAAAATTCTCCAAGCCAGGCTTCAACAGTACATGAACTGTGAACTTCCAGATGTTCAAGCTGGATTTAGAAAAGGCAGAGGAACCAGAGATCAAATTGCCAACATCTGTTGGATCATTGAAAAAGCAAGAGAGTTTCAGAAAAACATCTATTTCTGCTTCATTGACTGTGCCAAAGCCTTTGACTCTGTGGATCACAATAAACTGTGGAAGATTCTGAAAGAGATGGGAATACCAGACCACCTGACCTGCCTCTTGAGAAACCTATATGCAGGTCAGGAAACAACAGTTAGAACTGGACATGGGAAAAAAAAAAAAAAGAACTGGACATGGAACAATAAACTGGTTCCAAATAGAAAAAGAAGTACATCAAGGCTGTATATTGTCACCCTGCTTATTTAACTTATATGCAGAGCACATCATGAGAAATGCTGGACCAGATGAAGTACAAACTGGAATCAAGACTGCTGGGAGAAATATCAACCTCAGATATGCAGATGACAGGACCCTTATGGTGGAAAGCGAAGAAGAACTAAAGAGCCTCTTGATGAAAGTGAAAGAGGAGAGTGAAAAAGTTGGCTTAAAACTCAACATTCAGAAAACGAAGATCATGGCATCTGGTCCCATCACTTCATGGCAAATAGATGGGGAAACAATGACAGACTTTATTTTGGGGGGCTCCAAAATCACTGCAGATGGTGACTGCAGCCGTGAAATTAAAAGACACTTGCTCCTTGGAAGAAAAGTTATCACCAACCTAGAAAGCATATTATAAAGCAGAGACATTACTTTGCCAACAAAGGTCTGTCTAGTTAAAGCTACTTTGGAAAAGACCCTGATGCTGCAAAAGATTAAAGGCAGGAGGAGAAGGGGACGACAGAGGATGAAATGGTTGGATGACATCACCGACTCAATGGACATGAGTTTGAGTAAATTCTGCGAGTTGGAGATGGACAGGGAGGCCTGGTGTATGTGAGAGTTAGACTATAAAGAAAGTTGAACGCCGAAGAATTGATGCTTTTGAACTGTGGTGCTGGAGCAGACTCTTGAGAGTCCCTTGGACAGCAAACAGATCCAACCAGTCCATCCTAAAGGAAATCAGTCCTGAATATTTATTGGAGGGACTGATGCTGAAGCTGAAACTCCAATACTTTGGCCACCTGATGGGAAGAACTGACTCATTTGAAAAGACCCTGATGCTGGGAAAGATTGAAGACAGGATATGAAGGGGACGACAGAGGATTGAGATGGCTAGACGGCATCACCGACTCAGTGGATGTGAGTTTGAGTAAACTCCGGGAGTTGGTGATGGACAGGGAGGTCTCGAGTGCTGCAGTCCATGGGGTCCCAAAGAGTTGGAAACAACTGAGCAACTGAACTGAACTGAACTGACTGATACCCTTCCACATAAAGTTTTGAATGAATTTGTTTATATCTACGAAAAACATTGCTGAAATTTTTATGCATGCATGCTAAGTCACTTCAGTCATTTTTGAATATTTGTGACCCTATGGACTGACTGTAGCCTTCTAGGCTCCTCTGTCCATGGGATTCTCCAGGCAAAGATACTGGAGTGGGTTGCCATTTTCTCCTCCAGGGGATCTTCCCAACCCAAGGATCAAACCCACATCTCTTATGTCTCCTGCATTGGTAGGCAAGTTCTTTACCGCTAGTGCCACCTTGCATTAAGCCTATATATACTAAAGAGTCGATATCTTTAGTGTGCTGAGTTTTTCAATCCATGAACATAATATGTATCTCCATTTATTTAGATTTGACATCTTAATGGGTTGTCTTTTATATTGGAGACACAGTATTTCTTATATCATCTTGATCCAAGTCTTTGGTTAGATATATGCATTGAAAATATTTTCGCCCAGTGTGTGGTTAACCTTTCATTTTCTTTATAGTGCTTTTAAGAACAGAAGATTTACATTTTGACAAAGTCTACTTTATTTCCGTTTGTAGTTTATATTTTATAGTGCCCTATCTAAGAAATCTTTACCTACACCAAGACTACAGAGATTTCTGCCTGTGTTTTCTTTTTTTTATTTTTTTAAAATTTTTTAAATTTTTATTTATTTATTTTTACTTTATTTTACTTTACAATTCTGTATTGGTTTTGCCATACATTAACATGAATCCACCACGGGTGTACATGCGTTCCCAAACATGAAACCCCCCTCCCACCTCCCTCCCCATCGCAGCACTGTTTATAATAGCCAGGACATGGAAACAACCTAGATGTCCATCAGCAGATGAATGGATAAGAAAGCAGTGGTACATATACACAATGGAGTATTATTCAGCCGTTAAAAAGAATACATTTGAATCAGTTTTGATGAGATGGATGAAACTGGAGCCGATTATACAGAGCGAAGTAAGCCAGAAAGAAAAACACCAATACAGTATACTAACACATATATATGGAATATAGAAAGATGGCAATGATGACCCTGTATGCAAGACAGCAAAAAAGACACAGATGTGTATAGTGGACTTTTGGACTCAGAGGGAGAGGGAGAGGGTGAGATGATTTGGGAGAATGGCATTGAAACATGTATAATATCATGTAAGAATCGAACCACCAGTCTATGTTCGATACAGGATACAGCATGCTTGGGGCTGGTACACAGGGATGACCCAGAGAGATGTTATAGTTTGAACT
Source organism: Oryx dammah (assembly GCF_014754425.2). Lineage (NCBI taxonomy): Eukaryota > Metazoa > Chordata > Mammalia > Artiodactyla > Bovidae > Oryx > Oryx dammah. The sequence goes on from NW_024070207.1 coordinate 44,530,423, forward strand.
TTCACATTTAACTCTATGATCCATGTTGGGTTAGCTTTGGTGTGGATGTGAGGTAAAGTTTGGAGTTTATAGCTTTTCTATAGATATCAAGCTTCCCTAGCATAATTTGTTAAATAAGCTGTATGGGCCACATTGAATATTTTGAACTCCTTGTTGAAAATGAATTGAATATATGTGCATGGGTCTATTTGTGGACTGCTATTCTGTTGCACTGACCTACTTTTTGATCCTTAAGTTACTCCCATACTATCTTGATTACCATAGTTTTACAGTAAGTTTTGAAATCATGTAAAGTCCTTTTAAATTTATTCTTTTTTCGTCTATAAGGTTGTTTTGGCTACTTTAAGGCCTTTTGCAATTCTACATAAATTTTATAATCAATTTGTTAATTTCTATAGGAAACTTTGTGATGATTTCATTTGGATTGGATTAAATCTGTAGATCAGTTTGAGGAGCATTGACATCTTAACCATATGGAATCTCTAATTCATAACTATGGTATATACTGCTTTACATATTTAAATCTTCATTCATTTATCTTAATCTTCGCAATTTTCAGTGTGAAGATCTTACACATCTTTTGTTAAATTTATTCTTAAACATTTAAAATTTTGATGCTTTAAAAAATTTTATTTATTTAATTGGAGGCTAATTACTTTACAATATTGTAGTGGTTTTTGCCACACTGACATGAATGAGCCATGGGTGTACATGTGTTCCCTGTCCTGAACCCACCTCTCACCTCCCTCCCCATCCCATCCTTCAGGGTCATCCCTGTGCATCAGCCCTGAGCACCCTGTCTCATGCATATTTTGATGCTTTTTAAATGATTTTTTAAAAATTGTTTTCAAATATATTTTCAAATTGTGTGCTCCTACTATATGAAAAAATAACAGAGTTTTGCATACTGACCTGGTATACTATGATATTAATAAACTTATTTCCTTATTTTTCTCTAGATTTCTTAAGGCTGTCTACATAAACAGTTTATGTTGTCTGACATTTATTTCTTTTACTTGCCTTATTGCAATGGCTGGAAGGTCCAGTATAATTTTGATACAAGTGGTGGGAACATATTTTCTTATCTTGTTACTGGTATTAGGGAATTGATGTTCAATATTTATCGCTAAATATGATGTTATACTTTAAGACTTCTTGATATTGTTTATCTAAATGAGGATGTCCTTTAATACCAAGTTTACTGAGACTTTTATTATTAATGGATATTGAAGTTTCTCAAATGATTTTCTGTATCTGTTGAGATGAATATATGTGTTTTCTACTTTATTATGGTGAATTATATTATTTCATTTTAAAGGTATAACCAAGCTTGCATTCCTCATATACACATCAATTGGTGATGATGCATTACTGGATTCAACATGCCACGGGTCAGCAAACTTTTTTCTGTAAAGAACCAGATGTTAAATACTTTCAGTTTTATAGGCCATATGGCCTCTGTGGCAACTATGTAACTCGGCCTTTGTAGTCAGAGACCATACGTAATTGAATGGACATGGCTGTGTTCTGGTAAAACTTGTATTCACAAAAACAGGTGGCAGGCCAGATTTGGCCTGTGGGCCACAGTTTGCCAACCTCTGCAATATGGCAATGTTTTGATAGTGATATTTGCATCTATTTTCATAAGAGAAATTTTCCTTTCTTGGAATGTCTTTGACAAGTTTTGAAATCAGCTTTATGTTGGCCTCGTTAACTGACATCAGAAGTGTTTCCTCCTCCTTTACTTTTCTGATTGCGTTTGTGTAAGATTGATATAATTTCTTCCTTAAGTGTTTGATGAAATTTATCAGTGAAACCATCTGGACCTGAGCTCTTTTCTTATGGGGAGATTTTTATTACAAACTCTATCACTTTCATGAATATAGGATTATTCAGATTTTGTATTTCTTCTTTAGTCAGCTTTTAGAAGTTGTGTTTTTAAAGTAATTTTCAATTTCTTCTAAGTTATTGAACTTATTGGGTTAACGTTGTTTGTAATATTAAATTATTAGCCTTTGAATGCCTGTAAGTTCTCTCGTGGTGTTGCCTGTCTTACTCCTTTACTGGGAGTTTGTGTTTACTTTTTTATTCTCATCACTCTTGCTAAACACTTATCCATTTTACTTTTTGTAAAGAACCAATTTTTTGTCTTCTTAATTTTCTTCTTGTTTTCTTATGATTTTCTGTTTCATAGATTTATACACTTATTCTCATTATCTCCTTGATTTTACTTAATTAGAATTTAATTTGCTCTTTTTCTCTAGTTTCTTAAAGTTTAAACTTATGTCACTGACTTTTAAACTCTTTTAAATTTTCTAACATCAGCATTTAAAGCTATATGTTTGCCACCAAAAATACCCTACTTGAAAACCATAAATTTTGACATATTGTGCTTTTATTTTCATTCAGTTCAAATATTTTCTAACACCTGATGTGATTTCCTCTCTGGCCAATGGTGAATTTTTAGTGGTCTACATAGTTGTTCTCTTTTTGATTTATAATTTAAATTTGTTTTGGTCAGAGAAAATACTCTATGATTTGAATTATTTAAAATATATTGAGAATTGTTTTATGACCTATAATATGGTCTATCTAGATGCATGTTCCTGGTGTATTTGAAAGAGCTATATATTCTGTGGTTGTTGGGTGGAATATTCTATGACGAAAAGTGTGTTTATATTCTTAACTGTTTCTCTGTACCTAATATGGCTTTTTTTCTGCCTGCATTTATTTTTGTTGTTGTTGTTGTTGTTATCATTGGCTTAAAGGAATTTAATTATAATGTGTTTGGTATGAATTTCTTTGTGTTTATCTTGCTTGAATTCATTGAGCTTCTTGTACCTGTGAATTTATAGTTTTTATCAAATTTGAAAATGTTAGGGTCTTTATTTTCTCACATATTTTCTTCTGTATACTGGCTTTTGGGAACCACAATTATACATATGTTATGACTGCTTGAATTTGTCCTATAGGTTGCTGATATTCTGTTCATTTTATTTGTCTTTTTAAAATCTTTATGCTTTATTTCATATAGTTTCTATCATCATTTTTTCACGTTTACTGATTCTTTCTTCTCAGATATCTAATTTGCTGTATTCTATCCAGAGTATTGTTTTGTTTCCCAGATATTTTATTCTTCCTCTTAAGAAATTCCATTTGATTATCAACCATTTCTCTCTTTACTATGTTCATATTTTCCTTTATGTTTTTGAATGTCATTATAATAGTTGTAGGAGAAGGCAATGGCACCCTACTCCAGTACTCTTGCCTGGAAAATGTCATGGACAGAGGAGCCTGGTGGGCTGCAGTCCATGGGGTTGCTAAGAGTCGGACAAGACTGAGCGACTTCACTTTGACTTTTCACTTTCATGCATTGGAGAAGGAAATGGCAACCCACTCCAGTATTCTTGCCTAGAGAATCCCAGGGATGGGGGAGCCTGGCGGGCTGCCGTCTATGGGGTCGCACAGAGTCGGACACTACTGAAGCGACTTAGCAGCAGCAGCAGCAGCATAATAGTTGTAACAGAAATAACATGTGATTGCATTACTGTTGTTAATTTTTTTAATATATAAATGTATACATTAAAAAATAAGGAAAAACTTTTCAATCTTTCCTTGTCCATATCTTCATAAATACTTTCCTGCTTAGAAATCAGTAGTAATGCCATTTTGATATGTATATCTGAAACTTTTTCTATGCTGTAACATACATATATATGTTCTAACTCAAATATATGGTTATCTAAAGCATAAATAGGGCTTCCCCAGTGGCTCAGCAGTAAAGGATCCTCCTGCAGTGCAGGATGCATGGAGACACAGGTTTGATCCCTGGATCAGGAAGATCCCCTGGGGGAGAAAATGGCAACCCACTCTAGTAATCTTGCACAGAAAAATCCCATGGACAGAGTAGCCTGGCGGGCTACAGTCCAGGGTGTCTCAAAGAATAGGAGATGGCTGAGCAACTAAAATCAAACTGACAAAAATATTAATAGGATCACCCTGTATGCATATTGTTTTGCCATTTGCTTTTATTTTTGTCCAAAATGTGTCTTTGGAAATTTCTTATATTAATGTATGTAGGTCTATCTCAATTGCATTATCAATTTGTGCTTCATGGCTTTAAAAAGTAACTAATTATTGACCTATTTAGATTATTTCTAAGTTTTTGCCATTGCAAGAAGTAATATACATCCTTCTAAAACATTTTTGTATATAGTTATTGTTATTATTTCTCTTACTACGACTAATAGTTTGCATTTATTGTGTGATTACTATGCTGAAACTTGAGTTTCTAAAGCATCATTTTGGCTACTGTGTTGATAGAGAATAGGGAGTTGGGTGCAACTTGGGAGACCAATTAGGAGGCTACTTCAGTACTCCAGATGAGAAACGATGGTGAGAAATGGTTGGATTATAGATATATTTTGAAGGTAGTATCAGCAGGATTTGCTGCTGGAGTGTATGGCATGTGAGAGAAAGCTAGAAATAAAGAATGACTCCAGTGTCTCTCGTCTGTGTAACTAGGAAGGATGAAATTCCTATCAACTGAGATGGGGAAGACTGTGGGAAGAGCAGGTTTTGGGAGACGTCAGGAGTTTGACTTTTGACCTGATAAATGTGAGATGACTATTACACATGCACTTAGAGCTGTGTGTATACAAAATTGGAGTTTAAGTGAGAGGTATGTGTATGGGCTTCCCTGATAGCTCTGTTGATAAAGAATCTGCCTGCAATGCAAGAGACCCCAGTTCAATTCCTGGGTCAGGAAAATCCACTGGAGAAGGGATAGGCTACCCACTCCAGTATTTCTGGGCTTCTCTTGTGGCTCAGCTGGTAAAGAATCCACCTGCATTGAAGGAGACCTGGGTTTGATCCCTGGTTAGGGGAAGATCCCCTTGAAAAGGGAAAGGCTACCCACTCCAGTGTTCTGGCCTGGAGAATTCCAGGAGCTGTATATTCCATGGGGTCACAAGGAGTCGAACATGACTGAGTGACTTTCACTGATGATGTATTGGGAGTTATCAGTATATAGATATTATTCAAAGTCATGAAACTAGCTGAGATCACCAAGTAATTAAGTGTAGATAAAAGAGGAAGCAATTTCTGTTCAGTTCAGTTCAATTCAGTTGCTCAGTCATGTCCGACTCTTTGCAACCGCATGAATTGCAGCACCCCAGGCCTCCCTGTCCATCACCAACTCCCAGAGTTCACTCACACTCACGTCCATCGAGTCGGTGATGCCATCCAGCCATCTCATCCTCTGTGGTCCCCTTCTCCTCCTACCCCCAATCCCTCCCAGCATCAGAGTCTTTTCCAATGAGTCAACTCTTCGCATGAGGTGGCCAAAGTACTGGAGTTTCAGCTTTAGCATCATTCCTTCCAAAGAACACCCAGGACTGATCTCCTTTAGAATGGACTGGTTGGATCTCCTTGCAGTCCAAGGGACTCTCAAGAGTCTTCTCCAACACCACAGTTCAAAAGCATCAATTCTTCGGCACTCAGCTTTCTTCACAGTCCAACTCTCACATCCATACATGACCACTGGAAAAACCATAGCCTTGACTAGACGGACCTTTGTTGGCAAAGGTATGTCTTTGCTTTTGAATATGTTATCTAGGTTGGTCATAACTTTCCTTCCAAGGAGTAAGCGTCTTTTAATTTCATGGCTGCAGTCACCATCTGCAGTGATTTTGGAGCCCAAAAAAATAAAGTCTGACACTGTTTCCAGTGTTTCCCCATCTATTTCCCATGAAGTGATGGGACCAGATGCCATGATCTTCGTTTTCTGAATGTTGAGCTTTAAGGCAACTTTTTCACTCTCCTCTTTCACTTTCATCAAGAGGCTTTTTAGTTCCTCTTCACTTTCTGCCATAAGGGTGGTGTCATCTGCATATCTGGGGTTATTGATATTTCTCCTGGCAATCTTGATTCCAGCTTGTGCTTCTTCCAGCCCAGCTTTTCTCATGATGTACTCTGCATATAAGTTCAATAAGCAGGGTGACAATATACAGCCTTGACGTACTCCTTTTCCTATTTGGAACCAGTATGTTGTTCCATGTCCACTTCTAACTGTTGCTTCCTGACCTGCATATTGGTTTCTCAAGAGGCAGGTCAGGTGGTCTGGTATTCCCATCTCTTTCAGAATCTTCCACAGTTTATTGTAATTCACACAATCAAAGGCTTTGGCATAGTCAATAAAGCAGAATAGATGTTTTTTCTGGAACTCTCTTGCTTTTTCGATGATCCATCAGATGTTGGCAGTTTGATCTCTGGTTTCTCGGCCTTTTCTAAAACCATCTTGAACATCTGGATGTTCATTTTTCATGTATTGCTGAAGCCTGGCTTGGAGAATTTTGAGCATTACTTTACTAGCATGTGAAATGAGTGCATTGTGAGGTAGTTTGAGCATTCTTTGGCATTGCTTTTCTTTGGGATCGGCATGAAAACTGCCCTTTTCCAGTCCTGTGGCCACTGCTGAGTTTTCCAAATTTGCTGTCATATTGAGTGCAGCACTTTCACAGCATCATCTTTCAGGATTTGAAATAGCTCACCTGGAATTCCATCACCTCCACTAGCTTTGTTCGTAGTGATGCTTTCTAAGGCCCACTTGACTTCACTTGCCAGGATGTCTGGCTCTAGGTGAGTGATCACACCATTGTGATTATCTTGGCCATGAAGATCTTTTTTTGTACAGTTCTGTGTACTCTTGCCACCTCTTCTTAATATCTTCTGCTTCTGTTAGGTCCATACCATTTCTGTCCTTTATTGAGCCCATCTTTGCATGAAATGTTCCCTTGGTATCTCTAATTTTCTTGAAGAGATCTCTAGTCTTTCCCATTCTGTTGTTTTCCTCTATTTCTTGCATTAATCACTGAGGAAGGCTTTCTTATCTCTCCTTGCTATTCTTTGGAACTCTGCATTAAAATGAATATATCTTTCCTTTTCTCCTTTGCTTTTTGCTTCTATTCTTTTCACAGCTGTTTGTAAGGCCTCCTCAGACAGTCGTTTTGCTTGTTTGGATTTCTTTTCCATGGGGATGGTCTTGATACCTGTCTCCTGTACAATGTCACGAACCTCCATCCATAGTTCATCAGGCATTCTATCTACCAGATCTAGTCCCTTAATTCTATTTCTCACTTCCACTGTATATTCATAAGGGATTTGATTTAGGTCATACCTGAGTGGTCTAGTGGTTTCCCCTACTTTTTTCAATTTCAGTCTGAATTTGGCAATAAGGGTTTCATGATCTGAGCCACAGTCAACTCCTGGTCTTGTTTTTGTTGAATGTATAGAGCTTCTCCTTCTTTGGCTGCAAAGAATATAATCAATCTGATTTTGGTGTTCACCATCTGGTAATGTCCATGTGTAGAGTCTTCTCTTGTGTTGTTGGAAGAGGGTGTTTGCTATGACCAGTCCGTTCTCTTGGCAAAACTCTATTAGTCTTTGCCCTGCTTCATTCCGTACTCCAAGGCCAAATTTGCCTGTTACCCCAGGCGTTTCTTGACTTCCTACTTTTGCGTTCCAGTCCCTATAATGAAAAGGACATGTTTTTTAGGTATTATTTCTAAAAGGTCTTGTAGGTCTTCATAGAACCATTCAACTTCAGCTTCAGCATTACTGGTTGGGGCATAGACTTGGATTACTATGATATTGAATGATTTGCCTTGGAAACGAACAGAGATGATCTGTCGTTTTTGAGAATATAATTTCTGTTAGAGATAGATAAATAGATGATATGCAAAGATGTAAAGAAAGTTTGTAGGGGAAAATATAATTTTTGATGTGCATACCTGAAACTTTCTTCTCTGTGTTTACGTACATATATGTTCTCAGTCAAATATATAGTTATCTGAAACATAAATAGGATCATCCTATATGCATATTGTTTTGCAGTTTGCTTTTATTTTCACTTTATATACATAAAGTGTGGGTCTATTTCTGAACCTTCTATTTTGTTTCATTGGTACTATTTCTATCATTGTGCCAATACCACACTGCCTTGATTGTTGTTGTTTTATAGTAATCTTTGAAATCAAGTAGTGAAACTTTCCAACTTTGTTCTTCTTTAAAAGTTCCTTTGGCCATTCCAGATTCTTTATAGTTCTATATGAATGTGATAATTATTCTATTAATTTCTATACAAACCTTTTCTGGAAGTTCAATTAAGATGGTTTTAAATCTGTAAATGATTTAGGAAGAATTGACATCTCTAACAATTTTGAGTTTTCCAATTTATGAGCAAGGTTTATATCTCCATTTATTTCATTAATTTCTTTCTGCAATATTTATAGCTTTTAGTGTATGTATATTGTTGTTATTCAGTCGTCAAGTCATGTTATTTTGGTATAGTTGTAAGTTCATATGCTGTTGTAAGAAATAAGAAAAATATATAACTTAGTATACCCTTTACTCAGTTTCCCCTAGTGATAACAATTTGCAAAAGTGTAGTACACCACCACAACCAGGAAATCCATATTAATATGTCTGCCATATTCAGATTTCACAAGTTTTACACATGTGTGTATTTAGTTATACAGATGATTCATATGAAGATCACTGCAGTCAATGAATAAGAGAGTGCCATCTCCACAAGAACCCCTCCTGTTGCCCCTTTATAGGCACACTCATTTTTCTCTGCCCCCAATTCTGTAACCCCTCAGAACCATTAATCTCCCTCTCTGTAATTTTGTTGGTTTGGGAAACTTATGTAAATATAATTACATTGTATGTAACCTTTGGGGGATTTTTTTTTTCACTTAGCATAATTCTCTAGAGATACATTCAGGCTGTTTCGTGTGTCAGTAGTTACTCATTTTTTATTGCTGAGTAGTATCCCATGGCACCATGGTTTGTTTGACTGTTCATCTATAGAAGGACATCTGGGTTGTTTCCAGTTTCCAAACTAGTAGGAATAAAACCATTATGAACATTTGATTAACGGGTTTTGTGTGAGCATAACTTTTCCATTCTCTGGGATAGATGCCCAGGAGTGCAATTGCTGAGTTTTATGGTAATAGCAAGAGCAACTTTGTAAGAAACAGTCATAATTTTTTCCAGTGTGGCTGTACCACTTTACATTCCCACTAGTAATATACAAGTGGTCTAGTTTCTCTGTATCCTTGACAGAATTTGATGATGTCACCATTTTTATTTTAGTCATTCTGATAGGTGTGTAGTGATATTGTGGTTTTAATTTGCCTTTCCTTCATGGCTAATGATGTTGAACATCTTTTCATTGGTTTTGTCATCTTCAGTAAAATGTATGTGCATTTTCCCCCCTATTTTGTAATTGGTTTATTTTTGTTTGTTTGTTTTCTTGTTGTGTTTTGGAACTTATCTGTATATTCTTCACACAAATCTTTGTCAGGTATATGGTTTGCAAATATTTGCTTCCAGTCTGTAGGCTTGTGTCTTCATTGTCTTCTCAGGTTTGAAGCACAAAAGTTTTAAATTTTGATGACATAAATCTAAAATATTTCCTTTTGTTGATAATGATTTTGATGTCAAATCTAGGAACTCTTCACCTAGCCCTAGGTATCAAAGTTTTTCTCCTATATTTTTGTAAAAGTTTCATAATTTCCCATTTTCCATCTAAGAGCATCATCCATTTTGAATTAATGTTTGCATAAGATGTGAGGTTTAGGTCAAAATGTATGTTTTCCCTGTGGAAATTGCTTTTTGGGGAGCTTTTAAATTATGAATTCAATTTTTAATGGGTTGGTTGAGTTTTCAAAACCGTTTGTTCTGGCTGCCAAATTTATGAGTGTGAAGTCTATCGTATTTCCTTATTTTATTTTTATTAGCTGCAGGACTTATAGTGATACCCCTTGTTTTACTCTGAATATTGGCAATTTGTATCTTCTTTTTTAAAAACTACCTTTATCAATCTTCTTAGAAGTTTATAAATTTTAATAATTTTTAAAAGAGCCATTTTCATTGATATTCTCTATTTTCTTATTTTTAATTTTATCTTTTGGTGCAGTTATAGTCATCCCTCAGTATCTGCACAGGATTGATTCCAAAACCACTCCCCTCTATATCAAAATACACCAATGCTCAAATCCCTTATAAAAAAGGCTTTTTGTACCATCAGCCCTCCGTTTTCCACAGATACTATATCTGTGACTGTATCTTTATCATTCCATTTTTTTCCTGTTTATGTTGGTTTTATTTTGCTCTTTTCCCCCTAGTTTAATGAGGTGGAAACTTAAATTATTGATTTGCAAGCTTAACTTGTTTCTAACATAAGCATTTACTTCTACAAATTATCTTCTCTGTACTATTTTGGCAGCACCCCACAAATTTTGATATGTTGTAATTTTCATTCATTTTTATAGGCCTCTGATAGCAAAACTAGATAAACAGTACAAACAAAACAAAATAAAATAACAGACCAATATCTTGAATGACTTTAGGCACAAAAATCCTTCACAAATATTAAGCAATTGTACCCTCCACCATGACCAAGTAGGATTTATTCCAGTTTTACAAGATTTCGTCAACAGGCAAAAACCAGTCAATGTGGTCTGCTGTATCAATATGTTACAGAAAAACAAATATGATTTAACAAACTCATGGGAAAAAGATAATCTTTTATGTTTACCCATTCTACTGTTATTATTTCTTTTCTGAAGTTCCAAACCTTCTTCTGCCACAATTTCTATTTAAACATTTTCCTAAAACCATCCTTTAATGATAACGTTTTTGGGAACAGATTCTTAGTTTTCCTTTGTCTGACAATGTCCTCATTTCACCTTTGTTCCTAAAGAATATTTTCATGGAATATTGAATTTGTGGTTGACTAGCTCCACCTGGCACTATTGGGTGGTGGTGAAGGCTGGTATCATTGCCAAGCTCTGTGGTGTCGCCAATATTATCCCCTACATTTTTTAACACTATGAACTTAGAAAAGTATTTTCCTTTTTATAAAAATTGAAATACAGTTGCTGTACAATATTATGTTAGTTTCAGATGTTCTACGTAGTGATTTGACATTTGTGTACACCATAATAACCTAGTAACCATCTGTCTCCATATGAAGTTATTACAATATTATTGACCACATTCTTCATGTTGTATATTACATCCCTGTGACTTATTTATTACATAACTGGAGATTTGTGCTTCTTAATTCTCTTCACCTATTTCGCCTTCCCCTACCTCCTCCCCACTGGCAATCACCTGTTCATTCTCTGTATCTATAAGTCTGTTTTCATTTTGTTTTGGTTTGGTTTCTTTACATGCCCCATCTAAGTGAAATCATACAGTATTTTTCTTCCTCTGTCTGAACATTTAATTTATGTAAACTCATCTGATTCCTACCCCAGAAGTGATATAGTTATCTCAGTTTTATATGTGATGAAATAGTTTGCCAACATATGGAAAGAGTTGCTCAGGCTGCAGTCCATGGGGTCGAAAAGAGTTGGATACAACTTAGCGACTGAACAACAATGAGATAACACAAGTAGAAAGAGAGAGGAAAGAGAACCTATATCTTTCACCTACAAGTTCAAAGATTTCCCCACCCTGGGACACTGTAGCCAATCTCTCTTCATACCCATGGCCAATCAGCTTCCAGATCCCACCATTTCTTTTTTTTTGATCTAACTCTTGCATTTGTCCCTTCCTATCCATTTCTGGTGACTATACCTTTTCACAGATCTCTGTCACCTCACCTGGATGGGCACAGTAACCTGAATGGGAGGACTTTGACAATTGACAGTTGATTTGCTACCATCCTGCTCTGAAGTAAAAAACTATATGTGGAAGTGTTCACATCACCTTTTAGAGTCATACATGTCAAAAGTCTCCCCTCCCTTCCCTAGTATTGCTGACACTGATATACATACATATATATATATATGTATATGTATTATTTACCAGGTATCTATACAGAGATTCTGTTATTGTAGAGATGAAAAGGGCCTGAATGGCTAAATGTTGACTACAAAGGTGCAGTAGAGGGTGTTTTTTTAATGCATAGGTTAATTGATTTTTTAAATTGCAGTATCAATACTTTATTTATTTATTTAAACTTTTTATTTTGTATTGGTGTATAGCCAATTAACAATGTTGTGATAGTTTCAGGTGAACAGTGAAGGGACTCAGACATATACATACTTGTATCCATTTTCCCTCAAACTCCCCTCCCATCCAGGCTGCCACATAGCATTGAGCAGAGTTCCCTGTGCTGTACAGTGGGTTCTTGTTGGTTATCCATTTTAAGTATAGCAGTGTGCACATGTCTATCCCAAGTTTTGTTCTGAGCTGAGTCATTCAGAACCTTCTGCCTCTGAGAGCAGTTTAGTCAGTTAGCTGTTTTATGCTTCTTTCCTGATGTCCAGTCCTATTTCAATTTTGAATTTTCTTAGTATCACTTAACTCACTTCTCTTTAAAGGCTATTTTGTAATAATGTGTCATTTCTATGTAAACTTATGACCTTTTCTTGTTTGCATAAAAGAATGCTCATTGGTATGTATCAGCTGAAATATGATTTTTGTCATTCTACTACGACATAGAGTCACTAATATGGTCTCTAAGTCCTAAAAGACTTTAATACTTCTTTGCTTATCTTTGATCAACTTGGTTATAGAACTCTAATTATATAAAAAATGTAACTATTATAATGTCAACCGCATTTACCCTTCTTGATATCCCATGATTCTTTGCACTAAGGGCGCAAGGCCAGGTCCTTGCTGACTGCTTGATAACTGAATGAGTGATTATTCTCCTTGTTAATGGACAATGATATAGAAAACTCTTCCATATGTGCAGAATATTAATGAGAAGCTGCACAAGCTGAGATAAGACTATAAGATGCTGCAAGCAATCGCTTATAAGAACATTATAAAAAATATTACTCGTCAAGAATGTATCCAGACTGGGGGTCTCTGGGTGACGAATGAGGAAGAAAAGAGAGACACGCACTCTTACTGTGAATGACCAAGTAATTCACAAACAACGCTTGTCCCATGGTTTCTAATACTGAGTTTTCCGTTTAAATTTAAAAAAACAACAACAACACTTTGTTGGATAGCATTGCAGATTGTGAAATGGGGAAGGGAAATATCTTGCTTCATTCTCAGCCTCTTTAATGCTTTCTGTACCAGCTACAGTGTGTCAAGCATTTGTCCTTCATGAAAAATATCACTAAGATGACTCCTAAAAGAAATTTCAACCAACTCCAAGAAGCTGGCTCATTCACAACACTGTCCATTTCCTCAATTTTGTTTTCAATTTGGAGTATTGTCTATAATTGGAAATTTTAGGAAAGCCATTTTTTTCTAGTCTGCATTTTTGGATGATATACTAGAAAAAGGGGAACATTCATTGGATATAGTTTTTTTTTTTTTTTTTTTTTTTTTTTTTTTTTTTTTATGCTGCAAAAAGCTTTATTGTTTCCATTTGGTCCAAGGCTTGAGAGAGGGCTCCAGGGTGTTAAAAAGCTGCCTAGTGGCTGCAGAGAGGGGCTTCAGGCAGCCCTGATGTTAGGTGGGTTCTTCTATGGCCACTGGTCTCCAGAAGCCCCTAGTCGTGCTTGAGGGTAAGCCTTTCGAAGAGATACTCGCCCAACCCAGCCTGGGGACCAGCCAGCCTGCGGAGGTTGGTCAGGTGGTCACCCATCTTCTTGATGAGTTTCACTTCCTCATCTAGGAAGTGATTCTCCAGGAAGTCACAGATGTGGGGGTCTCCGCGGGCAGAAGCCAGGCCATGCAGATCCAGCAGGGCTTGATTCAGGTTCTTCTCTACGAGAAGGGCGGCTTCCATAGCGTCCTGGGTTTTACCCCACTCATCTTGAGATGGCTTCTGCACGTCCAGGAAGAGGGCGCGGCCGCCACGCTGGTTTTGCAGTTTCAAGAGACGCTCCGCGCCCTCGCGCTTCTCCTTGGCCAATTCGCGAAAAAAGTGACCCACTCCTTCCAGGGCCACATCGTCGCGGTCGAAATAGAAGCCCAGAGAGAGGTAGGTGTAGGAGGCCCGCAGTTGCATGTTAACCAGGCGGTTGACGGCGGCCTCCACCTCAGTAGAATAATTCTGACGAATCTGGGAGCTCATGATTGGTCGGTAATAATGAGTTAAAAAATGGTGGCTGGTCCCGGTGATCGCGGACAGCTGAGTGGCTGACTCCGGAGGTTGCGACTGGAAAAAAGGTTGGAGGGTGGTCGGAGGCTGGAGCAAGGGGCGTCCCTGGGTCTGTTCCGTCCAAGCACTGTTGAAGCAAGAGACAGATCCGCGGGGCCGCCGAGCGCACTTCCTGGATATAGTTTAATGCCCCAGTTCAATTCACATGGGCTCTGTCAATAGGATTTCTGAGTCAGTTGTAATGGACACATGGAATGTCACAGCCACAGGGGGCTGAGAGATCATTTAAGCCTGTTTTTCACAACTGAGTAATGTAGAGATCACTTTTAAAGGGGGAAAAATTCTTACTAATTTCCAGTGTTGACTTAAATTATTTTCAGAATGCTATTAAAACAAGAGTGTAATAATATAAATGAAGTGTGTAATGTAACATGTATATTTCTATATAAATATATATTTTAAGTAATACACATAAAATTAGGTATAAACTCCTTATTCATAGAACACATGTGATTATTCCCTTCTCCATCTCCTTTCTTCTAGTCAAAGAAGGACACCTGCATCCTATAGAGCGTCTTTGTTTGGCAAGAACCCATCTTTTGTCTAACACGTCCACCTTTGTGGGGTGTTTTTTTAATATGGCTTTTAACAATTATAACAACACTTGGTTTCCATTCAGTTGGTTAACACAAACACATAAATGGGCAGAAAAATAGCATGGCAGCACTTGATCGTTAAGACTATACCTTTGGAAACTTCTAAATAAATTATCATAGAAATGAAAATACAAAATTAGAATATTCTAATACCAATAGACTAATCATCTCCCCTGATACATCCCCTGCAGAGCCTAGTTTGAAAAATATCCTTCTACAAAAGCAGAACTGTTCATCAGTCATAAACAAGCCAAAAGTATAGCTGGAAACAGAATCCAGAACTGAACCACTTTCTTGCCATTTAGCACAGCGGTTTCCACAAAGCAACAACTGACTTTATTTGTATTTTTATTTCAATGTATCCACTCTAAGACTAAAATCAGAATAATGCTGCTTCCTGTTCTCGCTCATAATGTTTGGAGTTTTATATCATTTAGGGATGCATTAAGTTTTATCTATCCACTGTCATTATCTGTTTTTGTTTCTTTTAACTTGGAACTCTATTGTGACAATAGAGTTGTGTCTTATTTTTATGTCCATGCCATTAGTGTTCAAGGTATGAGGAACAGATGATAGTAGAATTTTTTATGGAAAAAAAAAGTCTTAAGAAAAAGATCAAGGCTCCTGGATGCAGTGCATTTGGCCAAAGGCAACAAGAGTTTCTGGGCTTCCCAGGTGCCTCTGTGGTAAAGAATCTGCCTGCCAATTCAGGAGCCACAGGAGACACGGGTTTGATCCCTGGGTTGGGAAGATTCCCTGGAGAAGGAGATGTCAACCCACTCCAGTATTCTTGCCTGGGAAATCCCCCACATGGAGGAGCCTGGTGGGCTACAGTCCAATAACAGCAACAACAGCATGAGTTTAGATAGTTAGAACAGTGACAACTTCTAAGATTTGTAGATAGTCCCTATTATGGAGGTTCTAAATTCCACCTTTGGGGACAAAAAATAAAGGTCACTGGAGAGGAAATGAAACCACATTTCCCCCCCTTGACCTCAATTTCCCCTCATGTAAGATAAGGCAGTGGGTGAAGTGATCTTCCAAAGTTCTCAGCTCCGATTCTATGTGTTGTTCTAAATCAGTAGTTTAATTGTTGTCCTGCATTTTTTCACTTTATTTCCTCCTACAATTTTGTTCTCGGTTTTGACTGAAATATGATATGACCAAACAAAATAGTTTGCTCTAAGCCTTTTTTGATGCCCTTAAAATCAGAGAGATATAAAGTGTTTCATGCTGCATAATCATTGGTTTGGCCAAAAATTTTTTTGGGTTTTTCTGTAACCCAAATGAACTTTTTTGCCAACCCAATAAATAGATTGATAACGACTTCATTTGTTTCAGTTTTACTTGATAGCCTTTATATTTTCTTTTTCTTATAAAATTTACCTTAATGATAAGTTTTGAGCAAATAATATGTTTTACATGTATAAAGACAGAGATGACAGGAATAATTTGTTGCTGTCACCATCAAATGACACATGCACTGATTACATGACACCTTGAGAGATGAATAGGTTTTGGAAGGCCAGTGAATAAAAATAGAGAGCATTTGAGGCTGGGGAGGAGGCAGGCCAGATGAGCCTGGTATTTTCATGGGACAGTAAAGAGCAAGAGAGTGGTGGCAAGAAGGGAGAAATTCAGCAAAACTTTCAGAGGGCCTCTGCCAGGCTGCAGAGGGCTTTGGATGTCAGGCAGAGAGTTTGAGCTTGATAAGCAGACAAATGGATCCATCAGGGCTTTCTGCTGCCTCTGTGTAGATGTTTCTCGCTCAACATTCAATAATGAGCCCCAGTCCAGGGCCTGCCAGTTCATTTGGTTTTGTTCATCCTTTGGAACGATGTGCTGTTTCCTTCCTTGAAAGCTTGCTTCGCACTTCATCCCTTCTTAGGGGTTGCTTTAGGTGACCCTTAAAAACCACTTGGCCCTTAGTTTCCTCATCTGTAGAATGAGGATATGAGTGTAGGTCTGTCTCTCAGTCTCTTTCTTGCTTTCTCTCTCTTCCCTAAGACACTTGAGTGACAGTAAGATCTTATCAATGAAGTGTCTCACTACAGTAGCTGTTATCTACCTGTGTGGAGCTGGAATGAGTGAAGTTTGGGACAACAAATGCTACAGATGATTGTCCTGCCAACTTTAAAATCCATAAATTTTTAAAAGTTTTTCCAAACTCTTTTTTTTTTTAATGAAAAGAAGTTAATTTAGTGACTTTGGAAAATACACAGGAAAAATCAACCATTTTTTTAACAGCTAGGATTCTTTTGACTGCAATTAACAGAATATCCAACTAATTGTGGCCAAAATAATGAGGACATTTTATTATCTCACATCAGAGGTAGGTTGGTTCTCAGTTCAGTTCAGTCGCTCAGTCGCTCAGTCGTGTCCGACTCTTTGTGACCCCATGAATCACAGCATGCCAGGCCTCCCTGTCCATCACCAACTCCTGGAGTTTACCCAAACTCATGTCTATTGAGTCTGTGATGCCATCAAGCCATCTCATCCTATGTCATCCCCTTCTCCTCCTGCCCCCAATCCCTCCCAGCATCAGAGTCTTTTCCAATGAGTCAGCTCTTCACATGAGGTGGCCAAGGTGTTGGAGTTTCAGCTTCAGCATCAGTCCTTCCAAAGAACACCCAGGACTGATCTTTAGGATGGACTGGTTGGATCTCCTTGCAGTCCAAGGGACTCTCAAGAGTCTTCTCCAACATCAGGGTTCCTTAATTCAGTGGCTCAACCATATCATCAGAGCTATTAGGTTTTTTCCATCTTTCTACTCTGTCATCCTCAGCAGCCCCAGCATGATGGTGTCTCCCCTCTTGGTTGCAAGATGGCTGCAGTGGCTCCAGATTTCTTATGCATGAAAAAATGTCCAATGAAGAGGAATAGGGCTCATTTCTTATTTTTTTTTATTTTAATTATGAAAGAAAACCTTCTATAGCTAACTTCCCTTGGGTTCCACTGGCCAGATAAGCAATAGTCACATGCTTACTTCTTAGCAGCAGGAGAGGATTAGAATATGGGTATCTAGCATATCCAGCTTCTATAGTGAGTGAGTTCTGCCTGAATAGGAGAAAGTGGAGTGGAGGAAAATGGGTGTTGGGAAAGCAACTAATAGCTCCTGCCACATATGTTCTTTTTCCAACACTCATCTTAAGACCCCCTCTTCCTTTACGTAGCCGCTGGCTAATTAAAGCTAAGTATTTAGCATAAATCAGAGCTTTTGTGAATTATCTGAATAATTAGAGTCATTGTAAGCCCAGGGCCCTTATTTTATTTCATCTAAAAGTTTAATGATAAATGGGCTCCCATAGCCCAAAATGAGCTTCTCTGGTTCTGAAACCGGATGTAATTTTTTATTGAATTGGGCTTTAGGAAAATAACTTAAAATGTACAGGGATTGTGATAAAGAGCAGCTTAAATTCTCGATTTTTTTTCTTTGCTTTACAAATCTCCATCAGCTACCAAAAATAAGACCAGATTAAAGGGGTATGTGAATATTTAATGTAAAATTAGGAATATGTGGTTAAAAATCAGGAAAGAGTTTAGAGCTATGACCATGAATAAATTGTGAAATATCAGCTTACTTCTCTGCTACAACACTGACCTAAAGAAGCTTTTCTGTTTCCCCAGCAACCTTGCACAGCATTAGCTTGCTTCCCTCAGAGTAAATTAAATGTGATTTTCAAGTACTACACTTCATTATTTCAGAAATCACAATACCTAGCAGAAATAAGAACATTTCATAAATCATATTGGAGTTTATTTTTAAGGCAGAGCAGAGAAAGTATTTATTTGGAAAAATGTTATTTTTCTTTTAAATCTACTAAATTTCCAAGGACTTACAAATCATCTCTATGATGAAGCAGTAAATGGGACATAGTATGTTTAATTTACTTAAAATACATTAGTGATTGCCCAATAATATTTGTTTTAAAAAAAGAGTTTTAGTTAGCTGAGACATAAAGATAAAAGCCACATTTCAAATAAGCTTTCTGATTAGAAGCTCTGGAGGGTAAAAATCATATTAATGCTAACAACTATTTTCTAAAATCAGATTCTCTTGTTCATGCATTCAATCACTTGTAACTGTTTTCCCAAACTTGGCATATACATTAATATTACATCTTTTTTACATACACACACCCATATAGATGCATGCTATGCAGTGTGTACCTCAAATCAGTACATTTGAATGTTTGAATAAGTCAACATCTGACTTATCTCCGTCTTTTTTTTTTTTTTTTTACATCTTAGTACTGAAATTGACATAAAAGCTTATCTTTCATATTTAGTGGCCAGGTTTTAAAGGCCTTTTGAATTTAATCTATGTGTTATAATACTTAGACCAGTCTGCCTTGGATGGAAGTAGTCCATGTAGGTGACTGATTCCTTTCTAGATTGTGAGTAACTTAACAACAGAGAAAGTGTTCAGTTTATTATGCACCATCCATGGAGGCTGGGCTTCACTGGTGGTTCAGTGGTAAAGAATCTGCCTGTAATGCAGGTGATATGAGTTCAATTCCTGGGTTTGGAAGATCCCCTGGAGAAGGAAATGGAAACCCAATCCAGTATTCTTGCCTGGGGAGTCCCATGGACAGAGGAGCCTGGTGGGCTACAGTCCATAGAGTCTAAAAGAGCTGGACACGACTCAGTGACTAAATAACAAGAACAGCCTTGTGTTAAGTGAGTGATCAATAATGGTTCTTCAATAAAATCACTTACTATGTGACTCGAGTCAGGAGTTGCCTTCTCCAGAGCAGTGGTCTCCAGAGTAGAGTATTTACACCCCATAAACTGTGTGTGTAAGATGAATCATCTGGGAAGTAAAAAGGATATATTAAAACTTGCATTTACTCTGATCCTAAAAAGAAAGAAATGGATCTTTAGCAATAGCTAGAAGTGACTTAGCAGCAGCAGCAGCAGTATGTAATTTGTTAATAGTTCAAGTATGTACTTTAATACATACCATGAAATACATACATATTAGGAGCACATATTCATATTTTATCACAGATAAGGATTATGGAAGTTTGGAGACCACTGTTTCGGTTGTAGAATGTCCAAGTGGGTTGATTTCCTCATAGGGGAGGCACACTGCTTTCCAAACCTTCTAATTGCTGGCAGATACCTCAAATTCTACCACACTGCCTCTTTCTTTCCATAATCAGGAGTCCAATCTGGATTTGAATACTAGTGCTTCCACTTACAGTTGTGTGACCTCGGATGAAACAGTTCACTTTTTAGTTTTCTCATCTCTAAAATGGACATATAAATACCACTTTACAGGGTAGTTGTGAGAGCTTGTAGACATGTGAAATAATTAATAGATAGTTGAAATTCAGGAAATATTAGCTGCTTTCAGCATATGTTAAAATTTTAAACATATAAGCTTTTGATTATCAGTCATCAATACATCTGCATAAATGAGTTTGAGATTGTGTTTTAAATTGTGGTAAAACACACATACACAGTGTATCATGTGAAATGCCAGGCTGGATGAATCACAAGCTGGAATCAAGATGGCCAGGAGAAGTATCAACAACCTCAGATTTGCCAATGATACCACTCTAATAGCAGAAAGTGAAGAGGAACTAAAGAGCCTTTTGATGAAGAGGAGAGTGAAAAAGCTGAATTGAAATTCAAAATTCAAAAAACTAAGATCATGGCATCTGGTCCCATCACTTCATGGTAAATAGAAGGGGAAAAAGTGGACATAGTGACAAATTATATTTTCTTGTGCTCCAAAATCACTGCAGATGGGGACTGTAGCCATTAAATTAAAAGACACTTGCTCCTTGGAAGAAAAGCTATGACACACACACACACACAAAGAAAAGCTATGACAAACCTAGACAACATGTTAAAAAACAGAGACATCACTTTGCTGACAAAGTTCTGTATAGTCAAAGCTATGGTTTTTCCAGTAATCACGAACAGATGTGAGAGTTGGACGATAAAGAAGGCGCAGGGCCGAAGAATTAATGCCTTTGAGTTGTGGTGCTGGAGAAGACTGTTGAGAGTCCCTTGGACAGAAAGGAGATCAAACCAGTCAATCCTAAATGAAGTCAACTGTGAATATTCATTGGGAGGCCTGATGCTGAAGCTGAGGCTCCAATACTTTGGCCACCTGATGCTAAGAGCTGACTCACTGGAAAAGACCCTGTTGCTAGGAAAGATTGAAGGCAAAAGGAGAAGAGGATGGCAGATGAAGTGGTTAGATAGCATTACTGACTCAATGGAGATGAATCTAAGCAAACTCCAACAGATAGTGGAGAACAGAGGAGCCTAGTGTGCTGCAATCCATGGGGTTGCAAAGAGTCGGACGCAACTTAGTGACTGAACAGCAACAACAAAAACACAAATAACATAAAAATGACCATTTTAAGATGAAATTCAATGGTTTTGCTTTGGTCTAAATGGGTTCCTCAAAATTCATGTGTAGAAATCCTGGTCACCAAATACGATGGTCTTAAAAGGTGAGGTCTTTGGGAAGTGCTTAAACCATATGGGGCAGGGGGAGCTCTCATGAATGGGATTAGTGTTCTGAAAACCCGTGGCCTTTACACCATGTGAGGACTCAGTGAGACAGAAAAGTCTATAAGCCACAAAAAGGGTCCTCAGGAGAACATGACCATGCTGGTATTTGGTTTTGGATGTCCAGCCTCCAGAACTATGAAAAATAAATTTCTGTTGTTATAGGCTATCTAGTCTGAGATATTTGGTTTTAGAAGCCTGAACGGACTAGGATAAGCATTTAGTACATTCATAGGGTTGTGCAACCATTACCGCTATCTAGTTCTAAAACTATTTCAGCACCACGGATGGAAACTCATCCAAAGTAAGCAATCACTTCTCAATCCTTCCTGTTCCCAATCCCTCGTAACCACTAATCTGGTGTGTGTGTCTATGGATTTGCCTATTCTGGATATTTTATACAAATGGGATCATAAAATATGCACTCTTTTGTGACTAGCCTCTTTCATTTAATATGTTTTCAAGGTTCATCCATGTTGTAGCATGTATTAGAACTTCATTCCTTTCCTCAGTTAAACAATATTCCATTGTATGGATAGACCACCTTTTGTTTATCTAACCATCAGCTGATGGGCATGTGGTTTGTTTCTACCTCTTGGTTATTGTGAATAGTGGTGCTGTGAACATTTGTGTATACATTTTTGTGTGGACATACATTGTTGGTCCTCTCATGTATGTACCTAGGAATAGAATTCCTGGGTCACAATGTGCTTAGTTGTACAATGTGCTTAGTCATGTCCAACTCTTTGTGACCCCATGGACTGGAGCTTGCCAGACTCTTCTGTCCATGGGATTCTCCAGGCAAGAATACTGGAGTGGGTAGCCATTGCCTTCTCCAGGGTGGGTCACAATGGTTGGAGCTTAAACATGCAGGCTGGGGTCTCCCTCATGTCCTAGAGGGTCCTCATGTAAAGATACAGCTCAGGGTGCAATGGGAAGAGAGGAAGGGTAGTCTGGGGACAAGGGCTTGGTTCTCCCCTCAGTGCTACATCTTGACTCAGCACTCCGGGAATTTGAGAATTCTATATTTGAAACTGCTTTTCTGCAAAGTTGCAGGTGTTGCTGTTTCATATTATAAGACTTCTCAGGGTACATCTTTATCCCCAGGGTATCAGGAGTCTAAGTGTTTCTCTCAGAAGATCATATTTCACAGACTCCTCCTGATCCAGAGGAGAGTTGTTGTTCAGTAGGTTGTGTCTGACTCTTTGTGACCCCATGGACTGTAGCCCACCAGGCTTCCCTGTCCTTCACTATCTCCTGGAGTTTGCTCAAACTCATGTCCATTGAGTTGATGATGCCATCCAACCATCTCATCCTCTTTTTCCCTCTTCTCCTCCTGCCTGCAATCTTTCCCAGCATTAGGGTCTTTTCCAGTGAGTCAATTCTTTGTATCAGGTGGCCAAAGTATTGGAACTTCAGCTCCAGCATCACTCCTCCCAATGAATATTCAGGATTGATTTCCTTTAGGATTGACTGTTTTGAACTCCTTGCTGTCAAAGGGACTCTCAGCAGTCCTCTCCAGCACCACAGTTCAAAAGCATCAGTTCTTTGGCCCTAAGCCTTCTTTATGGTCCAACTCTCACATCCGTCCATGACTACTGGAAAACCCATAGTTTTAACAATACAGACATTTGTTGACAAAATGATGTCTCTGCTTTCTAATATACTGTCTAGGTTTGTCATAGCTTTATAGTTACATGACCATAATTTCATGGAAGTACCAAGGAATGATAGTGTGATGCCTAGGAAATTTAAGAATTTGGCTTTGAGAGTATTTAAGAGTATAAGCTATCAGAGCAGTAAACAGTTCCATTCAAAGAACCACATGGGTATGCTATAATTGTGGATGTATTCCTAAACACAGAGAAATAGTGATTGTGAGGCCATTGCCATCCACATACTTTGAGGGTTTTATTTTTTTTTAATTATTTTAAGTGGACTGTCTAAAATATAGTGTTTCTCAGTGTGCTTTGTCACAGAATAGCTGAGAAATAGAATTCTAGTGGAACCTGCTTCTGCTTGCTGATGAATTTTTTTTGAAGCCTCAGGGAAACTGTCAGGAGTCAGTTTAGAGAAGAGGGAGGCCCTTTCTGTCAGGGATAATTAAGGAAGGATTTGTAGACAGGGTGGTATTTGAGCTGGATTTTGAAGCTAATTGTGCAAGTACAGAATGGAAGAAATGACTTTAGCAACCCAAAGGAAAAGGGGCTAGAGTTTTAGTCCATAGCAAGTCTATGAATTAACGTCTTCCTTAAAACTTTCCCACACCTATATTGGGGGAACTGTGCTCGGTGATGAAGATGGGGAGCTAAATCAGGCTTGGCCATGCCCTGGAGAGGCTCATGGTTTGTTCGAGGGAGATATGCTAGTAGATAGCTATTATATATGTGAAACTATCTGCCCATTTGGCATCTGAAAGCAATTGGAAAACTTGGCGCATACAACTCAAGATGGTATGTGGTGAGAATTGAGACTTGTGGCTGTGGGCAGAGGCCCAATCATTGAGACTCTTGTCCAACATTTTAAAGAGTTCATGCTTCATCATCTATGAGTCATGAGTGCAAGATGTGGTTGCCATATTTCCACCATTTAAAGATTCCATCCATAGTTTACAACTTGACCCCAAATGATCTCTATTGCACCTGATAAAATGCTTCACACTGAATGTATGCCATTCTCTCTCACTTACAGATATACTAAAACGGAGAAATCATGAAATTCAGAATTGAGGAAATGTAGTGAGTTAATGTTGTGTGTGTGAGTGTGATGTCGCTCAGTCATGTCAGACTCTTTGCAACCCTGTGGACTGTAGCCCACCAGGCTCCTCTGTCCATGGGATTTTCCAGGCAATAGTACTGGAATGGGTTGCCATTTCCTTCTCCAGGGGATCTTCCCAACCCAGGGATCGAACCCAGGTCTCCTGCATTGCAGGCAGATGCTTTATCCTCTGAGCCACCAGGGAAGCCATAATGTTCATGTTAGAGTTAGTTAAGCCATAGAGTTAATGTTAGCCTATATTAATTGAAGTTTAGGGTCTGTAATGATGGAGACATTCCTTGCCATGCTGATTATAATACACCTCTGTGCTTTTTCTGATTCATTTTAAAAGGAACATCTAGACAAACCAAGTGCATTGGAAGGAAATTGACTAGGCTAGGAAAGACTCCACCATTCTCTATATGAAAAAGATACAGAAATCACCTGAGCTTCTGTAGTACTCCACACTTCATTCCTGGAACTCGCTTGCCACTCTCAAGGCCAAAGTTTATCTGTCTTCTTTACTAGACTCAAGTTTCATGAGGTATAGAGTGCTGTTCTCTGCTGTGTCCCTAGTGTTTCTGCTTAGATTTGACATTTAATATATCTTAAATGAGTTAGTGACTGAAAAGCTAAGGCTTGGAAGCAGAGATGAGGAGAGAGAACTATTAAATCTTGGGAAAGCTGGCATGTGGAAGTGGTAACATGCTTGTTTCCTATGATTGTCTTCATACAATGAGGTCCAATAGATGTATAAAAGAAACCATAGGGACACAAAATGGTCTCCAATAAAGAAACTCTTTTCTTCTCTAGTCACTTTAAGGCAAAATGAGTATACTGTATAATATACGCTGTAGCAGTTTTTCACCTTATTTGGGGCAATCTGATGAAAACCAAGGTCAGTCTTCCCACACAAAAATGCATATACAAACATACAAACCATCCACAGCCTTTCCGTGGCTCTCACATTAAGGATCTCATTTCCACAGCTTTTGCAGTTAACAAAAGCACCTTTACATGCACACTCCTAAGGACGGACTTCCCTAGTGGCTCAGACAGTAAAGCATCTGTCTACAATGCGGGAGACCCGGGTTCGAGCCCTGGGTTGGGAAGATCCCCTGGAGAAGGAAATGGCAACCCATTCCAGTACTATTGCCTGGAAAATCCCATGGACAGAGGAGCCTGGTAAGCTACAGTCTATGGGGTTGCAAAGAGTCGGACATGACTCTCACGTTAAGGATCTTATTTCCACTGCTTTTGCAGTTAACAAAAGCACCTTTACATACATTATTTTAGGAATAGTGACACAGGGGGAATGCAAGGCTGAACTATGAAACCTTTAGTGCAAGTGAAGAAAATAAAGCTCAGAGAGGTTAAGTCATTTGCCCATGGTCACACAGCCAATAAATTTTGGAGCAGGGGTGTGAGCCGTGTGGATCAGGCCCAGATTCAAGGGGCTCTGCCATGCGTCATGGTTGCTTCTGTGTCCCTAGAAATGTTCAGACAAGCTTTGCTACCTCTGGGCAGGCCAATAGAGGTTTTTTGAGCATTGACAGTGGATGTGCAATACTCGATAAATGTATAAAATACAAGTGAGAATGTGCTGTGTGTGTGTGTGTTATCAGAGAGGCTATAGAGGGTAAGAGGTAGACTCTGGAGACAGACCATCCAACTTTGCACCCAGTTTTGGCCACTTGGCAGACACATGATCTTGGGCAAATTATTTAACTTTAAGTCTCAGTTTCTTCATCTGTAAAATAGGGATAATAATAGTATCTTCTTTATGTGTTATTGAGAGACTCAAATGAGATAGTATGTATACAGTGCTTCACACAGTACCTGGCACTTGGTAAGCACCTAGTGAACATCAGCCATTCTCAATAAGTGATAGGGTTGATGTAATTATTGTTGTCATTTGAAGTAATTTTCATTTCAATAACACCATTCATCTCTAAGGAGGGAATTGTTTCTCTTGTCCAGTGCTGTGAAGGAGTTTTTCTGTACCTTAATTCAAGCGGTGTGCTTACAGGTATATGCAGGTTTAGCCCCTGCCTCAGGTTTTTTCTTTTAAGAGTAGGTATAGGGATTTAGAAAAATAGTGTAAATAATGACCATAATTATTATGGTTTTAGTTGATAAAGAAGCTTATAATGAATATCTGTATTTTGACAAAAAAGATATACTGATATTTTTCCCAGTGTAAAGCAGTCAAGAGAGAGAGACAATGTCATTGCCCCTTAAAAATTAAGCATTTCATCAAACGGGCTAAATGTTTAAAATGTCTGCAGAAAGCACAAAGATATTCATATACTATGTCAACAATTGTCACTTTTGAAATGCTGACCATCGGGGGATATAAAGAGTGGGGTAACAGCTAGTGATCTAGGAACTGGGCAAAATCCACAGCTGACATCCTACACTAAAATAAAAGAAGCATTAAGTTTCCCTTGGTGATTTTGTCAGGGTCAGTAATATCTGTAAATGTAAATTTTGTTTTGTGGCAGATAGGTGTTAGTTAGATTATGAAAGACAGTTAAAAATATGACCCTTCAGATTTAAATGGCAGATAACATTTAAACTGAAAGTGGTAAGAAGAATGGTTTGATAAAGTGAATTTTGGAGGGCTTAATCCTGTCATTTTTTCCAGCAATAGATTTTTCTAAGCTTTTTTCTTTTCTCCTAATAAAAGCAGCTGGCATGGAGTCTGGTTATGTGTGATATTTTAAATTATAACTCTGTGCTGTGCTGCTATACTTAGTCACTCAGTTATGTCCGACTTTTTGCAACCCTATGGACTGTAGCCTTCCAGGCTCCTCTGTCCATGGGATTCTCCAGGCAAGAATACTGGAGTGGGTTGCCATTCCCTTCTATATGGGATCTTCCCAGCCCAGGGATTGAACCCAGATCTCCTGCATTGCAGGCTGATTCTTTATCTTCTGAGCCACCAGGGAAGTCCAAATTATAACCCAATCTGTATTTTTGTACACTATTGAATTTTATTAGGCAAGCTTAATGGCAAAATCCATTTAACTTGTATTTTAATTATCTTTAATTTTATAGAATTTGAGAACAAGCTACCAACCAAGATGTCAGATTTACCATGTGATGGTTTGTTTTTTCTTCCCAGGTTGCCAGTTTTCTCAGATTTCCATACTTTCTATAGCTGTGGCAAGGAAGATAATTGAAGAGAGAAAATGAATCCATATTTTATAAAGGCAAAGAAATGGAGTGGTGATTTAGAATTTCACATGCTGGTTATTAAAATAATCACATAATTTTTATCTTTCTAAGTAAAGTGAGGTGGAGAGTTGAAGCAACTATCTAAGGGGGGAAAGTCCCATATTTATGTCAATTATTTTGTTTAAAGGTTTGCTTACTTCTCTCCTTGAGTGTCATGCTCTGGGCTCCCTTGATCAAGTCAAGTTTATTTCTTCACTATAAAGTGAAGTATCAGCTGTGTTCTCTGAATTCAGTGTCTTTCCTGGCTGTATTTTAGTATTTCATCTGTATAGTGGGAATACCAGCAAAGCTCATAACTGCCTGCATTCCTAGGAAAAATGCAATTAGTAGATACTTAGGATTTTAAAGCAACCTATACAATGATGCCTCGAAGTGCAAGGTGCTAGTGTTTCTACACTACACACAAAGGAAGATATTTAGAATTCAATGTACCTACCTGACTTTGGCCTAGGTTTGACAAATTCTTGAGGCATTATTGTAATTAAGGGAACTGACTTTTATGTTCCTCCATTCCTCCCAGTTACCAAATAGGATTTTTTTTTCCATCACAAAAGAAAGTAAAAGGGTTGGAAATTAGTAAGGATTAACATTTCTTGTGTGCCTGATTGCCAAAGTTCTGCACTGAATAAAATGAAAGTATTGCCAAAAAGGTAACAACCATTGAATTTAATATTAATACGTTATACAGTCTATGTTGCATGCAGGTAGGCAGTAGCTTTTGGATCTGAGCTGTGAGCCCCCCTTGACTGTGGAGATATTTCCTTATGTTATTTTAATATGAAACAGTATGAGGAACAATCTAATATACACTTTACTTTGAGTGGCAATCTAGAATAGAGAAGGGATTGCCACTCAGGAGATCTCAGTAATAGAACAGAGGTGCCTTCTGCTATAGCTGCTTGGAGTGATTTCTTTTTCAAGAAGAGAGTTGTACTTTTTTAATATGGAGATGATAATGGTCCAGAAAGACATTGATTGAGAGTATTAAAAATAAGGTCTTCTATTTTCATATGAAGTAACAGGTGAAAAGATGAGCAGTAAAAGGTGAGTGGACAGAGGAGCCTGGTGGACTACAGTCCATTGGTTTGCAAAGAGTCAGACATGACTGAAGTGACTTAGCATGTGTGCAAGAGATGAATGGAGCCCTTGCATGCCCAGTCTCACAGTGTTTAGTTACCTGGACTTAGTTTTCTGTCTCTGTTGCAATAATTAAGTCATGCAACCCTTGTCTTATATTTTTTTCCTTTCTCCCCCACCCAAATTCAATCCAAAACACTGTTGGGTGACATGGGTGAGATGGCTTGTCCAGAAATTTCATGTCTCATTAGGAGATTCTCAATGAGTCACAATTTCCTTTTTTTCAGTTTGCAGAGGAGATGTGGAGTAGGTTACTCTGATGGTTGAGCAGAGGATCTTGTGGTCTGTCTTGCCATCCACGGTGGGGAATTGGTTAAATTTACTTCAGCTTCCAGAGTGCTGGCCTATGCCCTAGACAACTCTAGCACCTTAGAGGAGAGGGGGTCAGAGCTAGTACCTGCCCACCTACTCCTGAAACAGTCCTGTGATCTATGGTATATCTTCCCATTCCAGGTGCAAAAGACACTTGCCACTTGCTAACAGAGGGCATTTGCCACTTTGCAGGAAGAGGGCCGGGGGTGGATGTGGGAGGTCATTCTTTGATCTAGACCACCCAAGTATTTTCTGCAGTTTCAGGACTCAGCCAAGGATTCTGAAAAGGGGGGAGGAAGGTGTGAGGAAAATGTGGTGAGGGATTTCAGAATGTCAGTCTGCTGTCGCCTGGGCTGTATTCCTGGGCAGTGTTGTAAAATGTGGCATAGCTCTCAGGCACTTTAAGGGTGGGGAAAACAGCATGGGGGTGCGGAGACAGCTTGGGATTTGGAGTCACTGGCCCAGTACCTGAGTGCCCAGTGTGCAAATTGAAGCAAGTCATGGAGAAGGAAATGACAGCCCACTCCAGTGTTCTTGCCTGGAGAATCCCAGGGACGGGGGAGCCTGGTGGGCTGCCGTCTATGGGGTCGCACAGAGTTGGACATGACTGAAGCAACTTAGCAGCAGCAGCAGCTGCATGGTACCTCTCTGAGCCCTGCCATAGTGAACATCCAGTCCAACAATGACTGCAACCTGCTACGCTCCTCTGTCCATGGGACTCTCCAGGCAAGTATACTGGAGTGGGTTGCCATGCCCTCCTCCAGGGGATCTTCCAGACCCAGGGTTCGAACTGGGGTCTGCTGCATTACAGGTGAATTCTTTACCAGCTGAGCTATCACAGAAGCCCTTTCTGAAACCACTAAACCCTAAATCAGTGTTACTTGTGTGAGAGCTCAGGACTGGAAATGTGGATTTGAGCCATCAATACAAGCATTGGCATAAAAGTCTGCAGGAATTCTTATGAGATTTTTTGGGGGCAGTTTAACTCCTAAAATTAACAGATTTTGTAAATCCAAATTTTCTCATATCAGTGGTGCTTCTCCTATTGTTGACCTTCTTTAACATTTTCTGCCCTTGAGAGTGAATTTGGACCCTTTCCTTATGAAGCCAAAATCATGGCAGGTAGGCTGTACATTGATCTGTTCAAAAAGTGTCTGCTGTTCAGTCCCGCCACTCCATCCTCTTATTGTGGGGCATCTCTTCCTGACCCTCCAAAGGGAAGTTGAGGAACTAGCCAGAGCTGCTGACCCCTCTGCCCTGATACCTGAAAGGACTTGCCCAATGCCATGGACACCAGGGAAAGATCTGCCCCAGAGAGGGGATGGAGATCTAGGAAACTCCAGTCATACTTGGATAACAATGGCAGATCTCTCACCTCAGCTGAAGGCATCTCAGGAACAAGGGCTGTGGCTGAGGAGGGGATAGCCAGAGAGGGAGGAACAGTCCACTTGGGACACACTTGGAAGAATGAAGATGAGACAGACAATTAAAATTCACTTCCACAGAGTTAAACTTTCCATGTTGACTCTTCCTTATTTGGGATGTCCATCTTATTTTCTAAGTATGTCAAATAAATGATTGGGGATGGTGGTAGGTGAAAAAAAATGAACTACAACTGGAATAAATTGTCTACAACATATAACTTTGAAACAGTCATTTCACTTCAAAATCCGGCTTTTCTCACATTCCACAAAATGATTCATTATGCGATTTTAACTTCAGCTTTTGAAAACATCATAAATCCATAATCTTGACTATTTAAAATTGCCAGGACTTCCCTGGCAGTCCAGTGGTTAAGACACCACACTTCCACTGTATGGGGCACTGGTTCAATCCCTGGTTGGGGAACTAGGATCCCACATGCTGCGTGGTATGGTCAAAAAAAGATAAAATTGCCAAGGAGGGTCTTCTGTGAGAAAAACAAAACAAAACCTGGGATACACTAAGGAACAGCAAAGAAAGACTAGCTATAAGTATAGCTACTTAGACTTAAGTTAGAGGACGAGCTATTACATTTCCTGTCATTTTTACATACTATGAACATTCAGAATGGTATTATTTGGCAGGCAGTATTGTTTGGAGGCAGGTGTTAGACATGCAATTATCATAAAGACTCTGTGAAGAGGATGTCCACATGATACAAATTTATCTTTATTCTAATATAGTTTACAGAGTTTTTTTCTGACAAATTACACTACACTTTATGGAAATGTAACATTTTGTATGAATGGAAAGGGTAAGCCTAGTTGCATGCTAATGAGGGAGACAAAGTAGCTTCACTCTTATTTGCAACTGGCCCAGACCTTTCCATTAGCAAATTAAAATCTGTTCAAATTTATTTACTAATATATTAGGAGAAGCTTCAGGCTAACCCCTTGACCTATATTATATAGCAAACAACTGTAGCAGTGAAAATAATTAATAGCATGTAATACACCTCCTGTTTATTTCTTCTTCATGCCCAGGGGTCAGCTGTATAGTGGGTTTGCCATCTGCATTAGGTTACAAGGGTATATTTACTTAAAAATTATCAATTACAGTTTTAAATGGCTTTCCTTAATTGCAGTCTTCTTATTCAAGTGTGATACATATATATCCTTTGTGTTTATTTGTAAATTATATCACCTGCTCCTACCTAAGTCTGAGAGGAGTCTATTCGTTTGAAAATAATATCTCCCGAAACCAGCTATGTTGTTTGTGTTTACTGCATATTCGCAAGAGCTGTGGCTTTGTTCGTCCTCATTACACCAATACTGAATCGATTAGTGTTCACTGTATATCTAGGAGAAAGCTCTCAATTATCGTGTGGATCCTTGTAAGAGAGGTCTGGTTGTTAATGGACTTGAAATTTGCAAAGTGAATGTCAGTCTGCAAGGCTTGCCAGGAGTAAATGAGTGTACTGGGCTTTGCTGACCTCTGCTGTCTGTTTTAAAAGGCAGTGGTGCTTTTTCTCTCTGCAGAGAGGTTGTTTCCAGGCATGGTTGAGAGTCTCTTTCTACTGTAGAGCTGAACACAGTTTTGAGCGACGGAAATGAAAGTGCTCTTGGGATAGCAAGTACACACAGTAGTATAAGGGCATTCTCTGTACCTATATCTTATCTGAGAGCCAAAGCCCGTGCACCTTTCACAAATATAATTCAAAATTGGGGGCCAGGAATTCACACATAAGCAATGCTATCCTTTTGTTGCAATGGTTTCAAAATCTTTGGCAGGAAATTTTCCAATATTTCATTGGTTCAGAATAATATCTGTGCTGGAATGGTTTTATGATGGGAGGGTCCTCCAGGTAAAAATAAGGCTCAGAGAAAAGAGGTGGAAATGGAATTATAGATTGTGGGAATGGTTTGGGATACAGGGCTGAAGAGTAGCTGCGAGGGTAGGAGGGAGACTTCTAATTTCTCTTTGACAAAGGTAAAAGGTCCTTATGTTTATGACCCTAGGGAATTGCATCCTCCTTTCTCTCTGAAATTCACCAGGTGAAATTTTTTTTCCTGGCTATAGTCTACCTGCTTGTGAACCTCATAAGCAATCACAAATTGGAGTGAAGAAAGGTGAGAGCAGGTTCTGAAGAACTCTGTAGCACCCATCATGTCAGTAACCTCACATTTCTACACACTAAAAAGTAGAACCAAAGTGTGTTATTTTTTGTCTTCATGAGCATAATCGTGTAGTGGGGTGAGACTAGGTGTTACTCTATTTCCTGTTTCTGCATAATCCAGGCTGGCCAGATGACTTGAAGCACAGCAATGTCTTCTATTTGTGTAATACCAAGGTATGCTGACATCTCCCAAATAGCCTGGGAAGTGGTGGCAGCCGTGGGTATTTGCTTATTTCACAGATGAGCAAACAGGTACAGAAATTTAGTGGCATGCATAAAAGTCACTGGATTGAAACATGAAAGATGCAGAATAGAACCAGAACCTATGATTTCAAAGGCTTCATAAAAGCATTTAGCTCTGGAAGGATTCTGAAATAAGAAATCCCCCTGAAGTGCACATCCTGCACTAGCACCATCTTTTCCCCTGGAATCTCCATCCCTTTCTTACTTTCTCTTCTTACCACCCTCTGACTCTGTTCGCAAGTTCTTGGCCAAAGTCTTTCATCCTTTCCCCTGCTTCTCCTGTGGCAGTCACTACCAGCTTTTCCCTCGGCTTCAAACTCAAAGAGTTATGACATACCCTTTCCAGGTTTGGACCCATACTCCTCTTTGTGTAGCGAAATGAAAAGACTTGCTTATCCTATGAGAAATGCGTCATTTGATAACTAGAGTAAATTGCTGTGCTGATGCCATAAGTGGAACTAAATTTACCTGTTAGCCTTGATCCCTTTTCCCAAATGGCTCACAGCTTTCTCTCTACCCATAGGATTAAGGTCCCTATTGAGAGGCAACATAGGACTGTAGGCTCTTCTGTTGTTCCTCTGGGTTGCAACCAGTCTTTTGGTTGTTCTGATGCAGCACTTTCCCTTCAGTAATAAACTACAGCATTGTCCATAGTTCAGTGGTTCCTACCCTATGGGCTACACCAGGCATTTACTGTGGATTGAATAAATAGTATCTCAGAAAATTAAAAACTGTAATTTTTAAAAAGTATGTGAATACTGTTATATCTAGCTAAATACAAACTGATTTAAAGATAATACTGACTTGATAGTCATAGTTTATCAGTTAAAAGTTTCTAAATGTACA
Organism: Oryx dammah; assembly: GCF_014754425.2. Lineage (NCBI taxonomy): Eukaryota > Metazoa > Chordata > Mammalia > Artiodactyla > Bovidae > Oryx > Oryx dammah. Next base: position 44,563,826 of record NW_024070207.1, read on the forward strand.
GGTATACTCCTACCATGTTGAAATCAATGAAGCATTTTAGTGTGAGAATAATATCTTAATACGTAAAAAAGAGAATCTATAACAAAAAGAAATGAACTGGAACTCAGAGGACCCAGCTTCTAATCATGGCTCAGTTATAAATTCTGGATCCATTATACAGTGAGTGATTTGGAGCAAGGGAGTTTTTCTCCAGTCTTGTATTTTTCCACTCTAATAAAATCTTTATTTATTACTAAATACTGTGATTCTGTTATACTGCTAACACATATTCAATACTTATCAATATGCCATTCATCAGCCTTTTAAACATTCACAATGGCCCTGTCAGGTAGGTATTATTACCTCTCCTTTCAGAAAAGGTTAATGAAGCACATAAAAGGAAGGTATTTGTTCTTTTCTGTTATTACATAATTTTTTTAAAAAGGCCATTACTTCATTTGAATTCACCATGGCATCCAGTGAGAACTTCAGTTAATCTTATTTTCCAAATAAAGTTACTGTTTACTCAGTATTCTTATCACTTATTTTATTTTTGGGCCGTATCACATGACTCATGGGATCTCAGTTCCCCCATCAGAGATTGAACATGGGCCATTGCATTGAAAGCCTAGAATCCTAACCACTAGGCCACCAGGGAACTCCCTCTTTTTACTTATTTTATTTTTATTTAAAAAATGATTTATTTATTTGGCTGTGCTGAGTCTTAGTGGTGGCACGTAGGATCTAGTTCACCAACCAGGGAGCTCAGAGTCTTAGCCACAGGATCACCAGGGAAGTCCCCTTTTATCGCTTATTTTAAATACAACCTTTATCATATACTGAATTCTTATATATAGGAGAACTGTTTTGGACTCTGTTTTCTGATGCATTGCTCTGTCTTCCTGCTGCTACTGCTAAGTCGCTTCAGTCATGTCCGACTCTGTGCGACCCCATAGACGACGGCAGCCCACCAGGCTCCGCCGTCCCTGGGATTCTCCAGGCAAGAACACTGGAGTGGGTTGCCATTTCCTTCTCCAATGCATGAAAGTGAAAAGTGAAAGTGAAGTCACTGAGTCATGTCCAACTCTCAGCGACCCCATGGACTGCAGCCTACCAGTCTCCTCCGTCCATGGGAGTTTCCAGGCAAGAGTACTGGAGTGGGGTGCCATTGCCTTCTCCGTCTGTCTTCCTAGTCCTGTGCTATTTCACTGTGTCAATGACTGTAGTTTAAAATCTTTTGATATTTTGCAAAGCATACATAGCTTCTTTATTTTTCCTTAATATTTTCTAGAGGTTAAAAAAAATCTAGACCATTCTTGCCAGTTTTCTCTTCTGGATGAATAATTAGACTGAGAGTTTCAAATGTAATTGGAAAAAATGTATAGAATTAAAAAAAATTAATTTGTGAAAAATTGACTTTTCTGGACCATGGTAGATATCTTTATTTATCCTCATCATCTTTCATATGCTTTAGTAAAGTATGATGGTTGCATTAATGTAGGACTTACCCATTTTGTGTTGGGTTTATTTCTAGAGATTATTATCATTCCTCTTGTGGATGTGTAGAGCTAGTTTTTGAAGGATAGGTGAAATTTGGATTTGGGGAACAAAAATAGCACATTTGCGGGCTTAGTGAAGAAAATAAGCATGTAATGTCTGGGAGAAGGTATAAGGGTTAATTATTGGGCAGTAAAAACTTTATGGGTGGCTCTCTATTATGTGTAGGATAAGTTTTACTAACAATACTTGCCTTACCTCCTTCAATGGCAGGCAACCCACTCTAGTATTCTTGACTGGAAAATTTCTCGGACAGAGGAGCCTGGCGGGCTACAGTCCATGGGATCACAAAGAGTCACGACTAAGTGACTAAAACTTTCACTTTACCTCCTTTAAAGGATTGTTACAAAGGTTCTTAAAATGTGTGAGGTGTATAAAAATTAGTCTAGTCCAACGCAAACAGACTTGTTGAGGACTATTTAAATGTTAGATGAGCACATTCTGACACCTTGTGGTCATTTAAGGGTATGTGTGATGTTGGAATTCCATTGGTTGAACTGAAAGTATATGGATTGTCCACAAAGTCATATTTAGAGCTAAAAGGAAGGACCTTACAGATAATCTAATCTAATCTAATTTACACACGAGGAAAGTGAGTCCCAGAGAGTGGGTTGTCTCTGTTCTATCTCACACAGCTTCTTAGGAACAGAGCTGGGATCATTTTTTTTTTCCTGACCCTTTGCCTGTTGCTCTTTTTACTATAATTTGTCCCATTTGCTGACTTTTTACAGTTATAGGAGAAAAGAACTCAAAATTATCATAGTTTTAAATTCCTGGGAAATTTCACTATATAATTTTAATATCATCTCTGAAGAATTTAAATCACTTACGTGTGTATGTGTCAGGGTGATGGTGGTGTTTTTTAATGGGTGGAAGGGAGGAATAGGGCTGATTTCTGTGTGTTTCTCAAGCTGGCCAAACTCTGAGCCCTAAAAAACTTATCATTCTGGCTCAGTATGGTGGATCTACACAACAGTTTGAATTTCAGGGACCTAAAGTATTTTCTAAGCTATTCATGGGATTTTCTTAATAGCCCAAAGAGATCTGTATCTTCCAGGAATGGGTCTGTCTTTCTACACCTGCTGCCCCAAGTCATTGGAAGTGTAGCCTCAGCCTGAACATAGTGATGGATTCAGAGCATAGCAGCTGGGGCCATCGGTCCTTTTTACTGTCTGGGGATGAGAATCTGAATGGTGTATTTTCATGATCACCAGAGGGCTTCCATTGCTTTGCACAGATGTACTTCTCCACACAATTCAAGGAGCAACTGCCCCCATGGTTCCTATGGACCTCTTTTCTGAGAAGAACTCAGAAGGGGGAGATTAGTGGGATGACCTACAGCCCTATGACCTGTTGTCATTGATCTTGGGACCACAACTGGCATTCATCCTCTCCCTCCTCCACTCTGCATTCTAAATTCACCTCATACTCAGCTGTCTATCCTCAGCAGGTCTGGTGGCTTGCCTGGTGGTGTGACCCAAACCTTTATGCCTGAATGCTTTGAACCCTTGGAAATCACACTCTTCTCAGTCTGGCCTTGCTGCATTTGTCCATTCACAGTCAGAACGGGGCAAGAGTACCCAAGTGGGTCTCCACACCTAATTCCTCCTGGACCCTTGGTGGAAAAGCAGTCCTCCGTCTTTCTGCTGATGAGGGTCAATTATTCTTACCATCATCATGACTTGTCTTCTTGCCTGCTAGTTCTTTGGCACACGGACTTCAGCATACTGACTTATAGTTCCATCAGCTCTGACTTAAAGTTTAATGGGACCCTTATTGTATCCCTGGAAGGATTATGCCCCCTTTGGGGAACAAGATCTACAATGCGGTGGACCTCAGAGATGAGGGAACAGAAAGTGTAAAATCCCTGGATGGTCAATAGGGGTGCTGTTAAGTGGGACCACGACTGCTTCTGCTACTCAGTTCTCAGACCTCTGTGTTCTTCCTGGTGAAGATACAGCACCATATTGAGGCCTTTAATACATACACTACATCTCTCAGGATGGCACTGCATCCTTTCAGAGTGTTGTCCCCAAGCTAGTGCTTCAGCTGTGCCTTTAGAAAGCCAACCGAGGACTCTGTGAAGTTGGCTTCTTTTGACTGGGGTCCTATGTTACATATTGACTTTCTTAGTTCTGTTTATGTACTAAAACTAATTTTTGACTTATTTTATTTGTTCCAAGGGCCAGGAGAGGGAGGAGAGAGGCCATGCTGGTTCATGGGAAGAATTTGGACTGTATTCAACACTGTTAAAGATCCTTAAGAAATTGGGTAAACCACATATAGAAACTGTGGAAGAATACTTCAGCTCTCTGAATGGTTAAGGGGATGTTCTTTCCATTTAAATTATAAAGAATTACTTTTGAAAAAACTTATAGTTGTTTTGTTATTTGTGTACACTTTTGAATAAATTGAATCAGTTCAGATTAAGATAACTCAGATATCTAAATGACTGAACTCGATTACCCAGAAAGAAGCATTTCAGTTACTTATTCTCAATAGCAAATTAAAAAAATGTTGTTTTCTGCTTCATTTTGCCTATATTTGATTATTTCAAATTGGTCCTAAAATGGCTATATGAAAAATAACTACACTTTACATAGAAATATAGTCCTTTTATTTCTACTTAATTTTAGTAGAACAAATAAGTTTGTTCTTCTTCAAATTCTTTATGATGTGATATATTTGAATAGTGGAGTAGGAATCAGAATATGTAGGTTCTGTTCTGAGTTCTACCTCTTCCTGCCAGTAATATGATGCATCACAACTCAGTTTGTCTAATACCAATTTCAATTTAATAATACCAATTGAAAGAGCTTGAGGCTGACCGTAAGCTTGATATGTGCAAAGAGTGTGATGTATATTAAAAACAAACAAACAAAAAAAAACCTCTAATATTATCACAGGCTAGGCTGATGAGAATAAGTATCTAGAAGAAAAAAGAGGGTAGTCATCCTTTTCTGATCTGCACAGTTAAGACTTCAACTGGAATAGTATGTTCATTTCATGGCACCACATTTTGGATAGGTTATTGAGAAGATGACCAGCATCTGGTACAGTGGCTTTCAAAACTTTTTTGATGACTTATAATATGAAATATGTTTTACATGACAACCCACAATGTGTGTCTATGTGTTGTGTGTCTGTGTAGCGTAAAAGTGTCATAAAACATTTATTACATGTGACACACTCTGATATTTCTATTCTACTAAGTTGCATTATGTTCTGAATCATTTTTAAATAATTTGTACCGTGAAGCAAGTCAGGAGCACGTCCCCATATTTTGGAAAACACTAATCTGAAACATTTATTTCATTATACTAATTAATGGTTCTTATCACCATCATCATTAGTTGGCACTCTAAAACACCTTAGTTTAATATGCAATAGATTTTCTAATGGTAGTGCATGCTGTTTCATATAAACATATATTTATACAAAAAAATAGTCATTCTACCTATCAGAGAAATGCAGGAGACTGGCTACATATACGATTAAAATTACTTTAGCAAGAGCTGATCCATGTGGAATCACTGCTTAAAATGAAAAGGAAAGAAAGAAATTGTTATGATAACTGTGTTTTAACTTTATGTATCAATGACATATTTGTCAATCATATTGTTTTCCCATAAAGGAATAGAGAAAAAAATCAGATATGTCTAAAGAAATCAGAAATGTCATTTTAAGCAAATAAAAAAAACCTGAGAATAGATTGCACAGTCTATGAAAACAAGTACAAATTAAATACCTACTGAGTGCCTGGCTCCCCTATTTCATCTGCCTCCTGTGCTTAGTCAAAGAACCTCTCTGCTGCATTGTGAAGAATCTGAATTTCTGGCTCAGTATGACGCTTGCAGTTTATTTGGTTGAAAGAAGAGTAGCCATACTTTGCTAATTAAATGATGCATTTATTGTTTTGATTTGTGTGGTACTTTCTAAAAGGGATTTGATTAGAGGACTATTTGTGAATTTTAGAAGTCCATATTCCCTATATCCCATTTGATGTATCGTTTAGGTATAGCATATGCTATATCAGAATTTTTCCAGACTTTTCTCTCTAGAACAACAGTCTCATTTCTCATCATGCCTGGAATTAAAAAGAAAAAGAAATTATTGTTGGTATAAACTGAATAAAAGAACAACAAGTGATATCACCATATTACTCATTCATTTCTTAAATCTGACAACCTGAATTTACTGCCCCTTTATCCCTCCTCCTATCTGTCCCTTCACTGGTGCAGGATAGGGTGGCCTAACCAACTAGAGCTGAAAAATGCCCCAAGGTTCATGTCACCGATAGAAAGGGAAAGTGGCCTGGTAAAAATGGCACAGACTGTGAAAAGCAAGTATAGTAAAATGGTTAATTTTAATACCTAGATGATGGGTGTGTTCAATATGCAATTCTTCCAATTTTTCTGTACATGTAAAAATTTTCATGATAAAATGTTAGTAACAAAAGAAAAGTCGCTTAGGTAAGATTAGGCCTGAGAATTGACCACGAAATGATAATGTGGAGGTAATCAGAGATGTCAGCAAGAGAAGTTTTTGGTGGAGTGGTGAGGATGCAGACCTGGTTGGAATGGATTTGAGAGACAGGGGAGGAAAAGAACTAGAGACTGTGAGTTTGAGTCACTCTTTTGAGGAGCTTTACTATAAAGGGACAGCAAATTTACTGTAAATAAAGTAGCAGTGGGAGGGGACTGAGGGAAAGAGATGATGAGAGAAATGACATGTGCTTGTATGCAAATAGGAATGTCCTCCTCAAGGACAAGAGGGTGTCCTTGAGTTGGTGATGGGTAGAATTTTGTGCACAGGTAGAGGAGTTGGCCTTAACATGGTAGCAATGGGCAGGAGTGCAGAGATGACTACAGATGCAGGTAGAAGGGGGAACTAGCACTGGGAGCTGGTGGAATTTCTTTTTTGACCTTTGGTATTTTCTTAGTGAAAGAAGAAATGAGATCACCTGGGTGTGAGGCTGCGGAAAAATTTTAGGGCTTTGAGGGGACAGGAAAATATATTAGACTGTATTCTAGGAGAATGGGAGAGTAAATGGACTAGGGAAATGGAATAGTATATTTTTTAGGAAACAAGTCCAGGAAATTGAGTTTCTGGGTCAAAAATTACATGCGCATTTTTTTCTCTTGATAGATATTGACAACTTAACACTATAAAAGTTAAACCCATTTGTACACCTACAACTGATATATGAGCTTATCTGTTCACCTGTTTCTTTGGCAACACAGTATGTTATCAAACATTTTGGTTTCTTTCAGTATGACAGTTGAAAACCCATATTAGTGTACTTTTATTTATATATCTCTTCTTATGCCTGAAGTAAGCATCTTTTCATATGATTAAAAAGTGAGAGGATTTTTCCAGGAAACTACCTCTCAATCTCAAGAGGTAAATAATTCTCTTTCATCTCTATGACTAAACCTATACTGAGCCCCAGAGCCCCAGACCACAGAAGCTTAGGGGCAGAAAAGATCTTAAAAGAGGTTTGGAGTTTTGTCCAAGCTCACAAGAAACAAGTGAGGGTTAGACTAAGGACCATAAGCCAGGATTTCCAGTGTCCTGGCCAGGACTCAAGTTCTGTGGTCTTGGAGAAGACAAGTGATGAAGCATTCATACACGAGCTTTTGGAGGATGAATCAGTCCATGTGTTTGTGATGGATGAGGATGGCTGAGGAGCAGTGGTCTGCTCATAGCCAGCATTTAGCAAACATGCAGAAGGAAAAGAAGGGAGACCTTTGCAGAACACAGCAGTGGCCTTCTGGCTCATAGAAGCCTGAATTAAGTGGTCTAATAGGTTCCAGGAGAGAAAGCCAAGACTGAAGGAAAAACTTGCAGAAGTGCACAGGACTGCTGTGTCTGACTATGTAATCTACGTGTTGCACAGAGGACCCTGGTGGGTGAGAGCTGGCAGGAAGGCCAGATGAGTCTCAGATTCCCTTTGCTGTGTCATGAGCCCACAGGCTATGCAAACCCAGAGAGGATTTGCATTTCTCCTCTGTCCAGCCGGAGGGAGCTTTACCAAGTTACCCCAGAGAGATTTCTTTTCCACATCCATCTGTCCTGAGGGGGTGCCTTTCTCTAATTTGAATAAAAAGGCTGTGCAGCAAAGTGTCCCTGACAATGGCTGTGGGCCCTCACACACCATCCCAGGCCCTTAAGTTCCAAGAATTGTGTGGAAACAGTGGAGTCAGGGCTAGCAGTTACACAGCTGTGGAAGGAGTTAAGAGGGAGGAGACTGAGTAGAGATAGGTTTAGGGAGATAAGGACATAACTTGGAATTATACAAGGAGCTGAAAATGTATTTTTTCCATAGCCAAAATGCTAAATGTTAATAAAATTAATGTAATGTACTCCATATCCAGCAGAATAATTTACAGAATTATGTATTTTATGTAATTTATGTAAATACATAATTATGTAAATTATGTATTTGCAAGATTATGAGGAACTATTCACATTGAATGTGTGCTGTCATTAACATGGAACATTAATAATAGACTCTATTTTGATATAGAGATTACCATGGATCCTGCCTAAGGATAATATGCAAATTGTGAAGTATTCCATATTTTTAATCTCATAATAGCCTATAATGGAATATAATCTGCAAAAAACTGGCTCACTATACTGTATACTTGAAACTAACACAATATTTTAAATCAGCTATATTTTAAAGGAAAAAAAAGAAGATTCCATTTGGTTTCTCATCTGCCTTGCTGTAGTACAGGTTAGGAAGCCTTTTCATCAGAAGATAAGAAAGTCAGTGCCAGGGAGGAACTAAGACTAACACAAATGATATTATATATTCATATATAATATATTATAATTATTCTGCTATATATCTATTATTCACTTTGTAAGAAATTGAATCATTTTTGCATACATGTTGCATTGTATGCAACATATGTCTCCAACAAATATTCATTTTCTTAATACAGCTTTTCAGGTGTTGGCTCCTCATTTGAGATAAACAGAATTCCCACTAGCATTTGAACAATAAAAACCAAAGGGACTAGCTTTAAAGAAAGCTGTACCCTTGTAAATTATGTGTCTGGACTAATATCCTTTATCACCAAAACAAGTGCCTCAAATTACAATTAAAGTCATATAGCCATGTTCATATGATCTGCTTAAGAAGGAGGATTTTGTGTGTGCCAAGCAAAAATAGTCAAAGAAAATAAAGCAGCAATCCTTAAAGAGAATATTCATCTTAAAGACATGGAAGATTATAGTACTTAATTTATGAGCAAATGATTATCTAATTTATTGTATTTTATAGACAGTGCTGATAGCCAATACACAGGCAAAGACAGAATCATATAGTATGTGAAAGAAGCCCTAGTCCATATTTTCTTTTGAAATAACTGTAATCTCACCGAATATGAATATTGTATTGAGTTACCTGAGTACTTTGATGGAAATCCGCTTTGCTGATGACTGTTTTCCTTTGGTTTGGCTGGTGATTGATTCAATTTTATGGGTGCTGCAAAATATGAGACGGTTAACTGTCTTGAAAACGTCTAACAGTGAAAAATAATTACCCTTGTATACAATTTTACTTCCCCTGTGGCTAATGTAACTTTTCAAGCCTACCAGTTGTTCAGTTAACTTTTACTCACCTGAATAAATCATGTTCGAATGAAGCAGACATTCCATTAAAAGTACAAAAATGAAAAGAAAGAACATCGCAACTTTGTTCATTATCTAAATATTTTAACTTTTTCGTTACATGAAGAAAAGGAAGAGTTAAGTCTAATTATCTGTCTTTTCTCTGGCCTTTGAACCGAAATCCTCTGCCGGCTTGACAACTCTGAAGAGAAGCCAGTAATATGAAGTCACACAAATCATCATAATGGTATTACCCTCACAGAATCAAGCCAGCCAATGGGGTGACTAAGAGAATGAAGGGGCGGGGCTAGAGGGCTGCTTAGAGTGGAGTGTAGTCCTGAGAGTGTAGGCATAGGGGTGAATTAAGACTAGATCTCTGCCCTCAGGGAGATTGTAGTTTAGTAACAGAAAGCAGACAAGATATTTATGACAATTCAGGATGACACTAATCACACAAATAAAATAGAGGAGACAGTAGAATATAAACAGGAGGGATTTGGTTATCAAAATGCCTGGACCCAATCCTGTTCTTTCATTAGTTGTTGATGTAGAGCAAACTACTTGATCTCTGAAACTGTTTCCTTATCGTAAAAATGGGGGTAAAAATAACACCTCTTTCACAGAGTTATTGTGATGGTTAAATAAGATCATCAGTGTAAAGTTCACGGTAGTGTCTGACACCACAGATTTACATCTGTAGTAAATCAACAGCTCAGTATACCTCTAACCTTTGGGATACTATTCAGAGACCCAAACCTAAGTTGCTGCCTCCCAGAGTTTCCTTTATGGAGACAAATTGGATAATTGCAAACCCCATCTAGTAGTTACCTAATATCCCTAAGCAGTTGATTATGGCAGGTTTTTGCTTTATTCCTGTAAGACTCCTTTCTTGTCTTTCTCCCATCATTCTGTGATTGCAAATGATCTTGTGGGGCCTTGGCCCCACTCTGTCTCTCCTGAGTTCTCTGAATTTCATTTCTGACTCAGTCCCTCCATATTGGTTTGTCTTTGGACCCTGATGTTTGCTCTCTTTTGTTTTAGTTCTGGACAGTTAGTCTGTCCACGGCACTGAAGCTTTAATCAGTGTGTAAGCCAGGATTCTACTACAGAAGCAGAACCAGTAGGAGATATATATAGCACATATATCATATACACACAAGTATCTTATATCTGTGTATATATATATATATATATATATATATAAAACACACATACATATATATCTCCTATGATATCTATCTCTATCTATCTATCTATCTATCTATCTATCCATCCTTCTATTTATCAAGGAATTGGCTTATACAGTTTTGGAGACTGGTTAGCCAAGTTTGGGCATGCTGACAGGCTAGAAAATCTTGGGCAGGAGCTGATACTGCAATCCATAGGCAGATGTCCTTCTTCAGAAAAATCTCAGTTGTGCTCTTAAAGTCTCTCAGCTGATTGGATGAGGCCCACCTACATGATTGAGGATAATCTCCTTTACTTAAGATGAACTGATGGTAAAGGTTAACATCATCTACAAAATATCTGCACAGTAGCACCTCAAGAAGTGTTTGATCAGATAACTCTACTATAGACTAGCCATGTGGCCACACATAAAGCAAACTGGACATCACACTCAGTTTCTCTGAATTCCTTTAAGCTTTAGTGAACATCTAGTGCCCCTGAGACTTGGTCCTTCCATTGTCAACCCACTCCAGTATTCTTGCCTGGAGAATCCCATGGACAGAGGAACCTGCCAGGCTAAAGTCCATGAGGTCACAAAGGGTCAGACACAAATGAGCATCAGTTATTCTCTATTCTTGGCTTTAATATACCACGTACCCAGTCCAGCTGGCTACTGCTACCCACCCACAAGGATGTGGCTCTTCCTGAATGAACTTGACAGAGGTGTAGAGACAAGTATAGGTTAGAGGGCCATTTAATTCCATCCCTTCATCTTCTAATCCCTCTGGAAACCCTCAGTAAATAATTAGGCTTGAGATAAAGTAATTCATGCTATATTGGTGATTTATTAAACAGCACATTTCAGGTGATAGTATGTTGAGAATCTTCCAGTCTAGTGATTTCTAAACATCTTAATCCCTTAAGGAACTTTAAAAATCCCAGTTCTTAGGTATCAAGCCCCAAGATCTACTAATTCTGTGTTAGGGAGATACTGCATATTTCCATTTGAAAATATTTTTCCTGGTGATTTTGATGCACAGGCAGTTTGGAAACTGTTGAAATGCTCTAGTCCTCTTGTGTGACTGATGAAGAAATTATTTTCATAATCTTTCAGTGGATCTATAAACTTACCCATCTTGTCTTTCAAAGTGCTTCTCTTATTTCTAAGAAAGGGTGCCCTTTGGGGTTGATTCTCTTTCATAACATTATACATCTTTCCTTCCTGTCACTCTTTCCAATTGGGGTACCACTTCCCATAAACAGGCTTAGCCTCAGTCCAATATCTCTTCCTTCTTCTATCTCTCCATCAATTGCCTGGCACCACCATACATCCATCCAGTTACTCAGGTCAATAACTAATCTAATAACTAATAACTCATTCTAAATGACTTTTTCCCTTACCTGGACTTTCTTTCTCTGTTATAGCAGCAATAATATACCCTTTTGACTTCACCTCCAAAATACATCCTGACTTTTATCCCTTTTCACCATCTCCTCTGCTTCTACCTGAATCAAGCCATCATCATATTTTGCCTGGACTCCTCTTCTACAAAACACTCTTCACAAATCTCTCTGCTTTTACAACTTGCCAACATACAGTCTGTTCTCAAAACAGTAGCCAAAATTAAAATTTTAAAATATAAATTATATCATGTAATTTCCCTGCTTAAGTCCCTGCAATAGCTTTCCATTGCAATTAGCTCTCCACATTTATTACCATTTCCAATAGGACCCTGTGTGATCTGACGTTTGTCAATCTTTATGGCCTCACCTCCTACCTATTTCCATGTTTTTGTCTCTGTACATGTCAGGCTTATTCAGTCCTAGGACCTTTATGTTAGTTGTTCTGTCAGCTCAGGAAGCACTTCTACCTTTAGTTTCTTGGTTTCCTCCTGATCAGTCAGATCATGCAAGTGTCAGTCTCTCAGACTGGTCTTTCCTGAGGACCTAAGATACTCTATCATGTAACTCTGTTTTAATTTCTTGTAGCACTCATCATTATCTTACAGTCTTATTATGTGTTTGATTTCTCATATTGGTTTGTTTTCTGTCTGAAACTTTTAAGCTCTTTTAAAGCATAGACCTCGTCTGTCTTATTCACTGTTGTACCACAGCATCTAGTACAATGCTTGGCTTTTTCCTCTTTTCCCCTTGATTTGCTATATAGTGTCCAGAAGTATTTCTGATCATCATAAGTAACACTGGACTGTGGTATCAGCTCCTGCCCAAGAATTTCCAGCATTCAGCATGCTCTACAGATTGTAGACTTGCCTAGCTAGTCTCCACAACACTATTACATCAAAGCCAAGATTAGAGTTTCTTATTTGATATTTTTATTAAACAGCAAACCCTACTATCACAAATGTTTTTAAAAATAATTTTAACTCAGAGTCTTAAAGTTAACAAAGTGCTATGGCTTCCATTAGTTCTTTTACTTGTTCTTTACAAATATTCTGTGTAGTAGGTGGTATTATCTCCAATTTATAGATGAAGAAATAATTGTTAATGTAATTTCTGTGTTCATTCAGACATTTATAATGTGTTAGCTGGCACAAGGGATAGAAATGCAGTAATCTAGAAAGTTCTAGAATGAACACTGGTCTTTAGCCTCCAAATCCTCTTGTCTGACCTCTACATTGGAACACTCTGTTGAATATATGAATCATTAAAATAGGACAGGTCATGTGTTTCAAAAAACTAAAATAAAAAATATTGTATATATTTGCAGTATGTCTATGAAGTCATTGTTGATCTCTTCTAGGTAGACTTTATAATGTTGATTTTAAAAAAATCTCATTTCTTGATGTTGGGGTCCAGATAAATTTTAATTTTGGTGTAATATAGAAAATGATTCCTCTTTCTGTCAGAATGTGAGATTCTTTTGGTATTTAGACAGTTGGAAACTATAAAATTAATGATTTTATAATGTATATTAAACAATTAAATATTATTTTCACAAAAAATGTATTCCAAGTATGCTGATATAAAAAACTTTTCTGAGGGAGAAATAAAAGAAGTGACACTAGTCTTCTTTGTGTCCTTCAGCTAAAATCAAGACTATTTTAATGAGTTTGTAGCACTCCTCTCTGAAAGGCAATCTGCAATGGAGGATAGTTAGAAAGGTGAAGAGTTTTGAAATTTCAATTGTATGAGGAGTAGGTCATGAAATTTCCATGTTTTATCTGGAGAAGGGCAGAAGAGAGCTATCTGAAGAGAGCTATCTCAGGTTCATCACCAAGGCTTATCCTCTTTTGCTCATTTGTACTCTCTGGCTTTCTACCTAGTTTTGAGTCATTAATGCTTCCTATTGGGTTAAAGATAAACTCAAATTCTGGGCCTTTTTTTCTCCTTATAATCCAAGCTTCTGAATTCAGATGGAAATCACACTTCAGTTCACATTCTTGGCAGAAAAGTCAAGTTTCTTAGGTGACCTTCTGTGATGGTATTTATGCTGTACCGACACCAGTACAATCTCTGCTAAAGGCTGTGTACTGATAGATGCAAAAAGGCTGGAAAAATCCATGGGCTTTCTTTTTATGCAAAGAAAATTAGTTAAATGCATTATATTCTCAGGTTCCTTGGGCATTGCATTGCAAACACTATCATCTTCTCTTTTATCTCCTGATTTAAAAGAAATTGGTGATTTTTCATAGCAGTTTCAGGCATGGAAACATCAACAGCTCAGGATACCAGTCTTGGTGTAATGTGGTTCCAATTCTGCCAGTTCTTCTGCCAGAGACTGTTCCTTGTTTTCCCACTGAAATGGGTCCTGAGGATCTCACCTTGCTGTTGGAGTGGCGAGCATAGCTCTGTTGTTGCATCTGTTTAGTGTCTGCTGTGGTTCAGCACTGCTGTTCTCCTTTTCCCAAATGGGGACCCAAAGTCTCACATACACAGTGTGTTAATGACCTGCCTTAAGAATCCAGAGTCCTACCTACTGTATAGCACAGGGAATTCTACTCAATACTCTGTAATGGCCTATATGGGAAAAGAATCTAACAAAGACTGGATATATGTATATGTAAAACTGATTCACTTTACTGTACACCTGAAACTAACACAACATTGTAAATCAATTATACTCCATCTATGTCCATCTCTAATGTTGGCCTGTAATTTTCTTTTTTGTGTGATATCTTTGTCTGGTTTTGGTATCAAGGTGATGGTAGCCTCTGAAAGAATCCAGAGTCCTAATTTAGTAGCTTTGAGGAGTCTCCCTAAACAGTTTATTTCATTTCCAATATTTTATCTCAGTTGGACTGCATTTTTATCAAGAAATCATTTGTGTGTGTCTGTGTTAGTTGTTGAACCTTGTCCGACTCTTTGCAACCCCATGGACTGTAGCCCTCCAGGCTCCTCTGTCCATGGAATTTTCAGTCAAGAATGCTGGAGTGGGTTGCCATTTCCTTATCTAGGGGATCTTCCTGAACCAGGGATTGAACCCGGGTCTCCTGTGTTTCCTGCATTGCAGGCAGATTCTTTACTGTCTGAGCCACCAGGGAAGACCTAATAATTTAGATCAGGCCTAAACTAAAGTCATTCCTTTGTATAAATATTCTTCTCTGAACTCTCCAATGAAAATATTTATACATTATTTGGAAATGGTAACACTCACTTTAGAACTTAAGATAAAAATCACAATTCTCCCTTTTCCTGGTATCCTTTACCAGAGTTGCTATCACCAACTATACTAACATTTCAAAAGACATTGGGGTAGCTGGGCCTCAGAAGTTATTTTTGTTGTTTGAAAAGAAATTCCTCATCAATCATTCACTAAATGGTTTTTACAATCATGGAAGATTGTTGCCTAGACACATTGTTTTGTTGAGAGTTACAAAGTGGTGGGTTTTTTTCCTACTTCTTTCATTTCTTCTGCATGTACTAGTTGGAAATTTAAAGTGCTTCCACTTAGCTACTTGACTATGTTGAAATATAGCCTGCACAGGAAAGTTGAGGTAAATGCCTGAGTATTTCCCTTTACTTAACAATTTTCAAAATATGGGGTTGTTACCCTACTAACTACCAATGGTGATCAATACTTTGATGGGGGAGTTAAGTATGATTTTTATATATTTAATGCATTGCAGTAATTGCAGGTGCTTTTTGATGCTCCATAGGAATCCCTTAATGTTGGCTCCTAAGTAGGACTGGAAGTTCCCATTAGGTGACCAAACTGGCAGGTCAAATCAAGAGCCATTGCACTGAGATGCCTGGAAGAAAAGAGGGCTGTTTGCTGAGGGCCAACTCTACTTATTTGGCCTAAAGTAATGTGTTGGACTCACAATGAAGCCATATAGTTTTCTCTCTGTGTTTTGTTATTTTTTCACATATGACTAAGTGCTTACTTGGGTGCCTATGTTAATCTTTTCATAATTACCTTTTGTTCCTTTTACCCCTTTATGTAATTTTACCACACTGGGAACCACCCTTCCCCACATCCCCACTCTGGAAGAATTTTGAATATAAGTTGTGAAAGCAGGTATCACTAATCTTCTTTCTAATTTGAAAAAGAAAGCTTCCAGTGTTTCACAGAACATATAAAATATGTGCACTCTCTCTCTATGCACACACACACACAATTTGTTGATACATTGAGGTGGTCTTTGGCAAAAGAGCTGCTAAATTTGGCTTGCTAGCCTGCCATATATACAGTGGGTAAGAAGTCAATGAACCAAGGGACTTCCCTGGTGGCTAAGACTCTGTGCTCCCAATGCAGGGGGCCCAGGTTTGATCCCTTGTCAGGGAACTAGATCCCACATGCCCCAACTAAAGATCCATCATGCTGCAACTAAGACCTGGTACAGCCAAATAAATAAATATTAAAAAAGAAGTCAATGAGCCAAATGGATGCACAGAGTCTTACATACAAGGACAGCAGAAGCAAGATCAGAAGATCAGCATGGTGTCAGCTCCTCATGTCCCTCGTCCCACAAAATGACAATGAACGACAGGGACAAGATGACAGGTGAAGTGAGCAGCAAGTCACTCTATCATGGAGGAGCTATTTTCATATTACATCTAATTTGTTTTATAGCTTGAAGTGGAACCCTAATGGAGGAAGCAAGACAGAAAATCCCATGCCTCACTAGAATGAGGGAGGCTGCCTCCTGGCAGCCCTCCAAAAGACAGCGAGGAACAGTCCTCACAAGGCTGCTTGTCTCAACATGTTCGAGGGAGGAACACAGAGCATTTCACCAGGACTTAGGTCAACTTGCTGTTGGTTGGGGCTTCCCTTTGTGGAGAGGTGGCAGATTGGTAGCACATCTGAGCAGAGCCATTCCCTTACAAACATGAACAAATCCTGAAAATTAAGGGAGACTTTTAACTGTATTAATACACTATAATAGAAATATGTTTTATTATTACAATAAAGTTGTACTAATATGACAAGCTGAAATCAGATTTTCAGGAGAAATATCAATAACCTCAGATATGCAGATGACACCACCCTTATGGCAGAAAGCAAATAGGAACTAAAGAGCCTCTTGGTGAAAGAGAAAAGTGAAAAAGCTGGCTTAAAACTCATCATTCAGAAAACTATGATCATGGCATCTGGTCCCATCACTTCATGGAAAATAGATTGGGAAACAATGGAAACAGTGACAGACTTTATTTTGGGGGGCTCCAAAATCACTGCAGATGGTGATTGCAGCCATGAAATTAAAAGATGCTTGCTCCTTGATAGAAATGCTATGACCAACATAGATAGCATATTAAAAAGCAGAGACATTATGTTGGCAACAAAGGTCCATAGAGTTAAAGCTATGGTTTTTCCAGTAGTCATGTATGGATGTGAGAACTGGGCCATAAAGAAGGCTGAGCACCAAAGAATTGATGCTTTTGAGCTGTGGTGTTGGAGAAGAGTGTCCCTTGGACTGCAAGGAGATGAAACCAGTCCATCTTAAAGAAAATCAATCTTGAATATTCATTGGAAAGACTGATGCTAAAGCTGAAACTCCAATACTTTGGCCACCTGACTAATTAGAAAAGGCCCTGATGCTGGGAAAGATTGAAGGCTGGAGAAGGGGACGACAGAGGATGAGATGGTTTGATGGCATTGCCGAATCAATGGACATGAATTTGAGCAAGGTCTCGGAGGTGGTGAAGGACAGGAAAGCCTGGCATGCTGCAGTCTATGGGGTCTCAACGAGTGGGACACGCCTGAGCAACTAAACAATACTTAATGAGTCAATTATATTGTGTTCCTTAGAAATCCTTCAGTTAAGTTCAGTTCAGTCGCTCAGTCATGTCCGACTCTGCGACCCCATGAATCGCAGCACGCCAGGCCTCCCTGTCCATCACCACCTCCTGGAGTTCACTCAGACTCACATCCATCGACTCAGTGATGCCATTCATCCATCTCATCCTCTGTCGTCCCCTTCTTCTCCTGCCCTCAATCCCTCCCAGAATCAGAGTCTTTTCCAATTAGTCAACTCTTTGCATGATGTGGCCAAAGTACTGGAGTTTCAGCTTCAGCATCATTCCCTCCAAAGAAATCCCAGGGCTGATCTCCTTCAGAATGGACTGGTTGGATCTCCTCTCCAACACCACAGTTCAAAAGCCTCAATTCTTCAGCTCTCAGCTTTCTTCACAGTCCAACTCTCACATCCATACATGACCACTGGAAAAACCATAGCCTTGACTAGACGGACCTTTGTTGGCAAAGTAATGTCTTTGTTTTTTAATATGCTGTCTAGGTTGGTCATAACTTTCCTTCCAAGGAGTAAGCGTCTTTTAATTTCATGGCTGCAATCACCATCTGATTTTGGAGCCCCCCAAAATAAAGTCTGACACTGTTTCCACATCTATTTGCCATGAAGTGATGGGACCAGATGCCATGATCTTTGTTTTCTGAATGTTGAACTTTAAGCCAAGTTTTTCACTCTCCTTTTTCACTTTCATCAAGAGGCTTTTTAGTTCCTCTTCACTTTCTGCCATAAGCGTGGTATCATCTGCATATCTGAGGTTATTGATATTTCTCCCGGCAATCTTGATTCCAGCTTGTGTTTCTTCTAGTCCAGAGTTTCTCATGATGTACTCTGCATAGAAGTTCAATAAGCAGGGTGACAATATACAGCCTTGACGTACTCCTTTTCCTATTTGGAACCAGTCTGTTGTTCCATGTCCAGTTCTAACTGCTGCTTCCTGACCTGCATACAGATTTCTCAAGAAGCAGGTCAGGTGGTCTGGTATTCCCATCTCTTTCAGAATTTTCCACAGTTTATTGTGATCCACACAGTCAGAGGCTTTGCATAGTCAATAAAGCAGAAATAGATGTTTTTCTGGAACTCTCTTGCTTTTTCCATGATCCAGCAGATGTTGGCATTTTGATCTCTGGTTCCTCTGTCTTTTCTAAAACCAGCTTGAACATCTGGAAGTTCACGGTTCACATATTGCTGAAACCTGGCTTGGAGAATTTTGAGCATTACTTTACTAGCATGTGAGATGAGTGCAATTGTGTGGTAGTTGGAGCATTCTTTGGCATTGCTTTTCTTTGGGATTGGAATGAAAACTGACCTTTTCCAGTCCTGTGGCCACTGCTGAGTTTTCCAAATTTGCTGGCATATTGAGTGCAGCACTTTCACAGCATCATCTTTCAGGATTTGAAAGAGCTCCACTGGAATTCCATCACCTCCACTAGCTTTTTTCGTAGTGATGCTTTCTAAGGCCCACTTGACTTCACATTCCAGGATGTCTGGCTCTAGGTGAGTGATTATCTTGGTCGTGAAGATCTTTTTTGTACAGTTCTTCTGTGTATTCTTGCCACCTCTTCTTAATATCTTCTGCTTTTGTTAGGTCCATACCATTTCTGTCCTTTAGTGAGCCCATCTTTGCATGAAATGTTCCCTTGGTGTCTCAACGAAATCCTTCAGTCTTGGTAAATCAGGATTTTACCACTAGATGGCGCATGGCAAATATTCATCATTCAGTTGGTTAGTATGGAGGGACTATAAACTTAATTCTCATTAGTTCTAAAACATGTATATATTTCAGCTTCCCTGGTGGCTTAGACGGTTAAGACTCTGCCTGTAATAACTTTAAATATAATTATTGTGCAATAACTATTTTTGTTAAAGCATTTTATTCTTTATTTTCTGAAATTTAGAGCAAAGAACAACACAGTAAACATCTGCATGTACTTAATCTAGATTTACCAATTACTTGTTGTTGTTTAGTCACTGGGTCGTGTCTGACTCTTTGAGACCCCATGGACTATAGTCCACCAGGCTCCTCTGTCCATGGGATTTCCCAGGCAAGAATACTGGAGTGGGTAGCCATTTCCTTCTCCAGCGGATCTTCCTGACCCAGGCATTGAACTCACGTCTTCTGCCTTGGCAAGCGTATTCTTTACCACTGAGCCACCAGCGTATTGCTAATTTGTTCTGTCTATCCTTTCTTTGATTTTTTTCTAAAGCATTTTAGAGTAATTTGTAGATATCATGGCACTTCACCTCTGAATACTTGAACATGTGTCTCATGAGAACAAATCCGTTATCCCACATTATCATACCAACTATTATATTGATCTAATATTACCTAATATCTAACCTATATTCAAATATCCCAATTTTTCCCCCAAATGACTCATAGTATTTTCTACTGAGGATCCAATCCAGGATCACATATTGCATTTGGTTATCATAGCTCTTTTGGGGGGTCATATTTCTTAATCTTTAATCCAAACCAGTTTCCCTGCCCCTCCTTTTAAAAATGTAGCAATTCTATACAAATATGAAAATGCACATATATTTTAAAATATTTCTTATGTATTTCTTCCTCCACCACTGAATGTCCAATATTTTTAGGCAGATAATGTAACAACCTAAATTATAAATATTATCCCAAATGGATGACATTTAAAAAAAATAAAATACTTCTAAGTGCAGCAATTGTACGTGTCATGTATAATAAAAACCCATATAAAAATTTGAGGGGTAGCTCTTTGTTAGATTATGAGCTTTTTAGAAAGGTAATGGACTGTGTTTATTCATTTGTATAATTCCCAACCCCCAGTATTTTGATGCTATGATAAGAGGAATTGCTTCTTAAATTTCTCTTTCTGATCTTTCATTGTTAGTGTATAGAAATGCAACAGATTTCAGTGTATTAATTTTGTAACCTGCAACTTTACCAAGTTCATTGATGAATTCTAGCAGTTTTCTGGTAGCATCTTCAGAATTTTCTGTGTATAGTATCATGTCATCTGCAGTGATAGCTTAATTTCTTCTTTTCCAGTTTGGATTCCCTTTACTTCTTTTTCTTCTCTGATTGCTGTAGCTAGGACTTCCAGAACTATGTTGAATAAAAATGGTGCGAGTGAACATCTTTGTCTTGTTTCTGATCTTAGAGGGAAGACTTTCAGCTTTTCACCACTGAGTATGATGCTAGCTTTGTCTTAGATGGTAAAGTGTCTGTCTACAATGCGGGAGACCTGGGTTCGATCCCTGGGTTGGGAAGATTCTCTGGAGAAGGAAATGGCAACCCACTCCAGTACTCTTGCCTAGAAAATCCCATGGATGGGGGAGCCTGGTGTCCATAGGGTCACAAAGAGTGGACACGACTGAGCGACTTCACTTTCACTTTCACTTTGTCTTATAGTGTAATCTGAAGTCGGGGATCCTGAGTCTTCCAGCTCTGTTTTTCTTTTTCAAGGTTGCTATGGCTATTCAGAGTCTATTGTGTCTCCATACAAATTTTGAGACTTTTTGTTTTAGTTCTGTGAAAAATGTAGGTCTGTCTATATGGCCTTTATTATGCTGAGGTATATACCGTCTATGCCCACTTTCTGGAGAGTTTTTTTAGTCATAAACGGGTGGTGAATTTTGTCAAAAGCTTTTTCTGCATCTATTGAGATGATCATGTGGTTTTTATTCTTCAGTTTGTTGATGTGGTTGATTTGATTTGATTGATTGATTTGCAAATGTTGAAAAATCCTTGCATCCCTATGATGAATCCTACTTCATCAGGGTGGGTATATGATCCTTTTAATGTATTGCTGGATATGGATTGCTAGTATTTTGTTTACGATTTTTGCATCTATGTCCATCATTGATATTGGCCTGTGATTTCCTTTTTTTTTTTTTATGGTATCTTTGTCTGGTTTTGGTATCATAGTGATGGTGGCCTCATAAAATGAGTTTGGAAATTTTCCTTCATCTGCAACTTTTTGAAACAGTTTCAGGAGGACAGGTGTTAACTCTTCTCTAAATGTTTGATAAAATTTGCCTGTGAGGCTGTCAGGTCCTGGACTTTTGTTTGTTAGGAGGCCTTTAATCATGGTATCAATTTCAGCACTTTCATATTTTCTATTTCTTCCTGGTTCAGTCTAGGGAGACTGTACCTTTCTACCCCCAGTATTTTGAATGTGGTGAGACTCAATACATGTTTGAGGGATGAATGAATGGTTTTTCTCTCTCTTCTTTTACTGTAGTAAAATATGCACAACATAAAATGCATCATTTTAACTATCTTAAGTGAACAGTTCACTGTCATTAAGTATATTCACATTGTTGTGCATGGTTCTTTTTTAATAACCCAAGGAATATATGTTAATTATAGAAAAGTTATTAAATAGATAATCAAAAAGAAAAATGATCTAAACATCCCTCAAATTTGCCATCCATAGAAAACCCAGACATAATTATTCCTAACATTTTGGTAAATATCCTTTTAGTTTTATTTATGTATACTTATTCCTAGCCATATAAGATATAAAAATGATCATATTATATATACTGTATAGTAACCCACCCTCTTTTTCTTAACATGTAGTTAATATTTTCCATGTTAATAATAGATAAGTGGGTTGTTTTTGATCTGGTTATATTTCATCCACTATTTTTGCAATATGTACCTCCAGTAACCAAGAAGGTGGGTGGGGAGCATGGTTACAGGGCTAAGGATACGAACAAATTCTGTGCATTAATTTTTTTCTCTGAGCACAGTGGACAGCAACACTGATTTAGAGCCTGGATTTAGAGCTGTGCTGCTATTTGTAATTTGGTGATCGCAGAAAGGTTTAGGCATCTTTTGCTAACGCCCATCTTTAGGTCAGTGGTCTAGTGACAACACTGCACCAAGGGACAGGGACCAGACAAGAATAATCTCTGTCATTTGACTAGAATGTCTTTGGAATTTGAAATCTTCCCAGGGAGAACTTGTTATTGAATGCCTGCCTTGCCTTTATTGGGGAAAACGCATGCATCTTGAACAATAAAATGGTAATGCTCACCACCAGAGACCAGACCCTGTGAATGTTCTCTGATGCCTAGTAGGACCACTGCAGAGAAAAATATTAATGAGACTGTTGCTAGGAGATGGGAGAGCCAAAGACCATGGCTTGGTAGGGGTTTCACTGGAAAGCAAGGCAATTTAGGTATGTTTTAGATCAGCGGCTTCACTGTTAAATTCTGCCCTTTGTTGAGCATGGGCTTTTTAGCATGTAATGCTTAATATGATTTTATGTTTGGAGAGAAATTTTGAGGATAATGCCAAGGCATTTTTTTCCTTTCCCTCCAGCTAATCCCTGCTTCACAGCACAGCTCATTTTCCAGCAGCCGCTGCGGCTCTTCCCCCCACCCTTTCAGTGCGACAACCTCTGAGCTGGTGGAGAGGCAGAGCGAAGGCAGCTGGTAAGTAGCGGAGAAATCTTTTATAACATAGATATCCGAAACGTTTTTTTTTTTTTAATAGCAAGCGACATATTTTGATGGATCAAAATAATACAGAACTGTGGAGGAATTTCTGATTTTAATCTATGCATTGAGAAAATGGCTTAATTCAATTCTAAACATTCCACGGTCACTTTTCTAGTTTAAAGCTCGTTTCTGAAAAAGTGAATGAATTTTTAGAAGGAGGTATAGAAACTTCCCTCTTGTGATTCTGGTTAAGATAGTACCTCAAAGAGGACTCGATGAAGATGTTATTGAAATAAGAAATTGCATTTGGAATGCTATGGCAGCTTTAGGATGTTTGCATTAGATGTGATGAAATGGATGACGATTCATAATGTTCTAAGATCTGATTTCCTTTCACGGTATGGAGAGAGCATGAGAAAAATGTTATTTTGCAATGAAGAAGAGAATACCATGCCTCATTTTTTTAAATTAAGAAAATCATGTGACTGGATGTCTGTACAGGAGAGAAAATGAGAAGGAGGGCACCCTGTAATGTTCAGATTAATTGCTTCACATGAGAGATGAACGTGTGTTGAATGAGAAAGATTTAAATCTGGTTTTAGGATGAAACATCATGAAAGAGAAATAATGACTATTGTGACTGTGCCTTTATTTGGAAAATAATTAATTTGTATTTGTGGACATCAATTTCTACAGTGAAGACAATATGATCAGTGCTTCTTTCTTGGGAAAAGGATGTGAAAAAAAAGCAGATTCCTATTAACAAAGCTTTTATATTTATTTCTGAATTGTGCCTGAAAATGTTTACGCTTTAGTGTCTCCTTGTCCCTGGAAATTGCTTTCATACATACGTTTCTGCAAGAAAAAAAGAAAAAAAAAGCAGAAGTGCTGGGTCTTTTATTTCTCTGAAATTCAGATTGCTTTGTCAATAGGAAGCAAAGGAGGGAAAAAGATAGATAAGTAAATTTTTTTGAGTTAGATGCCAAAATTAGCAGTCAGGGAGGAAAAGATAAGAATGAAATAGCTTTAAATAAAGTTGATAAGAGGGGCCATTTTTTCCAAGCTGAAAATGTCTGCTGGTGGCATGTTTTGCAGGAGGTGGTGGGGAGAGTGTGATGAAGCAATAGGAGGGAGGGGGGCTTCGAACAGAGCACTGCGGCAAAGAGGATGACTGACACATCCAGGGACACGTGACCATCCTCTGCTGTAGTGAAGAAAATTTTCCAGGAGTCCATCTTGTATAAGAAATTGTGTACCTACTAACATATAAATACTACTATAATCTTTACATAACACATCTTGAGTTTATCTGGTTTGCTCCACCGTTGATAAACATGGGCAGATTTACTCTTTGCTTTTTATTGTCTCTAATCCCAGACTTTCTTTTCCATACTCTCATCCCTTTTATAGCCCTTATTAAAATCAATATCTTATTAAAATATCTTGCCATCTTTCCCCTTTATTATAAAAATTCACATATTTGTTGTAGAAAATTGGGGAAAACCTAAAGATGCCTATACAAATTACCCATAATCCTATAACCAAGAGCTAATTGCTGTTAATATAGTCAGTCCCTCTTCTCTGAAACATGCAAATCTATGCATAAAATATGTATTTATATATAAAATGAAGATCCTACACACATATCCTTTTCAATCTGCTTTAATCACTAAGCAATATATTGAGAGAAATTCTCCATATTTTAAAATATCCCACAAGAATGCGATGTTTTGTGGATGCTTAATTTTCGATCATATAAGTGTTCCACTAAATGTCCAATTATTGAAAGTTTCTACATGCAATTTTTGCTGTTATAATTTAAGGAATATTTTTCCATATAAACCTCAGTGAGCTTTTTTTTTTTTTTTCTCCTAGGATAAATTCATAGCTGTGAAAGTCCTGGATCAAATGGTATGAACCAGTTTAAGGTTTCTCCCCTACCCCGCCAACCCCATACAATATCACCTCATTGATTTATCATATGTGGTAAAAGCATTATTTTCCAGTTTATTTGCCTATTTACGTTTTATCATTTATGGTGAGTTTTCTTAAACGTGTTGTAGCTTTACATTTTTAGACATCCATAACTATCAAGCTTTGATTTTGTGATTTCTTTTATGAGTATATTCACCTGCATTTTTCCTAGTCATTTACTTGTTTCATTCTTTGCAATTAACTCTAATTCATCTAGAATTCATTTTGGCATATGATATGAAGTAGATCTAATTTTGTGTTTTTTCCAAATAGGTCACCAATTGTTTCAGCATCATTTATTGAATAATCCAACCTTCTTCCACTGATTTGAGATGGCAAGAACTGTCCTCCCACTAGATAGGGTGTAGCTTTCCACAGGTCGGCCATTTTCTCTCTACCCAAGAAGGTTACATCCAACAATAGCACTGGTACCTTCTTGCAGCTTCTGACAGCTTTCTATACTATAGCCATGGTTGCTGATGCCTTTCACAAATTCAGGGCACACACAGTTTAGGGCAGTGGTTTTCAAACAGGATTTAAACATTTTAAATAGTCAAAAAATTATCTGAGATGCGTTTTACAAGTGAAAATCGAGGAATCCTGATATATTAAACCACTGTTTCAGATGTGCTATTCCTCCTAGACACAGCTGACAGCCTAATTGTGTAGTCAAACAATACTCCTGGGGTTAGTGTTATTCCTAAAGTTCCTCCTTCAACCTCTTTTTCTACTCTTCAGGTACTCGGAGAATTAAAGCTGACTGGACTCAGTTCCTGGAATTTTCTAGAATGGTAGAAGTGGAAAATGTAAGAAATGTATAAGGAACAAAAATAAATAATGTTTGCAGCCTGTTGCTGGCGGTAGTCTGATCTAGGGATTTAAAGGAGGCAGGATGAATCCCAATCCATGCCACCACTGCCACCATCTCTTATAGAGAGGGACATACCCCTGTGATTCGCCTCTTTTTACTGCAGGTGAAAGGCTCAAGCATAAACCACGGAGTCTTTTAGTGGGTGGTGGGTTAAATGTTTCTCAAAGAAATATTTGACTATTAAAATCACCTGCCACCCACTGTTGACCCTTGCCACCCCCACTCCCAACACAGTTTTTTTTTCTCTATTGACTTCTGACTTGCTTCTAGCCTTTACTGATTCAGGAAGGAAAAAGGGGGGCTTGGGTGGAAGGATGCCTTGCCTGACCTTACTGCAAGGGGCTCCTTTGGCTCACAGCCGCAGCCCCAATCATTTCTAGATTTGCTGTATTATGCTATGATTTGTTTGTGACTGGAGGTTGGTTTCCATGGCAACGGCAGCTCACCAGGGCATGCGCATTCGCTTTTCCGCAGTGGCAGAATGCGGCTGTGGAGGCGAGGGAGGGGTCATGGGGGCTCCAGACGCTGAAGGTGTTATTTTGCTGTCCTGATGTCAGTTCTTCTGGGCTGAAATGCCACCATTATGGTATACAGAGCACTGAATTTTTTTTTAATCCTCGGAAGGCTTTGAGCCACTCCCTTTTTCTTCCTTCTATATTACCTGCTCTCAGTATGTCCACCAGAGATCACGAAGTCTTCCCAATCTTTGAAGCCACTCACCCACAAGAGGATATTATGCCTCAGGGCCCCCAGGGGATTCATAATGGTGTGGGCACAAGTAACAGACTGCCTTGTTTCAAACCTTCACCGGTGGCTAGTTGCATGTACCTGTGTACAATTTTACTTAATCTCTCTGTGCCTCAATTTCCTCAGATGGAAAATGGGGGTAATAATAGCACCTTTAGAACAGTGTCCAGTAATGATAATCAGTGTATAAGTGTTGGCTAGTATTCTTTGTAGATATTAAAGGAGACTTACCCTGAAACAGACTTGTGCTGCAATGTACAAACTCACCCTCTAATGTCCGGTGGCCAAACAGCACAAGCCCGGCAGTTACCCCTACAGCACAAAGACTCTTCGCTTTGCATGCGGAGAAGCACCAGGGCCACAAACGTGCCCCACAGCACACATTTCACTACATCACCCAGCCTCACCCAGAGGCACACATATCCTACCTGCAGCCAAAAGTCTCACTAAAGCATGCAGATCTGTGTTCCCTGTGACACAGAGAGACTCTATCCCAGACACAGAGACCATCACAGCCCCTCTGACTGTCCCCACGTCACACAGAGCCTTTCCCTGGCACACGTAGCCCACAGAACACAGATTCTTCCAAAACCAAGCATCTTCTCAAGGCTCGAAGACTCACTCCAGAGGTCACAGACGTGCCCTCCTACCCACCAATATGCCCCACAACACAACACTCTCACCACACAGCAGGGACTCAGTCCATGGCACATAGGCACCCCATGGAACAAAGGCTGTCCCCACAGCACCCAGATTTCTCTGATGCCCCACCCACTAAACCCATAGCTGAGGTCCTCTGCAGGGCGCAGACTCTACTTGCATCTCCCTGACCCAGCACACGGACTCCCACCAAGGGAGAGGACTTTTCCTGGAGCACAGAGACAACCCGCAGAGCATGCAGGCCCTCCTCCGGGCACAGGACCTCGCCCCCGTCCCAGGCACACAGCCTCCCCCATCCCAGAACACAGTTCACCACACAGCTTGAAAACCCGCACAGAGAGACACAGACTCCACTCACAGGCAAACTCCACAGCATGCAGACAAGCAGCACAGGACCCAAGCCTGCCTCTACGGACACGGACGTGGCCTGCAGGACACAGACACGACTCAGATCACACAGACTCACCCCGTGAAACACAGCCCACCGGCCCCCCGCCCCGGCGGCTGACCGCACACGGAGTCTCCCGGACACACACAGATTCTCCTTTTGGCTGAAAGATGCTCCCCACAGCACACAGTATACTGTCTCCAGTATCTAGGCTCACCCCACAAACCCAGCTGTCTCCCCAGGAACCAGGCCCTCCCCTCGGGCACACAGACCCTCTCCAACCCAGCAGACTGGCCCCAGGACACACAGCCTCTCGATGGGACACAGTCATGTCCACAGCACAAGGACGTGCCCTCACCACCTAGACCCTCCCCACAGCTCCAAGACTCAGCCCACAGCACCAAGATTAAATCCAGAGCACAGACTCACCCCACTGCACTTGGACAAGCTCACCCCATCACAGAGAGATGCAAAGACCATCTTAACATGTATCTCCCACCCCCTCGGACTATGGCACAACGTACCATCTTTCCCTCCAATGCACCAGTTGACTCCACAACAAATACAGTCACCACACAATGCCAACACTCACCCTATGGCACCCTTATGTGCCCTACAGCATCCAGAGCTCCTCCAAATATACACTTCTCCATAAGGCACACTGTGGCCTTGGATCAAGAAAGCCCCTGTCAAATTCTTTAGACACACTCTGTGATACATAGACACACCTCACAACTCATAGCACTACTTCCCAGTGTGCAAACTGGCCCTACAGCACACGGGCTTGTTCCACAACAGACACGCTCATGCCATGGCAGCACCTAACTTTTCCCTGAAATGTTCAGATTCGCCCCTCAGTGCACAGTCACCTCACAACCTTGATACAACCTATGACAAAGTACAACCCTGCACTCAATGATGCACAGAGTCATGTCACGGGACACACTTGTCATGCAGATTCACTTCACCCAAACCGCACACCTTAGGGTGATTACGCAGTGCACACACACACCCGCAAACACTCACCACCCTTTGCTCTACAACCTCTGGATTCACCCATCACACACAGATGGCTTTCACACAAAAGTCAGCCCAAGGAGGCCCAGAACTTCATCTAGATGCACAGATTCTCCCATCAACACACAGACTTGTTCCATGACACACACAAACACCACAGAACCCTGAGCCTCACCCCAGATACTCAGTCAAGCCTTTCAAGTCATAGATTTGCCCCACGACATAATCACACCCACAAAACTTAGAATTCACAGAAATGCCTGTGAACACATAGATTTCTCCCTCAATGCATAGAATTGCAACACAACACACATTTACCCTAAGATAGAAAACCTATAAAGCACATGAGCCTTCCCCAATATGTAGACACACAACACACACTAATACCTGTGCAATGCCAAGATTTCCATCATAGTTTACAGATGTGCTTTACCAACCCATTGAGCTGCAGCCCTGGCCCTCAACACACACCACTTGTGTAATAGCTAAGCGCAAGGCCTCTGGACCCAGACTACTTGGGTTCCGAATCCAGATTCCACCCCTTTCTAATAGTGCACATTGGGTAAGTATATTTCTCTATTCTTTGGTTTGCTCATTTGTAATACAAAGATAACAGCTGTACCTATTGAAAAGGGTTGTTGTGAGTATTGAATGGATTAGGATACGCTAAGCGCTTAATACAGTGCCTGGCACACAGGAACTGTTTCAGTTGTTAATGTAATTAACAATGTAATTGACAGTAACATTGCTAATGTGAAAAGGGTCAACCCCAGAACAGCTGGGAACATTACAGCACACAGACGCTTTGCCACAACAGCCACATACCCTACAGAGCACGGACAGGATTCTAAACTAGCCTGCTCGCCACACACAGAGCTTCATCACAGTTCAGAAGTGTGCTCTGTGATGCATGGGCTTGCT
Source organism: Oryx dammah (assembly GCF_014754425.2). Classification (NCBI taxonomy): domain Eukaryota; kingdom Metazoa; phylum Chordata; class Mammalia; order Artiodactyla; family Bovidae; genus Oryx; species Oryx dammah. Next base: position 44,593,368 of record NW_024070207.1, read on the forward strand.
GCTTAATATACACACTCACCCCCACAGTATCCAGACCCACAACACAACACATGCACACACACATGCATCCTCCAACTCAGCGATGTGCCCTCTGTCACATGAACACACCCTACAATGCACAGATTTTGTCCCATCGTGTGTGGATATAGCACAGAACTATGCTCCTAAGGTCATGCTCCTCAGTGAATAAGTCTTGTGCCTTGATTGTGACTCATCCCACAGCATACAGCATCACCCAGCTTGCCTCACGAGCACAGAGAACACTCCATAATATGTGTCACACCTCCCAGACCCCTCGGGTGCTTACTGTGTAAGCACTCAGCATTGTGTAACACACACCCTCACTCTGCAACACAGTGTCCTCAGCCCAAATGCACACCTGCCTCCAAGGCACCTGCATGCCCCAACAACACAAAGACACTTCCTGTAACATGAGCACAGCTAGGCCCCAGATATGCAGAGATATTGTACACCAACACACACACACACACACACACACACACCCTATGCAGAGGCGTCCTAAACCCCCCCCTCCTCAATTAGCTTCCCAGGTGACACAGTGGTAAAGAATCTGCACACCAATGCAAGAGACACAAGAGACTGGGGTTCGATTCCTGGGTTGGGAAGATCCCCTGGAGTAGGAAATGGCAACCCACTCCAGTGTTCTGGCCTGGAAAATTCCATGGACAGAGGAGCCTGGCGGGCTACAGTCCATAGGGTCACAAACAGTCGGACATGACTGAACAGGTACACATATTCCCTCCTTAATGACCTCGGAAAACCTGCAGACCCCTGCAACATAAACATGTTTCCCACAGCACATGCGGTCCCCTCATCACTCACAGAACTGCGTCACAATTACAGACTTCTCCTACATGACTCAGTCTAGGGCAGCAATACCCATCATCCAGGGACTAGATGTACAACATGTAAACACACCTTTCCAAATTGACACTCCTGCAAACACACAGGATTCTCTGACAGCTCACAAAATTGCATCACCACATACCTGTCCTTTAAAGCAAGAGCTCAGCACAGTGGCCACAGTCAGTGCAGTGGAAAGCCTTGCCACACAGGGCAAAACATTAGCATCTTTGCTTCCAAACTTGATATAAACAATGGCCCCTCTGCACAAGACCCATCCCGAAACTCAAGGAGAAACCTCACACACTTGGATGAATTTCTGCTCTCTGTAGGGGCTCTGCACTCTATACTTATACCACCACGCCGACACAAACCCCATAAGGTCCAGAGATATGCACATCCCCAAACAAAGGGGTGGTGTAGATTGTGGTTAAAACTTACTCTTAGGATTCAGACTGCCTGGCCTCCAAGACCATGTGTATTGTTAACTAATCATGTGCCTTTGGAAAGGAGTCTAATGTCTCTGTGCCTTGTTTTTCTCAGGTATAAATTGGGAGTAATAATGGTACCTACTTATTAGGGCTGTCAAGAAGAATAAATGCGTGACTGCTTCTAACGTGTTTAGAAGAGTGCCTGGCACAGAATTAGTGTACGGATGTTAGCAGATCTGGTTGTTGTTGTTATTGTTGCTTCTACACGTGCAACTGGACCATAATGGTATAACTCGATCTAAAATAATTCAAATAACACACAACATGCAGCCCAGAATCACATCACAGCTCACTCCCACCACCCTTTCCTTACAATTTCCCTATCGACTGCAGTTAGCCCACAACACTGGGAAGCACCTACTGTGCAGAGTCTCTAACACTTAGACGCATCACACAACACACATGCAGTGCACAAACACACCCATGATACACAAACTCATCCATGCAGACACTCATCCCATTGAACTAAATGTACCTTGTCATACACACACACACACACACACACACACACACACACATACGCACACATGGGGTCTACAACACACATACCACAGAGAACTCACTTTAAAATCCCTAGAAACAATCCATAACACATAGACTTCTCTAATGGAGAGCTGATCCATATCGACATGCCTTATAGCATACAGACTTGATTTCGCTGCAGACTCTTCCCACAAAGTAGAGAATGGCATCATGACACACCATCTTGTCCCACTGCACAGTCTAGTCTCCGAAACCCTAGGTGTCTTCCACAGGGTATGGACGTCCACACAACCCACAGCCCCGCCAAAGGAACAGAATTACATCACAGTGCAAGGGCCCCAAACACCTTTACCTGGGTCCACCTAGTCCTCCAATAGATACACAAGGCCCAGAGCCCTCAGATACGACCTGTGACTGGTAATGCAAATGTCCGCCTGCCTAACTCACACTCACATCAGAACATCTGGAGGGAACTTACTGCTGACAGACCACCCCATGCTGCACAGCCATGCCTCACAACATACAGGTATTCGTCTTGAAGTACAGACACAACCCCAACCCACGCAACCCACTCCATAATGCACAGACTGAAACAGTGTAAGGCGTGCTCCACAAACACCTGTCTGCCACGTAGCACTATCTGTCATCACATAGCACCATCATGCCAAGTATAAAGCCCAACAAAGGGACATCCCTGGTGGTCCAGTGGTTAAGACTCTGCACTTCTACCGCAAGGGCATGAGTTCAGTTCCTGGTTAGGGAAGTAACATCCCACATGTCCACAGTGTGGCCTAAAAATGACCCCAACAAAGCACAGGTAAACCCCTCAGTGCATAGACCTGCCTCATAACAAAAGGCATACTGTGCATGGGCTGGGATCACCATGCACACCCTCACTCTACAAACCTTGTTTGCTCCTCAGTCACTCCACAATGAAAACACTAGACCCACAAAAGGCTCACTGCAAAGAGTTTCCCCAGCACACAGGAGGCCCTATAATGTGCTGGTATGCTCCCTTACCTCCCAGGCTTGCCCAACCAAACCGTGCAAGGCATACATTACACACCAGTCTGGACAGATGGTAGAACACCTTATATACAATGCAAACATGCCTGATAACATACTTCGTTCCCTGCAGTGCACAGACTTACCTACAGAGCACACGCTTATCCCCCTACGCAAAGGCACATCCTAGAGCACACAGACATGGGCTGCAACATCCAGGACAATCCCACAATGCCCAGATTCACTTCACAGTACCATTAAACCCCGTATCCTTAATGCAGACAGAAAAGCACAACACACAGACTTGCCTTCAAAACACATAGCTGTACAACAGAATTAGTACAACTGGATGTGGCCTAGAACCAACACGTGGTGCCCAACACATACACACACACCCCACACCTTGCTGGGCAGACACCTGGCTTACAGGGAAAACAGGAGCAGGAACAAAGTACCAAGACCTGTCATGCGCAGCACAAAGGCACACCCTGCAATGCTTATCCACAACCCATTACAAGGACTCACCCCACCACTCTGAGCTCAGCACACAATGTGCAGAATTGCAAAAACCCAACAGGCAGATACAAATACGAAACCCAGACTGTTCTCAGAAAGCACAGAATCGTGTCACAAAGCCCTTATATGCCGCACGGTGCAGTGTCAAGTCACAATGAGGAGACACAACTCATGCCACAAGACTCTTCTTACAATGCAGAAATGTGCCCCAGCACACATCTCTCCTAGATGTTCTCCAAAGACGGTGCCAAAACTCTGCTCACCACTCAGAGACGCACACAAAGGAGCATACAACCAGCCCAAATGGGGCAGATTCCCCAGGTATTGTAGAGGGTCAACACAAGACACACAGATGTGTCACACAACACTCACAGTTGACACAAAACTCACACACATGCATTTGTACACACATGTCCCCCAGCAAAATGAGTGCTCCCCAACACTTGCAGTCAATAACAACACAACCTCCTCTCCCAACAAGGCATGGAATAGCATCTTAGGATACCACCCATTCTATTGAATACAATCTATAGAACCCTCTCACAGTTAACACACTTAGCTCATAATGCAAAGATTTGCTCAAGCAGTGTACACACATGCACTATAACATGAAGAAACACCCTACAATATACTCACACATGCAGGATAATGATTCCTCTCAGAACTCACAGACTTACATTACAGCACATCAGCTCACTGTTCAGGGTACAGATGAGCTTGACACACACTTTTTTCCCACACCACACTAACTCCACAAACTTGTCCCAACTCAGACTTGTCCCAAAACATGCAAATTTGCCCCTTGGAGTCTCAAACTCACAGTGCAACACACAGACTCTAAAAATAATTGCCAAACCACACTAAAATATAAAAGCATGCCCCCATAGAAACACCCTCATTAAGCCCATAGTTGCATTTCAATGGATAGAAAAGAACAACAGCACTCCAACTCGGCTCACAATTCTTTGAGTCACCCCACAATGCACAGAATTGCATCATACTGCACAATCGCAACCAACAACTCACAGATCTACCCCAGAGAACAAACTCGTGCCACCACACACTTAACCACATGACTCCCAAACTTGTACCAAACACTCACACTTAGCCCCAAATACACAAACCCACCCTGCATCAAGCCTAGCATGACACACACACTCATATCTTTCCAGTGCCCATACACACATTAGAATGTACAGGCAACAGTCAAAACTTAAGACACTGCCAAAACAATGGGCAGAATCCAGTCACACCACCGAGCTCTCGCTACATTGGCCAGACTCACATCACAGCAGCCCAAATTACACAAAGTGGGCAGCTTCCCCCATAGCTGTTCTATACATCCTGTATACACCCCACAATCCACACATATGTCCCCAAAGATGTAGACCCCCCCAGAAACACACAGAATTGCATAACAAGTTACAAACGCTTCTCAAAACATGCACTTCATAACAACTGGACTCCTCCACCATATCTGGTCACATCCTCAAATGCAAAGACTCGCTCCCTCCCCCACCAGCAAAGTCTTGTCCAGGAGCTCTAAAATGTGTGACAGAAAACCTACCTGCCCGATAGTACATACACAATTTTACACAACTTCCAAATTCATCTTACAATGCACAGGCTTTCCCCCTACACATGGCGTAAGTCCACAGTGTAGAGACTCATCTACAAAGCAAACAATGAGCCCATTATGCACCGCAACCACCAGATGCCCCCAAACACACAGAATGTGAACCACAACTCCAAAAACCACTCTGCCGTGTGTATATGAGCCTTACAGTGCCTAAACTCTCCCAGAACTCCAAACTCAGCTCTCCACGACCTAGACCAACTGATGATATCACACATGTTCCACGACTTGACTCCCACTGCAGCCCATAGAATAGTATCACCATATAGAGGTTTCTCTCACAATGCAAAAATCCTCCAAAAAAGCCGAGACTTGCTCCTTGAGGCATCCAACATCACTATGACACTTAGATTTGCCTCAGAATCAGTCTTGCACCACAGTACTCACCAAATGTCTCACAATATCTACAATGACCTTATAATGGACAGACTTGCTCCACCATGTCCAGGCTTACTCCACCACACCAAGACATGCCGTATAACCCACAGATAACTTCCACAAAGCTAACTCTCCTGCTAACTGCACAGACTCACTTTACAATATCAACTCACCCAATTTTACCTAATGGTAAAAATAGATTTAAAAAATATCCAGCGTCTTACCACACAACACCCAGACGTGTCTTCCAGCATACAAACTAGCTGCATAATCCCTAGCTGCAGTTAACCTACGATGAGCAAGTGTACCCTGTGACACAGAGGTTTCTCCCACAAACACAAAACTGCATTCTGATACACAGATTCACCCCAGTACGTTCACACACAATTGCTCCGTAAGACAAATACTTACCCCACAAAGAAAACATGTGTCCCCAACCCCCAGAATTGCCCTAGGACACACAGACTTCCCCCACAGGAGGAAGACATGATCCCCATTACAGAGTTGTTCTCCTCACCAGATGTACTTTCCAACACAGCCTTGCCCCACAAGGTACCCTTGACCTACAACCTAGACACAATCTCTAATGTACTTTGTCACCCCTACACCTTAGCAAAACCTCCAGTGAAAAAGTGCATCCTACAGTGTAAAAAACACCTTGCAAATGCAGGGACATGCCCAACAGTTTCAGAATGGGCACATCAGGCTCAGACATCCTCCCCAAAGCAAATTCACTTGGAAACACCTAGAACAAAATCACAACTTACAAGCGCACTCCAGATCAAGTTCTCCCCACAATGCACTGACATGCTCCACAATATTCAGACTTAGCTGCCTGCACAAACTCTCACAATTCAATACATGAGCCACAATACTACAGACAAGCCTCACAGTACACAGTCTTGTTCTACACCGCTGAGAGACACGCCCTATAATGCATAGACTGACCTACCACACAAACGTACCTCACAGAACAAATCTTTATCCAGCATAAAGATCCCAAACTCAAGACATGTTCAGTCATACACTGGCATATGTTACAACACAGAATTACATCATAAAGCAGATATGCCTACAGCACACAGGGTAATCAATGCAAATACACAACCTCCTGCACACCCAGACTCACCCTTAATAATATACACTCTCTTTAAAACACCAGAATATACCCAACACCGCGTCCAGAATCAGTCTAATCATACAGTGTGCAGCACAGACCACGTCTTCCAGAAATAGCATACTATGTAAAGATACAACTTCACTTAGGGAACTGTCCCTCTTTATGAAGCCACATAGATTGCCCGTGAAGCACAGACATATCCTACAGTGCAAAGGTTATCCCTATGACATAACAACTTACTATAGAATCTCCAGAATCAACCCATGACATGTTGTCTTACCCTGTGACTCAAGCATACATCCCACAACACACAGACTGCAGTGTATATACCACAATAGCTAGACATACGCTACATTGTGAGGACATGTTCCTCAGTCCATAGATTTACCTGATGGTACATCCAAAAAAGGCTTCCTCAGTGGCTTAGTGGTAAAGAATCTGCCTTCCAATGCAGGAGATACAAGAGATGTGGGTTCAATCTCTTGGTTGGGAAGATGCCCTGGAGGAAGGCATGGCAAGCCGCTCCAGTATTCTTGCCTGGGAAATCCCATAGACAGAGAAGCCTGGTGAGCTACAGTCGATAGGGTCGCACAGAGTCAGACATGACTGAGTGACTAAACACACACACAAATCCAAAAAATCAGTCATAAAAATCACAATGCTCCGAATCACTCCCACAAAACACACTCACTCCAAACCTCAGACCTCACAGGACCCATAATTCATAGCAATAACCCATAATCCACAGCTTCACCTCACACCCTATAGCTATTCCTCCCTTAATGTAGAGAACATCACAGTGCACATGTGAATCATACCAGTCATGGACTGACACCACGAGAAACTCATAGGCCCTACCATTTACTAACACTCCACATACTTCACACACACTTGCCCTACAACAGCTAGACTCACCTTCCTTCAGACAGACTCAACACACAACATTTAGCCTCACTCCAATTACACAGAGACATGCCACCTAAACTCAGAAACTAGCCCTGGGACACTCAGACTTGTCCCACGGTCCTCACAGAAGAGCCATACTGAGAGACACACGATCCACAGCACACATATTCATCCCACAACGCCCAGCCTGGCCCCGGACTTCACAGATACCCTCATAACACCCAGACTTGCTGCATAATACTCAGAAGGCCTCACAAGAAAAGCAGGGTAGTAAGTGTGTGTCCTCTGGAACATTCAGATTGACTTCATGAGGCATCCATGCTATCACGTTTAAGCCTCATTAACAAGCTGTTACTCTGTAGCACACAAACTGAGGACCTACATGCTCACACAGAATTTTGGCACGTGACTTCATTTCTTTGGCTCTGTATAAGCGTTTGTAAACATGGATGAAATATTTCCTTTTCAGCTGTTCCAAGGATGAAATGAGATAGTTTCAGGAAAGAATCAAGGTTCAGGACACAGGCTTGGGAATGCAGTTGCGCCTGTTCCCAGTCCTGGCTCCAGCACTGGGAACTGGACGCGCTCGATATCATGGAAGTGGTTCAAGGTGGAGCAGAAGGCGGAAAGCTCTCATGTCAGTCAGGCCTGGCTTTGAATTCTGCCTCTGCCACTTATTAGTCATATGGTGCTGATGATGTGCTTTAATTTTCTGATCCTCAGTCTTCATTTGTCAACTGTGGATGATGCTGGTTCCTGCCTCCAAGACTGTTGGACTATATGACACCAGGTATCTTAATCTGCATTTCTAGTCAAAGAGAAGCAGTAAAATGGGGAAGAAGGTTGCAGCAGGTGGGCCCTGCTTAGGCCCATGGGGAGGAGGAAGATAGGTAGGTGCATGCCAGGGTCTCCGACAGAAGGGTCTCTGACGGCATCAGGACTGGAAGATCTGAGCAGCCACCATATTTGGCCTTCAGATTATAAAAGCCTGTGTTATTACACCATAGTTACCGTCTTTAATAATCCACATTTTCCGAAGAAGGCCATCTTTATTGCTTATTTTTGTAGTTATTTCAAGAGCAGGAAGACGATCTTGAGCCCCCTCTGCTGGCCAAACAGTAGAAAGGCAGCTGAAGAAATGAGTAGAAAAGTCTTTCTCCAATAAAGTAGTCACATCAATATACATAACATTCATCACAGATAAGTACCTACACACCAGAACACACACACACGCATAGTGCCACAAATATTCACACTGACATAGACCTACAGGTGTGTCATCATCCCACAGATCATACATTCTTTCAGCCACAGCCAAAGTCGTGTTTGCACGAATATGAGCAAATAACCCAGAGTCCCAACAGGGATCATCTCATGTCTACACAGATACACATATGCATCCACACAGATCCATACAAATGTACACAGTTCTGTATGTAGACACAAGGCACCATGTAGGCAGAAATATACACTCACACTCACATAGGCCCAGAGAAGCATGCAGAGACATATGCCAACCTAGGCATCCATAGGATGTGTTTACTAACTCATAACCTCAAAGTTGCAAAAACACAGATACATACACATACAGACATATGACAACATACAGATGCTTCTAGAGGCTGATGAGGTACCTGTCCATTCTCAGACACTTCAGATGTTTATGCAGAAACATAGACAAACCCACGGAAGCTCACACAGACACATGGGTGTTGGCCTGTCTACACACACACCCATAGACTGCACAGAGCTGTCCATATGCAGACACAGGTGTATGTGTTTTTATTGATACACAGAGACATGGAGACATTTACGCAAACTCTGAAGTATGGAGATTTATTCATAGGTAGATACATGTGTCTTAAATATGTACTTACTATCATTTTCATGCTCACAGGAGCACATGAATCTACACACAGAGGCATAATTGTTATTAAAACATACCTGTGCATACATGTTCCTGCCTGTACATGCAACCTACATGCTCATGCTCACCATGAAAACATATAAACATGCACACATGCATATGTATAGAAATGACTATGGGGATGCACATGGGAATGTTCATGCATGTTGATGTGCACATAGAAACACACAAGCATGCAGGTGTGCACACATACATGCACTTGTACATGGAAACATATCCATGCACACACAGACACAACAGAGAAAATCCATAAAGAAATCTCTGCTGCTGCTGCTGCTAAGTCACTTCAGTCGTGTCCAACTCTGTGTGACCCCATAGACAGCAGCCCACCATGCTCCCCCATCCCTAGGATTCTCCAGGCAAGAATACTGGATTAAGGTGCCATTGCCTTCTCTGAGAAAGAAATCTCTACATGCATATATACACAAAGACAGTGCTCTATACATATAGAGACATATTACTTTTATATAGAGAGATATAAGCATTATATATAGATACAGGGGAGAGAATGAGGCAGGGAAGAGAGAGGGAGATTGATTCATATGCAGAAGTGTATACCTGCAAATATGGGCATATTAGGCACACAGGCCTAGAGACCCACACAGAGGTATACATGGGCAAATACGTCTGCACTCATACACACTCACTTAGATGCACAAGAGGAACATATAAAATCACATTCATGCACAGAATCTCAGTTAGATTCAGAGACACAGGCATGTAGACAGAGACAGAGAAATACATGGTTCACACCCATGTAGACTCACAAAGGTATTGACACCGAAGCTGGTACAGGTACATCTATACAGATTTACACACGTGAACACATTCCACGTGAATGTACAAATGGACATGGAGATCCACAAATATACTGGACAAACACAGAGGCACACGGGAACACAAGCATGCATGTCTTGCACACAGACAGAAAAAGTATGCACCCACACTGGCAGAGCCCAGCACGCCTTCACAAACACACAGTTGCACAGACACGTGTGTGTATTGTCTTATGTATGCATGCAAACAGAAGTGGGCGTAGGTACCACAGAGGCATACACAAACCAAGAGGAACAGAGACATAGCAGAACAAATAGGGAAAATTCCTGTACCCAGAGTCCTCAAATGCACACAGTAACATGAGCATGTGGACACACAGATGCATTCACCCAGAGAGTCATCCAAAGACATTAGTTCTCATGCAGACTCACACACACACATGCGCCCATAGACATGAGGATGGTCACACAGACATACACATCCAACCAGAGGTGGAGGAACAGATGTATGAACACCAAGGCATGCATGTGTGAATAGAGAAGCCCTGAGACACAGATAAAGAGGCTTACAGACAAGAATGTACACATGTAGGCACATAGACTCCCACGCCTACACACACCTATGTCATATACACACAGATACACAGACATGCAGAGGCCCACACAGATGAATATTTGCAAACAGTAAACATGAGGACTAAACATGCCCACACAGGCATGGGTGCTATCTTATACACACGGTCTCTTGTAGAGATATACACACTGAAGACAAGACTTCAACCGCATAGATGCTGACACGCTGCAAAGCCCCTTACAGGCACATGCACACAGAGCTCTATAAATGCACTTGCCTATATGGACACACAAATTCTCATGCAAATGTGCACTCAGATGGCAGGCATCCCCACCCAGAAATACACAGACACAGAAAATCTTCAGCCTATGAAAGCAAGAGACATACACGTATGCATGCATGTGTGCTGTCACTTCAGTTGTGCCCAACTCTTTGCAGCCCCATGGACTGTAGCCCTCCAGGCTCTTCTGTCCATGGGATTCTCCAGGCAAGAATACTGGAGTGGGTTGCCATGTCCTCCTCCAGGGGATCTTCCCAACCCAGGGATCGAACCCTCATCTCTTAAGTCTCCTGCACTGGCAGGTAGGTTCTTTACCATATACATGTAGAAATAGAGACAAACCCACAGGCACACAAATGCATAGATGCACAGAGATGCACCCTCACATGTCAGTATATACACACATTGACTCGTGCTCGTGTGTGCATATGCACAAATGATCTACAAATGTACTTTTATGCCCACCCAACACTAAGTCTAAATGTACATCAAATATAAGAATGTACAGACACTGTCAGTTACATCTGTCAGTGTAAGCATATAGGTGTATCCACAGGCTTAATCATGTTACAGACAGAAACACAGACTTCCACATGCATAGACATAGAGACACATGCAGACTTAAACATATGAAAACCGACTCAACCACATATAAAAGAATGTGACTTTTAGCGTATGTTTTCTTAGCCTCTTCAAGAGAAAATGAAAATTAGTGAGCTCCCTCTGATGGCTAAACTATATAAAGTGATGTGGAAATTACCAGAAATATCTCTGAAAGCTCTGGATTGCACATGTGTTTGTGTGTGTGCACACAGACACTTCCACATTGCACAGAATCATGGACATAAAATCACATAGAAGCACAGAAATATAAATATGAATAGGCAAACATAGAAAGACCCATAGACAGTTATACACACACAACCCCAAAGTATCTCAGAGTGTGATATTTAAGGGTGTGGCTGTTGAACTTGAAAATGAACACAACCAAACCTGCATTTGCATCTCATATCTGGCACTTACTGACTCAACGATTTGGGGCTATTTTCCTGCTTTCTCACCTGTATCCTGGGGGTGATATTAACACCTAACTCTTAGAGCTGTTCGCAGATTCAGTGCAATGAAGGGCTTAACCTCGTGCTTGGAATGTCCCAGAGGCCACTGCTGCTGCTGCTTTTTGATTTTTCTAGAGCTGAAGTACTTAGCTGAATAGGGTTTGAGTTTTGTAGTTAAAGTGCATGGTTATATCAGAGAGATGTATTAGTCAACAATATTTGTAAGTGATATTAATGAAGAATAAATGACCTTCCCAGACAAGGCTATTTCTGAAATTCTCAGAGATGAGAAGGACTTATTACTGTGCTTAGGAAATGGAAACCCCTAAAACAAATATTTCTTGCTATTGTTGTGTTTCGTTGTCACTGTTCTATGTTATTCCTATCCTTTTCCTTTTTGCAGGAGATAGGAAGATTGAGAGGGCTGATGGAAACGGGGAAGAGGGAGTCTTTCGCCACCTAGTGACCATTTTGAGTAAGTACAGTATTTGTGGATTGCTTAGAAATACTCCCTAAAATTTCACCATTGCAAGGTTGTATAACTGCCCTGGTGAATAAGCTGGTATACATCAAGTTATAGTGGTTTCTGCTATACCATAGTCCCCACCCTTATCCACTGTTTCGATTTCCAATGTTTCAGTTACCCGCACTCAACTGTGGTCTGAAAATATTAAATACAAATTTCTAGAAATAAACAATTCATAAGTTTTTAAATTGCACGCCATTTTGAGTAGCATGATGAAATATTGCACCGTCCTGCTCAGTGCCACCCAGGATGTGAAGCATCCCTTAGTCCTGCATATCCCACTCGTTAGTCACTTAGTATCAGATCGACTGTCGAGCTATCACAGCCTTGTGTCCAAGTCACCCTCATTTTGCTTAATAATGACCTCAAAGTACAAGAGTAGTGATGCTGGCAATTCGGTTACACCAAAGAGAAGCCATGAAGTGCTCCTGTAAGTTAAAAGTTCTTGAGTTAATGAAGAAAGAAAACCACATTGTATGCTGAGGTTGCTAAGATTTATGGTAAGAATGCATCTTCTACCCATGAAATTGTGAAAAAGGAAAAAGAAATTGGTGCCAGATTTGCTATTGCATCTCAAACTGTGAAAATTACAGCCACAGTGAGGGATAAGTGCCTAGTTATGATGGAAAAGGCATTTTATTGTACAATAAGATATTTTTGAGAGAAACCACGTCCACGTAACTTTTATTACAGTGTATTTGTTCTATTTTACTATTTTCACTGTTATCATTAATCTCTTACTGTGCTTAATTTATAAATTAAACTTTATCATAGGTGTGTATGTATAGGAGAAAACATAGTCTATATAGGATTGAGTACTATCCACGGTTTCAGGCATCCACTGGCAGTCTTCGAACATATCCCTGGGAATAAAGGTGGAACTCTTCAGAAATTAAAAAGTCATAAAATAAAAAGAAGTCTTTGTTTCTAAAATTCTTTCCTTCACTCACTTTTCCTCTGGGATTTAATGAGACTATGTTTTATAGCGGTGGTTTTCAAACTTGCTAATTATAGGCTGCCTAAAATAATTTTGAGAAACTGTCTACCCTGTCAAACATCTTGAAGTTAGCATCTGAAATTTCTTATCATAAGTTTAATTATTTGTACAGTTATCATTTGCAGCATATTATAAATATTTATACTTTTAATTAATGATTTAATCACATTTTAAATCTGTCCAATGAGCTAAAAATACCTTGCTAATTGGAGAAGGGAGCGGCCACCCACTCCAGTATTCTGGCCTGGAGAATTTTATGGACTGTATAGACCATGGGGTTGCAAAGAGTCGAATGAGTGACTTTCACTTTCACCTTAATCTGTCCAATGAGCTAAAAATATCATGTTAACAAGTCACTCATCATTGTTAATTAAGAGCAAACAAATAAGGAAAAACCATGAACAGTTAGAAATTTTACATGATTTTATTATTTCCTTGAAATTGCCATTCCATTCAACTTCCCTCACAGAATTTATCTTAATGCATTTTATTTTTATGTTCAAAGATCTTTTATTGGTCACCCATACGTCTCTGCAAAAATATAGGTTGAAATGAATTTTCCCATAATGCTAAGCTTCTAAGTACTAAATCTTTTATTATTAAATTATTAGTAGCGCACAGTTTATCAGAAGAGTATAAAATATTACACATTTTGAAAAGTAAAAAATGAAAACTAGAATTTGGTTGGCAATGCTTTTCTTAAGTGAATTTGATTGTTTATTTTTCCCCAAATTAGTTCATGACTTGGAGGATAACTCTTACTTCTAATGAGACAGAGTACAATATTAATTTTATTCCCATAAATAAGGAGAAGGGAATGGAATGAGTCCAAGTCACAGGTCAAAAATCACATGGTGACCAGTCATAAAAAAAGTTTAATGACTTAAACTTTTTAAATTAAAATTTTTTATTTTTAACAGACAATTTGGCTGAGCCTATCTTTAATTGTTTGAAAGAAAAGAAGTCCGAATTATAGAAGAGTTTGTTGCTGAATCATTAATTTTAGTGTTTCTGGGAGGCTTACCAGAATAACCTTATCACCAAGGTTTAGCAAATGACTATTATATATCATTCTTTCATTTTGAGACATTGTTTTTAACTCATTGGACTTATAAAGATTGGGAAAATCAAAATACTTAGATAAGTGTCAGTTAATACAATAATTTTGATAAAATCCCTTTAGTTTATTATTTACACTAAATATGAAACTTTGAGGCTACTGATTTGGATTATTGATTTCACAGAAAACATTTATAATATAACTCAGTTGACAAAGGCAATGTTCATATCAAAATAATCAGCCAAATCAGCTTTATCTTCAGATAAAGTGTCAAATGGAGACATTCATTTTTCAATGGAGAATATAAATTAATATGCATTTTGAGGAACCTTATTTAAACCATGGAGAAATCAATTTGGGGGCACCTCTGGTTAAATATTTTACTAGCAAAGTAAATAGAAGATTAAAATGAGATTTTTATTTATTTCAAAATAAAGAAAATTTAATTTTAATATTTAATAATAATTTAATGATAAAATTTATTAATAAAAATAATTTAATAATAATTTTGTTTCTTATATGTAATTTAAAATTAAATGGTATAATATGTAGCTAACATGTTATAAAACAAGGAATTGAATGGTATGCATAGTTTCTTTTGGTAAACAAATATCCCAATTTGGGGTTTCTGGAAATAATTAAGAATAATGTATAAAAAATTTTAAAGACATTATTTTTTTAGGCCACAGGATTAAACTTTTCAACCATATTTTATAAAAGAGAAAAGTATATAAAGCTAAAAAATAACTGGTCTGGCAACACCCATATTTAATTTTTTGATAATAAGTACTAGAAAATCTGTAATTGTAAAATGAAATGAGGATTGACTTTCATTGGGAAAGATATTTCAAGATACAATCTGAGAAAACACGTTTTAGCTAGTTTAATTGAATGATGTACCTTATTTGAAAGAAATCACATACAATTTCTATACATGTTTTACCAATGTAAACATTTTGTAATACAAAAAACATTTCAATTATGTGTAAAAGAATCAGCATGGACAGTATATGCAGCTATTAGGGAGTGCTTTTGTTTCCAGTTAATGACAGATGTAAGTGATTAGTGTTGAGAATAGCTGCAAAATAATGCTTAATTTTAAGCAAGTGGGAAAAACTTGTCCTTGGACAGATCAGTTTTAGGCAGCAAGAGGCATGGATGTTGAGAAGCTGAGCGTGGATTCCCTGCAAACTACTCCTGCTCACATACTTTCTGAATTCATGGATGAGTAGCCAAGTTTGAAGCTCACTGTTCTAAACTGTCATCAGCAGGATTGCTCCAGAACAATGTTTTGTGTTAGGATAATCAATTTTTTGTAGTTCACAGTCACAGGAGTGCAGTGGAGGTAGCTGCCACTCTTGATTTTCTGCCAACTGTTTTTATGACTGATCATGTTTGAGCCAAAGGTTCTGAAAGGGATTATTTTTGTTTTGCTGATAAATGTGTATATTGACTAGATCTCCATTGTCTGATATTGGAGCCACTAGCAACATGTGGGTATTGAGCATTTGAAATGTGATTAGTGCAAACTGGGCTTCCCTGGTGGTTCAGTGGTAAAGAATCCTCCTGACAATGCAGGAGATGCAAGAGACCAGGGTTTGATCTCTGGGTCAGGAAGATACCCTGGAAAAGGAAATGGCAGCCCACTCCAGTATTCTTACCTGGGAAGCCTCATAGACAGAGGAGCCTGGCGGGCTACAGCTCATGGGATTGCAAAGAGTCAGAAACAACTTAGTGACTAAACACACACTAGTGCCAACTGCAATATATTCTAAGTGTAGAATGCAACACAGTAGATTTCAAAGACAGGGCACACATAAATGAAAATTTTCATTAATATTTTTATATTGAGTACATGTAGAAATGATAATATTTTGGATATATTGAGTGAAACAACACACATTATTAAAATTAATTTCACCTGTTTTTTAAACTTTTTAAAATATTGTAACATGAAAATTAAAATGATATAGGTGGCTTGCATTATATGTTTTATATGATAGTGCTACTCTAGAGCTCAGATTAAAATTCTCTAACTTCCCCTAAATAGCGTGATCACAGAAAAGATTGATTTGTCCACTAATGTTGATATTCTTTTTTTTTTTTAATTTTATTTTTACTTTATTTTACTTTACAATACTGTATTGGTTCTGCCATACATTGACATGAATCCACCACGGGTGTATACGAGCTCCCAGTCCTGAATCCCCCTCCCACCTCCCACCCCATATCATCCCTCTGGATCATCCCCATGCACCAGCCCCAAGCATCCTGTATCCTGTATCGAACATAGACTGGCACTTCGTTTCTTATATGATAGTATACATGTTTCAATGCCATTCTCCCAAATCATCCCACCCTCTCCCTCTCCCTCAGAGTCCAAAAGTCCGTTCTATACATCTGTGTCTCTTTTGCTGTCTTGCATACAGGGTCATCATTACCATCTTTCTAAATTCCATATATATGTGTCAGTATACTGTATTGGTGTTTTTCTTTCTGGCTTACTTCACTCTGTATAATCGGCTCTAGTTTCATCCATCTCATTAGAACTGATTCAAATTTATTCTTTTTAATGGCTGAGTAATACTCCATTGTGTATATGTACCACAGCTTTCTTATCCATTCATCTGCTGATGGACATCTAGGTTGCTTCCATGTCCTGGCTATTATAAACAGTGCTGCGATGAACATTGGGGTACAGGTGTCTCTTTCAATTCTGGTTTCCTTGGTGTGTATGCCCAGCAGTGGGATTGCTGGGTCATAAGGCAGTTCTATTTGCAGTTTTTTAAGGAATCTCCACACTGTTCTCCATAGTGGCTGTACTAGTTTGCATTCCCACCAACAGTGTAAGAGGGTTCCCTTTTCTCCACACCCTCTCCAGCATTTGTTGCTTGTAGACTTTTGGATCACAGCCATTCTGACTGGTGTGAAATGGTACCTCATTGTGGTCTTGATTTGCATTTCTCTGATAACGAGTGATGTTGAGCATCTTTTCATGTGTTTGTTAGTCATCCGTATGTCTTCTTTGGAGAAATGCCTATTTAATTCTTTGGCCTATTTTTTGACTGGGTCATTTATTTTTCTGGAGTTGAACTGCATAAGTTGCTTGTATATTTTTGAGATTAGTTGTTTGTTAGTTGCTTCATTTGCTATTGTTTTCTCCCATTCAGAAGGCTGTCTTTTCACCTTACTTATAGTTTCCTTTGTTGTGCAGAAGCTTTTAATTTTAATTAGATCCCATTTGTTTACTTTTGCTTTTATTTCCAGTATTCTGGGAGGTGGATCATAGAGGATCCTGCTGAGATTTATGTCAGAGAGTGTTTTCCCTATGTTCTCCTCTAGGAGTTTTATAGTTTCTGGTCTTATGTTTAGATCTTTAATCCATTTTGAGTTTATTTTTGTGTATGGTGTTAGAAAGTGATCTAGTTTCATTCTTTTACAAGTGGTTGACCAGTTTTCCCAGCACCGCTTGTTAAAGAGATTGTCTTTACTCCATTGTATATTCTTGCCTCCTTTGTCGAAGATAAGGTGTCCATAAGTGTGTGGATTTATCTCTAGGCTTTCTATTTTGTTTCATTGATCTATATTTCTGTCTTTGTGCCAGTACCATACTGTCTTAATGACTGTGGCTTTGTAGTAGAGCCTGAAGTCAGGCAAGTTGATTCCTCCGGTTCCATTCTTCTTTCTCAAGATTGCTTTGGCTATTAATGTTGATATTCTGATGTAACCAGTTGCTTTACTGGTATTTGGGTTTCTGAATTGGGGAATTTCTAGTTGTTAGGCTTGAAATTTGTAGTTGTAACGAAAAAGTAAAAAACCCCAAACAAACCAATATTCCACTACAGATATTGAAAAAGTAGTCTTTTATTAGTACCTGGAAATTTTCCCAGAATGAACTTTGGATGGCTTCTCAGTGGATATATGTGAAGTTTTTCAAGCTCTTCAAAACTGTCAGTGGCAGGTATTGCATTCTACAGAAGATATGACATGTTTCATCACATTTGAGATTTTTTATGTAATATGTTTTTATGTAACACTAAGAAAGAAAAAAATACTTCCAAATAAACTGTGAGGTAATGTTTTCATATCCATAGAATTTTACTTTTATACTTACCAAAAGAGCTATATGGACATATATTTTTATCATATATCGTGATACCAAAATAGCCACAACCAAGTTTGAGCATGTATGGCAGTGACTTTCAACTGCCTCCTGGCTGACAGGGATTGTAAAATGCCACTGATTATAAGACACATTCTGATTTCAGAGACATGAAAACATTAAGAAAATATGCATCTTAGAATTGGTTAAATATGGTTAGTCATCTGTCAAGAAAGAAAGGATCACAGAGGACAGAAAGCCAGACTCCCAGACATCAGCTTAGTGAAAACACCTTTTCTGTGTGTGATCGGATATACAAAACCCAAAATGTGGCTCTTACTCAAACTTTTATCATAAAGCACTTAAAAAACATTGCAATATACATTTCATGCTAGTTGTTTGATGGTTTTCCTAGTTTTATTTGTTTCCTGGCTTGGAAGTGGGAGAAGTGGAGGAGAAGGGGACGACAGAGGATGAGATGGTTGGATGGCATCACCGACTCGATGCACGTGAGTTTGGGTGAACTCTGGGAGTTGGTGAAGGACAGGGAGGCCTGGCTTGCTGCAGTCCATGGGGTCGCAAAGAGTCAGACATGGCTGAGTGACTGAACTGAACTGAACTTGGAAGTGGGAGAGTTAAGGAAGAATCGTGATGGGTGGGGCTTCGGCTGGGCACAGACTGGCTCTCTCCAAACTGAAAATATCTAGCATCTCTGGAGTGAGAATCACTTAGCACAGCCTTGTGTGGGGCTGTGCCTTCAATGGCACTGTTTGTTCTTTGCAAGCCGGGTAACTGACACAGCCTTTCTGCCTGTCCCTGCTTAGCTTAGTTCTAACATATTCACCATATCCTTTCTTGATTGAGAGGGAGGGATGGAGATAGAACTGCTTTCCTAGTTTTTGTTTTACATAGTATTTGAAAGGGTGAGCAAGATGAATAAAAACTCCACAGGAAGTCCATTATGTCAAGAATCAATGAAGGAAAAACATAGTCTAGATTTATCATCCAGAAATTGTGCGAATCTCTGATTCTAATGGTACTTGTGATGATATATTTATAAGAGGAAACAAATTTCAGAGTTCTCAGGAAATGAGAAAAATAAGAGAATCCAAACCATGTTTCCTCTTTTGTCCCTACACTTGTACTGAATCTTAAGTGTCTCTTGAAGGCTTAGAAGCAGGGCCCAGCTTGTGACCAGTGCAGCCTCATTGGGCCCTGAGCTTAGAAGGGCTCCATGCTTGCTTTAATGCTCTGCTGTCATCCTTAATACAAAAGGAAGTCCCACATTTTCATTTTGCCCTGAACCCCACAAATTATATAGCTAATCTTGTTCAAAAGGAGAAACTTGCCAGAGAATAATGAACTGAAGTTGCCAAATTAAATTAGAAGCATTGCTTTTCTAATGTTGTGTCCTGAATCCTTTCTGTTAGTACTTGTAAATACAGTATTCGTAAGCTACACTTGTTGTTAGGAATAATAGTTGTAGAAGTACATCACAGGAATGTTAGTATCACTCAACAGTACTTTGTATGGACTTCCCCACTGATTCATAGGACCTGGGGCATCTTCTGTGTCTCTCTTTTCTGATCTGTAAATGATGGTGACATTTCACCTTAACCCCAAATAAGGTTAATTGTTAGAATTAGATTGAAATGCCTGTGGAAGTACTTGTGATCTCTAAAGGTTGAAGCAGATACAGAAGATGATTTATGCCCCTTCCTCGGCATGAAGTCTGGGTGGCACCTATCTGCTGGGGTCCTGGTGCCTGAGTTGCACTCAGCGGTGAGGCTGCTCTGCCCTATGACTATACAGCAGATATCCAAGGGGGTCCTAGAGCCAGACAGTCAGCCCCCCTGCCATGTTAAGAGCCTGCTGAGGAACATCACACTGCTGCCAAGATGACTGGGTCAAGGCTCCTGGCTGGAAATCACTGCTATGCGGACAAGGCTAGAGGGCTGAGAAGACATGAGAGGAAGTGTGGACAGGAAAAATCCTCTGCGTCCCTGGGACCTAGTCCTGAGGACTTTTTCTAGGGCATGTGTGCATGCTAAGTCGCTTCAGTTGTGTCAGACTCTGTGCAATCCTATGGACTGTAGCCTGCCAGGCCCCTCTGTCCATGGGGATTCTCCAGGCAAGAATACTGGAGTGGGTGCCATGCCCTCCTCCAGGGGATCTTCCTAACCCAAGGATTGAACCTGTGTCTCTTATGTCTCCTGGTATAAGGAGTTCTTATGCCAGAACCTGGCAGGTGGGTTCTTTACCACTTGCACCACTTGGGAAGCCCGCGGGCTATATTTGGGGTTGAAGAGGACCCAGCCATAGGTGCAGCCACTTCAGATAGTCACAGGAGCTTTCTTATTTCTCAGAATGGAGCTGTATTCAGAGTTGCCATTATCTCAGTAAGAAAAGTAGACTTTTGTCTCCATCATGTGGAGGAACTCATTTTCCTGGAAGCAGGGGGGTGGGGGAAAGTGTGCAAGAATGCCCGTAGTGACTTTGTGGTACATCCTGCCAGTCTTTAAACAACTGCAGGGTTTTGTTATGATGCAGTGGAGAGAGGGGAAAGCAGCATTTCAAATGAGGTTACAGAAAATGCCATTGGAAATATCTTGGTAATGTCTTCTGTCACTAATGGGGTGTGGTGATTGACAGTTTCCTTTCGTTCACATATCAGGTATAAGACTTTTTGTTTCTTGTGTGTGGCAAAAGTGAGGATGGGTGTGGTTTTATAGGAATGAATGTCCAAGAAGAAACTATTTATCTCCTGCCTAAGATGATGCAGTGTGTTTGGTGGCAAGCACCTACTAGAAAACGGGAGGGGACTATGTTGTGTCCCCATGCAGGGGATGAAATAGCCAGGAGATACAAGCATTATTTTAATGTTTTTGCATTAGAGTTTGCACTCCAGGTTCAGTCTGCCACAAAGGCTGCAGATCTGGTAAATCAATAACAAGCAGCCAACATCTGGTTTGTGATTGATTCAGATCTGAGACTGCCAGCTGTCTAGCAACTTGACTTGGTGAGGATGCCTGACAGCCTAGATCAGGATTGGAGATGGGGGATAAGGGTGGTGATTAGGCAGCTGTCTTTGTGCTAATGAGCTTGCCACCAGGCACGTGTATTTTGAGAGACTTTCATCACAAGAGAGCCTTTAAACGGAAGTTGGCTGTTGCACGCAGAGGTTGGTACAGGCATAACAATGCCTGCAGGTAAGAGGATGAGGTGTGGGGAGGGTGCTCTGGGGGACTTCATGAACTAGATGGAAAGGGGCCATCTGTGCAGGAGCCTGTACCTGACTTAGGTAAGGCCCCGCTCAGGTTGGAATCAGAGCATTCTTGAGCTGCCTCTAGCACTGCCTGAAATCCCTACTGTGTGTTCCCACACCAACCAAGAGAGGCCACACCTGTTGATGAAGGCAGGTTGGGGCCTCAGTGATGACCTCACTTATAGGAAGATGATAATATCATTACAGAGTTGCAAAGAACCCTTCAAGGCTATTTAGTGCAATCATTATATCTTAATTTTGAAACCTCCAATAAATGGTTTTTTCCTCCAGAAATGGGAAGCTCAGTGTTTCCCGAGGCAGTCCATTCTGCCTCTGGCCATCTTCAGTAGTTCCGCTTTGTACTGGACTGAAGTCTGCCTCCCTGGGAGGCACATTCCGAACTCTGGGACAAGTCACATCTTGCTAACATATGGCACTTATGGTCACTGAAGACACTTAATTCTTCTCTTTGCCTAGCTTAGTCTCTGTCCACCGTTCTCCATTTGACAATTTAGCCAGTGTTACCCTTACCCTTGTTTTCTTCCTCCTGAGAGTCCAGGTCCCCAGGATCCCAAAGTTTGGACAATATTCCTGGTGCAGTTGGACCATTTGTTCCTTAAGCTGAATATCATTCATCTATTGACTGCATGACATTTATGATCAGATTGCAGTGTTGAGCCACCCAAAGTTTCCAGATAGTCTAAATGCATCTGAAAGGTGCCTTAAACCTGCTTCACTAAGAACCCCAGGGATAACCAAAGCTTCTAACCAAAAGTATTTTAGTCACTGAAAGTTAAGTCATGGTGGTATGTGTGTAAGTGCTTAGTTGCTTCAGTTGTGTCTCACTCTTTGCAACCCTATGGGCTATAACCCACCAGGCTCCTCTGTCCATGGGACTCTCCAGGCAAGAATACTGGAGTGGGTTGCCGTGCCCTTCCCCAGGCGATCTTCCCAACCCAGGGATCGAATCCATGTTTCCTGCATCTCCTGCATTGCAGGCAGATCTTATACCCACTGAGCCACCTGGTAAGCTTCATGGTGGTACAGGGGGGAACAAAAATGGAGGGTAGAAATTTATCTTCTGTTGAGAGCTGTAGTATCTATTTTTCTTCTGCATATCCTTAGTTTATCTAAATATCATTTCATATGGACTCTGGGAGCCTGAGAAATTACGGAAAAGGGAACCTTAGATGGGATTGAGGAATTGTATTCATCATGTGCATTGTTCACAGTGAAGTGGGAGTAAGCTGAAAATTTCTTTCTTCATGTCCCCTCCCCCACCACAGTCTCAGGAATATACATCATTTGCAAGGAGAGGAAAAGAGGACTCAGTCACTTAAAAATATAGCAGTCTAATCTGTTTCTTCCTCTAATTTTAGCTAAAAGGTTTATTTACTACATGGGCTGAAAAGTGTTATATATTCCATATATAATTAATAATAATCCCCAGTAGAATGTAAAGAAGACGTGATGTGGTGGATTCATAATGCAGTGTGATATTACATCTATGAAAATGTTCAGATTCCTGATGGGTTTATGTAACCAGCACACATCACAATGATGACTCATTTAAAATTATGTAATGAACACTCCATGCAAGAGTTAAACTCAAAATTAGGGCAAGAGGGGTGATTGCTGTACATGTAGCTATAGAGATAGAACAGACTGAGGTGCTGGGAATGTTCTGGAAAGAAAAGTCACGTGGGTGAAGACTTTGCATTGCATTGTGTTCATGATTAAGTATTCTGATGCCTCTTACTCTTGGCATTTACTACGTTTGTTGCTCTTCCCACCTTTCTTCTTGGGGCTGGAGTTCCCATGGTTTCAAATCTGGCTCCTTGCCTTTGCCCTGCCTTTAGTTTTTTGCAGAAAACAGCATGTAAGTTTCAAATGCAAAGCTGAATTCATTTGAAAAACAAAAGATTAATCCATTTTCAAAAATGTCCACCATAAATGCATAGGAGTTTTCTTAGTAGGAAAAATAAGAAATGCAATATTAAAATTTAAAAAAAGTTTATTTAGGTAGAGGGTGGGATGCACTGGGTTTTGTGTTTTTTTTTTTCAAAGTTTGGAACTCTGGACTGCAGTCATTGTGAGCTTGTGAAGCCAGGTGTCCTGACTGGGATCTCTGGTCCCCTTTCAGCTGGCAGTTGGAAGGGATCCTGTGCCCAACTGCCTTCACAAAGAGCAGAACTGGGCCAGGGGCAGCAAAACTCTGTTCTCCCTCTCCCAAGCCAGCAGTCTGTTAATAAGGAGCAAAGTGTGTGATGGATGCTAATGCCTTATGCAGTTAAAGGCACCCCGTGTTCCTTTACAGATGAAGAACTGAGATAATGTAAAGTATTAACCTCCACTCTAGAAGAAACCATCTCACTGTTCATTTTCATAAAACTTTATTAAAGTTATGAGCTTCAAATTTAATTGAAATATTCAGGAAACTGCTTCTTGGGTAGAGGAAATGAAACCATGAGGCAGCAAAGGTATTTCAATGAATTTCAGTTTAATGGCAGCCATTGGACACTTGATCTGGGAGGGGTACAGCTCTCTTTCTCTGCATTAGTCATTCTCTTTTGCTTCCCTCAACCCAATCAGTTAAGGGTCAGTTCCCTGATGTAAATTTTATCTAGTTGATCCAGGCAATGAAACATCTTATTATGGCGTGCCAGATAATTAGAGTTTACTGCATCTCTATTTATTGGCATGTTGAACAGTGTTGGGAGGGGGAAATTTCCTTTTAATCCTTCTTGAGTTCTTTGGGCCAGTCTAATAATTAAATTGACATAAGACAGATCACCAGGAGAAAAGAAGAATGACTGAAGGAGGATGAAAAGTCCTTTCTGTGAGCAACTACTTGGAAAGTATTTTTAAGCTTTGCAACTTAAAAGCATTACTATTGATAGAGGATTGTTTAATTTACAAAATACACTGTAAGTCCAAAGTGAGATGCATGTGGTATAAAATAAAATCTGGAAATCTCCACCGGTTTGCCCTTGGGCAGAATAAATTTTGAAGAGGCTCCAATTTTTTGCCATGGCTGGATGAACAATTTGCTGAGGTAGAGTTTCAGAGGAAACAAGAAGATTAGCTTTGTGTTTGATGCAGAGTATTAAGGGCTTTCTAAAGAGATTAAATAAAAACCTTATTACAGTCCGCTAATGCTGTATTAATGTAGCAGTCATTTTTTTGCTTTTCAAGGTTTTCATTTAAACTTGTGTTTGTGAATATTATTAAATTTCTTGGGATTAAGGACTTTGAAAGCCCCTTGTTTGTAAAGCTCTATTATTGAGTTCCCTGTAGGAGCTCAGAAAGCCCTCTCACATTTAACTCCCAAGTCTTCATTATTACATAGGGGCTTAAGAAAGACAGAGGTGTTGAAACAGCTTTGGGAGAAAGAGGAACTTGGCCCAGGGAAGAGAGATGTTTGCAATTGTTCATCCAACTTTTCCATGTCATCTTCTCACCTGTATCCCGGATTGCTGGGTGATGATAATTCTAGGGACATGGCACTAGATTTGGCCCCAGCAGAGAACTTTGATTCAACCTCTTTCATGGGCTTGTAGGAATTCGTGATCTGGAAGTGTAGGGTCGCCTCTGGCTCATCTTGGTTCTTCAGGCTCTTCTCCCTCTCTCCTTTTGCATGCCACTGCCTTCACCTAGAATGTTTCTCTTCTCAGTTTGCCTGTTCAAACTCACCCCATCCTTCAAGGCTCATCTCAAATGCGTTGCTATCATCCCTTACGCCTGAAACAAGAAATCCAATCTTCAGTGACCTCTGGCAGTCCCACTCAGCACACTCTATGGCAAAAACTAAAAATCTTATCAGCTCCAAGGTCAAGAGAAGGAGGTGGAGAGAGCAAGGCCCTAGACTTTCTTGTGGGGAAAGGCTTCTCTGATGCTAACATCAGCCGTCTGCACTGTGTTTATTGCCCCAATGGCCAGGTGTGGTTGTTTGCTTGTATCTTCCCAATAAGGCTCGTGAACACTGCCAGATTAACTGAGCTCTGCACAGGCCCATAGTGAAGATTCTCTTGCTTCTTCTGGGCAAATAGGTTCATGTCTTGTAAATATATCTTTGATTGGGAAGGCTGTCTTTCACATTTTTGGTAAAAATTCACACCCACCTCCTTGGGGGTAATGAAAGCTGGATAAGCAAGAATGCATGACTTTTCTGGGTAAATGGTGATCTTCTCACCACTGCGTGATTAAAGCAGAATAGACTAAGACTGTAGCTTTGATCCTCAAGCCCGGATTTCAAGTGTTGGAGTTTGTCAAAACTGCTTCTCTTCTCCCAATCTCATCTCTGTGTCCTTTTCTTACCCTGATCTGGTCAAAATGATCTGGACACAAATCATACAGGTCGGAAGCGGTAAAAAGATGCACTTCTCATAGTGTTGCATATGCATGTCTCTGCACACTTAGGTTTGGGGGTTGTATGTCAGCTGGTTGTATGTTCCCTTATGCATCCTGAGGATCTGTTCAGTTCAGACACTTAGTTGTGCCCGACTCTTTGCTACCCCATGGACTGCAGTGTGCCAGGCTTCCCTGTCCATCACCAACTCCCAGAGCTTACTCAAACTCATGTCCATTGAGTCGCTGATGCCATCCAACCATCTCATCCTCTGTTGGCCCCTTCTCCTCCTGCCTTCAATCTCTCCCAGCATCAGGGTCTTTTCAGATGAGTCAGTTCTTCATATCAGGTGACCAAGTATTGGAGTTCCAGCCTCAGCATCAGTCCTTCCAATAAATATTCAGGACCAATTTCCTTTAGGATGGACTGGTTGATCTCCTTGCAGTCCAAGGGACTCTCAAGAGTTTTCTCCAATACCACAGTTCAAAAGCAGCAATTCTTTGGTGTTCAACTTTTTTTTATAGTCCAACTTTCACATCCATACATGACTACTGAAAAAACCATAGCCTTGACTAGACGGACCTTTGTTGGCAAAGTAATGTCTCTGCTTTTGAATATGCTGTCTAGGTTGGTCATAGCTTTTCTTCCAAGGAGCAAGCATCTTTTAATTTCATGGCTGCAGTCATCATCTGCAGTGATTTTGGAGCCCAAGAAAATAAAGTCTGTCACTGTTTCCCCATCTATTTGCCATGAAGTGATGGGATCAGATGCCATGATCTTAGTTTTCTGAATGTTGAGTTTTAAGCCAACTTTTTCACTCTCCTCTTTCACCAAGAGCTCTTTAGTTCTTCTTCATTTTCTGCCATAAGGGTGGTGTCATCTGCATATCTGAGGTTATTGATATTTCTGCTGGCAATCTTGATTCCAGCTTGTACTTCATCCAGTCCAGCATTTCTCATGATATACTCTGCATATAAGATAAATAAGCAGGGTGACAACATACAGCCTTAAGGTACTCCTTTCCTGATAAGAAACCAGTCTGTTGTTCTATGTCCAGTTCTAGCTGTTGCTTCTTGAACTGCATACAGATTTCTCAGGAGGCAGGTCAGGTGGTCTGATATTCCCATCTCTTGAAGTTTCTTGTGATCCACATAGTCAAAGGCTTTGGCATAGTCAATAAAGCAGAAGTAGATGTTTTTCTGGAACTCTCTTGCTTTTCGATGATCCAACAGATGTTGGCAATTTGATCTCTGGTTCCTCTGCCTTTTCTAAATCCAGCTTGAACATCTGGAAATTCATGGTTCATGTACTGTTGAAGCACGGCTTGGAGAATATTGAGCATCACTTACCTAGCGTGTGAGATGAGTGCAATTG
Source organism: Oryx dammah (assembly GCF_014754425.2). Classification (NCBI taxonomy): domain Eukaryota; kingdom Metazoa; phylum Chordata; class Mammalia; order Artiodactyla; family Bovidae; genus Oryx; species Oryx dammah. Next base: position 44,621,051 of record NW_024070207.1, read on the forward strand.
TGCAATAATTTGAGTCTTCTTTGGTATTGCCTTTCTTTGGGATTGGAATGAAGACTGACCTTTTCCAGTCCTGTGGCCACTGTTGAGTTTTCCAAATTTGCTGGCATATTGAGTACAGCACTTTAACAGCATCATCTTTCAGGATTTGAAATAGCTCAACTGGAATTTCATTGTCTCTACTAGCTTTGTTCGTAGTGATGCTTCCTAAGGCCCACTTGACTTCACATTCCAGGATGTCTGGCTCTAGGTGAGTGATCATACCATTGTGATTATCTGGGTCATGAAGATCTTTTTTATATAGTTCTGTGTATTCTTGCCACCTCTTCTTAATCTCTTCTGCTTCTGTTAGGTCCATACCATTTCTGTCCTTTATTGTGCCCATCTTTGCATGAAATGTTCCCTTGGTATCTCTAATTTTTTTGAAGAGATCGCTAGTCTTCCCCATTCTATTGTTTTCCTCTGTTTCTTTTCATTGATCACTGAGGAAGGCTTTCTTATCTCTCCTTGCTATTCTTCAGAACTCTGCATTCAAATGGATATATCTTTCCTTTTCTCCTTTGCCTTTCACTTCTCTTCTTTCCATAGCTATTTGTAAGGCCTCCTCAGACAACCATTTTGCCTTTTTTCATTTCTTTTTCTTGGGGATGGTCTTTATCACTGCCTCCTGTACAATGTCACAAACCTCCATCCACAGTTCTTGAGGCACTCTGTCTATCAGATCTAATCCCTTGAATCTATTTCTCACTTCCACTGTATAATCAAAAAGGATTTGATTTAGGTCTACCTGAATGGTCTAGTGGTTTTCCCTACTTTCTTTAAGTCTGAATTTAGCAATAAGTAGTCCATGATCTGATCCACGGTCAGCTCCCTGTTTTTTTTTTTTTTTTTTTCACTGACTATATAGATTTTCCATCTTTGGCTGCAGAGAATATAATCAATCTGATTTCGGTATTGACCATCTGATGATGTCCATGTGTAGAGTCTTCTCTTGTGTTGTTGGAAGAGGGTGTTTGCTATGACCAGTGCGTTCTCTTGGCAAAACTCTGTTAGCCTTTGCCCTGCTTCATTTTGTACTCTAAGGCCAAATTTGCCTGTTACTCCAGTTGTTTCTTGACTTCCTACTTTTGCCTTCCAGTCCCCTATAATGAAAATCTCCTTGACTTCTGTGTACCTTGCAGCGCCTAGCACAGTGCCTGCCAGGGGATGGCCAGTCAATGACTAAATGCACAAAAGACAGAATCAGTGTTTAAGTGTCCATGTGGATCTATGTTTGTATCTAATATTTTGGATATATTCGGTTATATAAAATGTGTTATAAAATTAATTTACCTGTTGCTTTTCACTTTTATCCATGTGTTATCTGAAAATTTAAAAATTTTATCCACAAACTATGTTATAACTCCTTTTGCATGTGATTTGAGTTCCAGTTACTTGGAAACCTCTCAGAGTTGAAACCATCTAAACTTGCAGTTCTCAGCCCTGGAAGCACTTTAGAATCACATGGGGAATCACAAACACTTGATTCCTCCTAATGATTTTGATTCACCTAATGCAACTCATCAGAGAAGGCAATGGCAACCCACTCCAGTACTCTTGCCTGGAAAATCCCATGGACGAAGGAGCCTGGTAGGCTGCAGTCCGTGGGGTTGCTAAGAGCCGGGCACAACTGAGCAGCTTTACTTTCACTTTTCACTTTAATGCATTGGAGAAGGAAATGGCAACCCACTCTAGTGTTCTTGCCTGGAGAATCCCAGGGACGGGGGAGCCTGGTGGGCTGCCGTCTATGGGGTTGAACAGAGTCAGACACGACTGAAGCGACTTAGCAGCAGAAATGCAACTCATAGTGATAATTTCTTCTGTGCTCTGAATTCCTTCCAAAAGGCTGTAGATGGTGTGATCGTAATGATATAGGACTCTGTAACATGAATGCCAGAAACATGTATAACTCCAGGTTGGCCAGCTGCTGGAGGAAGGGGGCATGCAATACTCAAACAAACTTAGCTCATACCCTCAACTAATTTTCCAGGATGAACGGACCCTTTTCTTAGCTCTTCTGTTGTTAAAATCAAGCAAACATACAGGAAACACTAACTTAGATTAATTCTGTCTTAGCTGCTACTTCTGAAAATCAGCTTACTGCATTCCATTTGGCCTCCTAGGGAGATACTTAGTATTACTTGTTCTCTTTTCAGAGAGGAACATGGGGTTAAGGAATGTGACCATCTCTTTGGTTAAGAGAATTCCTTCTGCCAAATTTGTGTTACTTTGTTTGGCTTTTGTTTTAGTGGGGGATTTTTTGAAGGGGAATTTTAAGGGGTCTAAGGAAGGGAACATAGAAAAGGCAGCTTGATTGGAACTGGACCATCCTCTATTTTGGAATGAGCAGTCATCGAGTTCACATTGATTCCTAGTAGCACAGGCTGTATCTTCTAACATGACCCTCAAATTTTAGGAGGCACCTCCAAGGTCCTGTTAGTTCATAGAGCTCCAGGTGCCTGCTCAGTCTCTATGGATGACTAAGGCTGGTGACCTGGTGTGAGTTCGGAATAGATTGGCAAAATAACAAAAAACTCTCGGCTTTTAAATCAGATCCTACTGAATTGTATCTTGGGATCCTGGGAAGTCAAAGCACTTTCTGACTGTAGGGGTGCTTGAAAAAGAGGTGCTGAGTTATTGTGATCATGAATGGCCAAATTTGGTGCCACCTACAGTGGTGATAGGGCCTTCCCTGGTGGCTCAGATGGTAAAGCATCTGCCTACAATGCAGGAGACCCAGGTTCAATTCCTGGGTTGGGGAAGATCCCCTGGAGAAGGAAATGGCAACCCAATCCAGTACTCTTGCCTGGAAAATTCCATGGATGGAGGAGCCTGGTGGGCTACAGTCCATGGGGTCATGAAGAGTCGGAAACAACTGAGCGACTTCACTTCACTTCTTCACTTCACTTTACAGTTGTGATAATGTCTTGTCAAGGCGGTAGAGATTTAAGGGGAAAGTTCCAGTAAATAGGGGCCTCCCTGGTTGCTCAGATGGTAAAGAATTTGCCTGCAGTGCAGGAGACCCGACTTCAGTCCCAGAGTCAGGAAGATCCCTTGGAGAAGGGCATGGCAACCCACTCCAGTATTCTTGCCTGAAAAATCCCATGGACAGAGGAGCCTGACAGTTCGTGGGGTCACAAAGAGTCTGACATGAATGAGTGACTAACATTTTTTTCCAGTAAATAGTCCTCTGCGTCCACAGTGTCCTGAGGCTTTTCCAATCCTCTGTCTAGGATTTTTGATTAAATACTACTTCCCTGAGTGAAAGATTCAGTAAAAGATGTCATGTTGTCTGAGTTATTATGGAGTGGCTCTGTTGCTTACTGGCTATGTGACATTGGGCAAGTAACTTCTTAAAGTTCCACTTGTGAAATAGGAATCACAGTAGGACCTACCTCATACCTTTGTCAGGACGTGTGATGAATTACTCTACATATCTCCAGCACCTTAAATGGTGATGCTGTGCCCAGAATAGCAGCTGAGGAAAGGTCTGTGGGATGAATAGATGAATGAATTAATGAATATTAATATCGCAGTGAAATTGTCCACTTTTTCAAATCAATCTGAAAGTGCTGGGGTTTTATTGGGAGCAAATTACTAAAGGCTAATTAGTTAATCAAATATTTAGACTCAGGGTATCTTCACTCCCCATGCATTTTCACAAAAGAGATATTAGACATAGATGGAAAGCTAATGATAGCATCTTTTGCCAGTTGGGTTTGAGTCTCACAGTGTCCAGAGTATACGTTTAGTGTTGCAGAGATATTTTAAGGGATCAAATTGGTCTCAAATATGAAAAATGTTAAATGCAGGTGATTTATAGCCCAATGTAAGTAAGTAAATGTTACTAGGTAAAGAACTATTAAAATGGACAAGCAATAGTTAGAATGGTGATTAGTAACTATATATTATTGAAACATGAAAATTTAAGTGCTTGAAGAAAAAATAATTCTCTGAACTGCTTATAAAATTTCTCCCCACTAAAAATAGAAAAATAAGTAACAAGGACAGCCCATAAGAGGATGGTGATTTAACTTAACAAAGAGATATTGCAGAGCCATGAATTTAGATTTTTTAATGTAAGGTGAAGTTTGAAAAGATAACATCATGCTTTTTTCCCCCTGAAAGTCCATCTTTATACTATAATTATAACCCAAATCACATTTGAACAAAACATCAGAAAGGGGGAAATTGGAAACCTCTTGTGTTAAGAGATAGTTGTGGCTGCAGAGAATAAAAGTGACGTGATTTGCCATCAGGTCAAGTGTAGAGAGAGTTAACCCTGACATTAATAATCCAATGGTGAAACTGTTAGTCACTCAGTCGTGTCTGACTCTGTGACCCCATAGACTGTAGCCTGCCAGAATCCTCTGTCCATGGGACTCTCCAAGCAAGAATACTGGAGTGGGTAGCCATTTCCTTCTCTAGGGGGTCTTCTTGACAGAGGGATCAAACCCGGTCTCCCGTGTTGCAGGCAGATTCTTTACCATCTGAGCCACCAGGGAAACCCAATCCAATGGTATTCCAACTTTAAAGCCAGATCACCTCCATTACTTCATTTTATTTTTTCTTAATCCATGGATCAGTTTCTCTTGGAATCTCCTTCACAGGAGCTCTATGGAATGGGGAAAGGGAGCAGAGAATAATAGAACCTGTTACATGTGCAGAGACAAAGTAAAAAAGCAAAAAAAGTGGTGCAACAAAAGTAAGGGAAGCTGAACATATAGCCAGCCCAGCAGCTACTACAGTGAGCTGGGTTGCAACGTCATTTAAGGCTTTACCCTAGCCCATGTGCCTGGACGAACATAATGAAATGTGCATCTACAATGCCATTACTTTATTTTCAATTTCGTTAACAGCTTTTAAAATCAACACATTTTATAGCAATTAACTATAATTACAAATCTTACAAACATTGTTATGGATAATTACATACCTAATTATTGTTCCTTCATTTAATTCTAAAAGGAATTAACTCTGCTGTTTTGACAAGAGCTTAGTGTTTTCAAAACTGTGAATACTTTATTACTTAAATTTGTTGTTATACATTTTCACAAACTTTTCCGAAGTCTGAAACTGCCTGTAATACCTTCAAGTAAGTCCCCTGTCTGCGTGCTGGTCCAATACTACTCTCATGCCTACTGTTGCTTGGAAGGGACTGTCACCACTGCTAAGGAAAAACGACCCACTCAATTAGTTAGTGGCAGGCTAGAGAATTTGACTCCTTATTTTCTGTTGATGGTTGGTTTGGTATTTGACAGCCAGACGCCAAGTGGATTATTGATTCATTGGAACAGCTGGATTGCCACAATTGACTTTCTGTCTTCAGGCTACTAAAATAGTGTATTTGGGGGAGATGAAAAAAAATTAGAAACACTAGTCTGCATCACTTAACAGGTTTAATTTAAGCTAACTACATAAAGATATTTGATGTGCAGTGACAATAGGGTAGGTTAATGGGAGAAATATTGAGTACTGGGACTTAGATGGTGTTGAATGAATCTCTGAAATTCAATCAACTGCTATTTCAGATAGCATCTCAAATGCTGTTGGTGTGGAGAGGGTTCCAGTTAAACAGTACTGATGAGGAATTCCAGTGAGCTATGTTTGCAGTGAATTCTTAATAAGAGGGGAAGAATAAAGGGGAGGACACATGTGACCTATGACCAAGTTCCAGTTCAGATGCTTATGATTTTCATGTGACCTCTCATGATTTTTCAGAGGGATGAATTAGACAATGTGTGTAAAATCATTGTGGATTGTATTCGACAGGTGGTAGGTTCTCAGCAAGTGTTCTTTTCCTTTCTTCCCTTAAATTATACATGTATTGTTCTATAAATAATAATTCAGTTTTCAAGATTACTTCATTCTGATAAATATTTTATTTTTGCTGATTTATCAATGATGTCATAAGAATGATCCAGTATTAACTTGTAGACCCACATGATTATTTTATGAGTTTTAAAACCTTTCTACAATCACATTATCATATACACTTTTTAATTACTTTTCTTATAGTACTAGGTGCTAAGATAAATCCTTAATAATGTGAAAGAAATTCTAGGTTTGGGATATAGTTGCACTGGCCAGTGAATGCATAGTTCTTTTTCTAGAACATGTACAGCTATTGTATGAACCTGAAACTAATTTTTTTCTTTATAGGCTTTTATCACTTGGTCTTATTGTTTTGGAAGATGGTGGTGTTTGTTCTAATTTATCCAGTTGCAAAGCAAAGGATAATGAATTGCCTCTAATGTCAGTTCTCACAATGATAAGTGATGGCTACTTGTTTGTATCTGTGTGAGTGACAGGTCCCATAGTATTCACAGCCCTTCCATCACACAAGGCTCACCTCAGTCTGCATGGCTAATCCCCACCCTGCTCGGCCTTTTTTCATTTTTTCTTTGGGGACACCTATGAGCCCATCGTTAAGGGGCTATATTCATTGTGATGAATCACTCAAAAATATTTACTGAGCCCATTTATTGGACCAGTAATTCTGTCAGGTGATGGAACTATAGAGATACCTATTTCTAAGATCAAACCTTAGAGATAACTAAGGCATTGCCCAACCTTAAGGTGCTTATAGTCTAACAAGGAGCTAAGACTTGTTTGTGGATAACTGTAATACAAGGTAAGAAACGAAAGTGCCACAAGGAAGAACAAGAAGCTATTAGAGTTCAGAGAAGGGAGTGATTACTTCTAGCAGGAGGAATTCAGGAAAGGCTTCACTCATTCATTCATTCACTCATTCAACAAACAAATGAACAAGAGGTTATACTAGGCTGAGGATATAAAGCCAAATAAAACAACCTCTGTTCTTGAGTTTACCTCCTAGGAAAAGGCAGATACCCAAACTAATGACAGACCTGTGGGATAAGGTTAAGTGTTACAGACAATTAAGGTAAGAACAAAGTAGTGAGGGAGCTTAGGAGTTAAAAGGGCTTCCCTGGTGGCTCAGTGGTAAAGAATCTGACTGCAGTGCAGGAGACAGAGGTTCGATTCTTCCATCAGGAAGATGCCCTGGAGAAGGAAATGGCAACCACTCCAGTATTCTTGCCTGGAGAATCCCATGGACAGAGGAGCCTGGCAGGCTACGGTCCATGGGGTCACAAAGAATCGAACATGACTGAAGCGACTTAGCATGCACATGGGAGTTAATATCATTGGGGAAGCCAAGGAGGGACTCATGGTTGAAGCCGAGTTTGAGTTGAGTCTTCTTTAGCGAATTTATCTTCTAGTGAATGTGACTGCTATGCACATAAAGAGCTCTAATACCATGTAAAAGGTGCTAAGTGCCTGAGAGAAATTCAGACAAAGAGTTATGAGGGAGGATTCAGGGGTGAATGTGTTTACTTCCAGCTGGGGCCTCAAGTGTTTACCGAAGAGATCAAATTGGAGCTGGGCCTTACGGGATTAGTAGAAACTCAACAAGGGAGGAGGTGACGGAGGGGACAGTGCAGAAGGGGCAGCGTGAGTCAAGGTGTGACCTCTTTCTGGCAATGGAGCTGAACTTGGCCTCTGTACCCCCACACCAAATTAATTTTCAGAGACAGAGTTCTGAGTGAAGTAAAAATAGCTGTACTGCTTTGCCAGGCAGAGGGGTCCGCAGCAGGCTAAATGCCCTCAAAATTGTGTGTCCCAACTTTGAGAGGGTAGTGAGAAGTTTTATAGTAATGGTTCAAAGAGGGTGTGGTCAGCTCGTGGACATTCTTCTGATGGGCTGGTGGTGATGTAATCGGAGTCAGCATCATCAGCATTCAGGTCTCAACTGGTCTGGGGTCTGTATATTTGTGGGCAGTGTACCATCTTTAATAACTTTTTCCCACCTGGAGGGGGTTTCAGTATCTGCAAAACAGATCAATGCAAGGCTGTTATGTGTATCCAGGCAAACCAGGACCTTGCCCCAAGGCTGCTTTTTGACTGTTCCTCCCTTATCTCTGCATTCCCTCCCTTCCCTAATTAAGCAACTGTTTGAACCTGCCCATTGGAACTCAGGGAAACTCTTGGAGGCTGAATGAAGCCTAGTTCCTGTAGTCAAGCAATGGGGGACACAAAAGGCTTTTGTGTCCAGGAGCTCCACAGAGTCCTGCTGGGTATCAGTAAGTCCTCTGAAGTGGCTGAAGTAGACTTGGCTGAATGGTGGCACAATGTGAGGAAAACATAAGGTGCATCCAGATCATGGAAGGTAGTCAATGACAAGCTGGGTCACTGGACTTCATTGAGTAAGCAGTGTGTCTTTTCTTCTGATTGTGCTTTGGGATTGAGGCAATATTAATTAAAAGCTAGGGTTCTGCAGTCAGACTGCTTGCATTTATATTCAAATTCATCAGTGAACTTGAACGAGTCTCTTAGCCACTCTGGGTCTTGGTATTAACATCTGTAAAATGGGGGTGACAATAGACTGTGTCCCACAGGTACAACCTCTGAGGATTGATTTAGTTCATGTATATGAAGCTCCTAGGATGGTGCCTAGCAAAAGGGAACACTATATGTGTCAATTGTTGGTGGCACTAGCAGTAGCAGCAACAATACTAGTTGTGATATAAATAGGTAGCAACTTTAGGGAACTTTTGTGCTGTGAATTTATAGGGACAACTTAGGATGACCTGACTTGCTTGAGAAAACCAGTAGTGAACCTCAGGGGCTATTTAAAAATGATCAGTACTACCCTCTTTGCATAATTGTGAAGATACACCTGAGTTGAGCCATGTACTAGCCACACGCATGCCCAGGCCTCAGCAGCTAGAAATGGCTCAGCCACAATGTTAGCTGTCAAGACAATGGGGGCAACCAATAAAACAGGTCCAAGATTATGTCCAAATTAGAGTTTCAGAAATACAAATCACATCAGCAAAGCTTGCAAACAGTAGGCATCACCTGTGCTTAAACTTAAGATTGTGCTGAAAGTGAGGCAATAAAAGAATTTCATTCCCAAGTCCCAGGTGCCTTAGCTTTCACACCCTTACCTCAAGCTGTAATTTTAATATGATAGTGCAGCTATTTCCAAATACAGTCTGCCCTCCTATCCCCAGGTTGAACCTCCTCTGGTTGCACATCCTTGGATTCAACCAACTGAATGTGAAAAATTCAATCCGCAGTTGAATCAGCAGATGTGAAACTGGCAGATATGGAGGGCCAAGCATACTACACCGTTTTATGTAAGGAGCTTGAGCATCTGTGCATTTTGGTATCTGTGAGAGGTGGAGTGGGATCGTGGAACCAGCCTCCTCCCCACCAACTTCCCTGCCTACCTCCCAAGAAACTGAGGGATGACTGTAATACTAAAGTGTTCCCACAGGGGCCGTGTTCACAAGAAACAGGCACAGTCTGAAAACCATGATCTGCAAAGCTGTGGAAACTGTTCTTTCTCATTTGACCCTTTGTGTGATTTTGGGTGCAGTCGACAAGTATGACTGCATTTCGCAGGTAGCTCGTGATTAAGTACATTCCCATTGTGTGTCCAACTGTAGATTCAGCCAATGAAATGTCATTGTATACGTGTCTCTTTCTTTTGGGTTGCCCTAACCTTTGGCTCACTTAATCTGGTTCTTGGTCATCACTAAAGCACATAGGCTGCTGTTCAAGATGGAGGCACATTAATAAGCACTGGAAGGAACCACAAATCTCCTTTTTCAAATGAGCTTTAGCATAGCGAGCTCAAAGATCCCTTTGTAGATTCACAACAAGCCTCTGGAAGTTCCTGAGACACAGAGCAATTAAAATGGATCTCTTTTTGAGACCTCTGTGTCTTATACTCTGAAAGCTCTGTTCAAACATCATTTTTTAGCTTTATAAGTAGGGGAATCATATTGCATTGGAAAAATGATTATGTCTTAATCAAAAAGGATTTAAAGGTGGCTGGTATTCTGCCAGTAATCAAACAGCCCTCCAAGGATTAAGCCTTAAGTGTCTTCTGCCCAATTTATTCACCCTCCCTCGGAAAATGGATCTTAACTTACACCTTGGTTTTGATAAACATTAATTAAACATTTACCTAGAATAAATCATGTTGTATTCCTTAGAATTTTTTCTTGACAAGGGATATTTTGGATGGCTCATGTTTGTCTAAAAAGACTATCTTTGGAAATTTACTAAAATATATATACTTATGGCAAATAGAAGCTTTCGATAAAGTAGAGCTAGAAATGTAGAAATGAGGGAACCTAAGTTCGAGGGCGTCTGTGAACAAAACACTTGCTTATTGGTATGACTCTGAATAAATAAGGTAATGTTCTGACTCCATTTGTCAACAGAAAAATAGGTCAAAGAAGATCTGCTTATAACGCTGTTTGTCTGAAGAGAGGATTAATTAAAATACTATACAAGGAAGTGCTTTGTAAATGACAAACTACCATTCAAATGTAATTACTATTGTAATCAACCCTGTCCAAGGTCCTACAGCTTAAAGCTAGCCAGTCAGTTTACCTGAATAAATGATAATCATACACTCCCACCTTTCCCCACTAGGTGGCAGGCTAACTGCTTTGATAAAATGCTGAGCAAGTTGGGGCTATAAAAACCACAGAGATGCTGTGGTTTGTGAGGCGGTGCAGCAGCGCACAAAGGGTGAATTAGAAACTGTGAAAAGCAGAGGTGGCCGGTATTGTTAAAACCAATCTCATTCAAACGCCATTGATTTCAATTTACCAAAATTTTGTATCTATGAAAATATGGTCTTTTTCTAGACTACTGGAAAAAGGACAGCCAAGCAAATAGTTTCTGCAGAGGAAAATGTTTAGTACAGAGTTATAGCTCACAGAGTTACTGATTATTGGTATCACGACTTTACAGGCAATGGTTTCATCCATATCAGAGGTTGACAGACTTCTGTAAAGGCCCAGATAGTACATATTTCTGGTTTTTCAGGTTGATTCATCTCTGTTGCAAAACCTCAAGTTTGCTTTTATAGCCTGAAAACAGCCCAAGGCAGTAAAAAAAAAAAAATTGTGTGGCTGAGTTACAATAAAACTTCAATTATGGATACTGAAATTTGAAACACATATAACTTCCACTTGCCACAAAATATTATTCTTCTTTCGATTCTTTTCTACCATTAAAAAGTGTGAAAACCATTCTTAGCTCAAAAGCACCCAAGAAGTGGTTGCAGGCCTGACCCAGCTCCCAGGGGGCAGTTTGCAGATCCCTGTATGAAAACCCTTAACTACCCTATTGGACAAGCTCTTCAATTAATATAAGGTAAGGTAAGGTAAGGTGAAGTCACTCAGTCGTATCCGACTCTTTGCAACCCCGTGGACTGTAACCTACTAGGCTTCTCCGTCCATGGGATTCTCCAGGCAAGAATACTGGAGTGGATTGCCATTTCCTTCTCAAGCTTTTTACTGCTTTCCTAATAAATATTTCAAAGTGACTATTCTTTTTTGTGTATAAGTTATTAAGAATCCTTGTGATATTTTTTGCCTACCTCTCCATGTAGATTTGTATCTTGTTTGTTGGATTGTAAACAAAAGAATTCAAGTAGTCATTGCATTATTCTTAGAAGTTGCCAGAAAAAATAACAGGACACCCTGTTATATTTACATTTCAGTTAAGCAACAAATACTTTTGAAAGTATAAGTGTGTCCCACATACTGTAAAGGACATACTTGCCTGAAAAAATATTTGCTGTTTATCTGAGATTCACCTTGAACTGAGTGACCCGTGTTTTTATTTGCTAAATCTGGCATTGGTGCTTGTATTTAGGGACTTTGTCTGTGATGCATTGACTAAAGCCTGAAAAATGACCCAAAATCTTAAGACAGGCCTCCTGAAGCAAAGTATGTCTTTGGAGCTTTAAGGGAAATGTGTACCTTAACACATGAAAACAATTGTGTGGCATAAACAGCCGTGTTTCACATCCATTTTCATTTTTCCAGAAGTATTTGTTTAGCATTCTTAGCTGCCAGTCTCAAACAAGCTTTGTAAGAAGCCTGGAGTAATCAGCGGACAAGCATTTGTAGAGAGTATCAGAGAAACTCGGGGTCCTATTAAGGAGTTGAGTGGAAACAAGTTCCACCCCACCCCACCCCCGCCCCGCGCTGGTATTCTGAGGGGCTGGACTTATTTTTGGCCAGATCCCACCAGAAACTGTTCCCTTTTCTAAACTCTTGTTCATGCCTCTTGATGGCGCTTTCAAGGCTGCCCAGGCAGCGATTGGTGGAGTTTGCTTTGAGGGCGTATTTGTTCGGAGGCACCCCTGGTACTACATGTTGGCTCAGATTTCATTTGCTGGGTGACTTCACGAAAGACACCGAATGCTACATCCTACCCAGATCTGATGCTCGGTCCAGCTTTAAGAGTTGCCGCCCGCCCAAGAGACTGTTACAGACCCTCGCGGAGTCTCTAATCCCTTGGGCCTTGAGACCGAGCTAATCAAGACTGCCTCTCGGCCGCCGCTGCTGGGACCGAGTGGGGGCGCGGGCTTGGGGTGGGGAGATCGAGGTGGTGTTCTGACCCACAGTCATCGATCCGGTCGGAAGTGACAGCACGCGGTCCACCCATCCGTGCGGGGGATGAGCCTGCCACGCGCCGAGGAAGGCAGTTCTCTCCCGAGAGCCGCCGGATAAACACGGCGGCGCGGAGGGGAGCTGCTTCTGAGCCGGCGCCCTGCACACGCGAGAGGAGTCCTCCCCACCGGGAGCAGAGCGGGCCGCAGAGTCTGGAGCAGCCGGAACCAGGTGAACCGACGTCCTTTCGGTATTCTCCTTGAACCAAACTGGTTGCCCTCGGGGTGGGGGTGGGCCGGGGCTGCCTCCAAATTAGCCGAGTGAGCGAGCCGGAGCATCGTCGGCTCCCGAGCTGCCTCTAGCTACGGGATCACACCCATCGCCAGGTGATTTGAGTTGAGGCCCAAAATTTAAGGGGCAGGGGGCAACGAGATACTCAGGAATGAAGGTGAAAGTTTTAATTCAATATCTTTAAAGTGCAAAGTTAATGCCAAAAATGTTCCAAGAAGAACAAAGTATGAAAATATGACAAAGACATGATCCGAGCCTTACTTGGGAGGGACTTGACCCTGCTCGCCTCACCCTAACCCCCGGCTTGGCAAGGGAACTTCACAGTGATTCCCACCGCTCTCGTGGTCCTAACTCCTAGCCCTCTGTGGTTTTTATTTGTTTGCTCTTCCGGTTGCAAGGAGCTGGGACTTAAGTTTGTGCCTCCTTGGCTGCCGGGAAGGCAAAGGAATTGCGCCTTCCCCCACCCGGGCTTTGCTCAAGGAGGCGGCAAGGAAGGTGTGGCGCGCGGAGACGGAAGGTGAGAGCTTACCTAAGGGTATAAAACTCCGCTTTCATTGCAAAAGCCAACAAAACAAAACAAAATAAACAACAACAACAAAAATCCCAAACAAAAAAACCCTCGGAAGTGAGGCACAAAAGGAAGCAGTGTTCCCTTAATTAGGGCTTAGGAACCCATTCAGAACTGGGTTGAATATAAATACCTTAAAGGACCCACAAGAGGCTGGGCAGGGCTTTTGAAATGGTTTTGCAGGAAAAGGATGTCTCTGAACTTGGGGAAGCCTTATTCCTCGCGGGCCAGCCACGAACGTTTCCTGGCGTTGCAATTCAGCCTGAAATTGCAATGATAAAAACACCTTTAATGAGGATCACACTCCATCATTTGCAGTGAGTGTCCCCGTATCTTAACCGCTTTTAACTCTCCTAGCAGGTGGCCAGAGACTCCGCTGGGCGCTGGCTAAAAATCGCCTTTCAATGGTCTCTATCCCTTGAAACTTTTTTTTTTTGCTTATCTTTTTCTTTTCTTATTGTTCGCTGTCCTTAAGATTGTTGTTCAGTTGCTCAGTCCTGTCCAACTCTTGGCGACTCCATGGACTGCAGCATGCCAGGCTTCCTTCCCTGTCCTTCACCAACTCCCAGAACTCATGTCCATTGAGTCGGTGATACCATCCAACCATCTTGCCCTCTTCTCCTCTTGCCCTCAATCTTTCCCAGCATCGGGGTCTTTTCTAATGAGTCAATTCTTTGCATCAGGTGGCCAAATATTGGAGCTTCAGCTTTAGCATGAATCTTAAGGTTGAGAGAAGATAAATGGTGCATCCAGCCTGAACTTGGGAGGTGTCCTGGTTGTATTCCAGATTGGGATGAGGCTGGCCACTGGGTCCTTGATTGCCAGATTCCTTACAGAGTTCCCTAACTGAAAGCTTTCTTTTGTCTTATGAAAGCCAGTGAAAATGAGATCAAGAGGCCAAGCAAATAGAGGAGATAGGGAAACTATTGTTTATTGTGTCTCTTCTTAAAAAAAAAATCTTTGAAAGCTTTGGGTGTGTCCAGTCCTCCAAAAGAACAGGAAAAATGGTGAAATTTGTTGGAGCACTTGCCTGATTCTTGCTAAAATGTGTTTGCTTACCTTGTATGTGTGTGTGTTAGTCGCTCATGTCCGACTCTTTGTGATCCCATGGACTACAGCCTGCTAGGTTCCTCTGTCCGTGGGATTCCCCAGGCAAGAATACTGGAGTGGGTTGCCATGCCCTCCTCCAGGGGGGTCTTCCTGACCCAGGGATCAAACCTGAGCCTCCTGCATTGCAGGCAGATTCTTTACCATGAGTCACCAGGGAAGCCCTTACTTTGAGGAGCTTATCTCAGGAGCTTACCTTGAGGAGCTGTTAACTCAACATTCCGCTTAACATAAAAGAGGAAGAAGTGGAAAAGTGCATCGCACCGCAGCTCTGTGAGCTGTTGCATTCCTTCTCCTCACGGATTTAGCTGTTCCTCTCTGTAGCCAGCAGAGGGCACTGTGACTACATAGACTCTATTTTGACATTTTTGGGGGGTCGGGGAGGGGTGGGGAGGAAAATTTTCAGAGCTATAAAGATTGCTTGGATCCAGAAAGAAATGTGCACTATTCTCCATGAAATTTTAGTGGGGAAAATGAATTATTATTTAAGAACGTATGGATGTCTATTTGATTAATAACCCATCCAACCAGAAAAGGAAAGGGAAGATGTTTCATAACTGTCTTTGTTACCAAGGATTGAAATAGCAAGAACAAAATAGCTATGTGATAATGAATATCAGCAGGATATCCCTAAATTATTTAGGACACAACTAGTTAGAACTTTTTCTCCTAGGAATGTTTGTGCTGAGACCTAGTAACAGGGAAGAATAGGTCTGATTTATCCTAAACACCTGCTTTTCTGTTCATTGCAAACATAAACCCTTTCACTAATATCAGGAAAGTTAAACACAACTCCATTTCACCAAAAAAAAATCTGTCATTGGAGGCCCTCCATGATTTTCCTCAATAGACTTCCAATTTTGTGTTTTGACTATCCACTTGTCCCAGGTGGCTCAGTGGTAAAGAATCTGCCTGAGATGCAGGAGACGACGGTTTGATCTCCGGGTTGGGAAGATCTCCTGGAGGAGGAAATGGCAACCCACTCCAGTTCTCTTGCCTGAAAAATCCCATGGACAGAGGAGCCTGCCGGTCTACAGTCCATGGAGTCACAAAGAGTTGGACACACTTAGCAATTACACAGCAGTAACATCCACTTCAGCCGCCCCATGTTTCAGCCTCATCTAACTGAATCCCCGTACTTCCCTAGCAGTTCCTTTACCCCTCACCTCCCACTCACTCACCCCTTCCATAAACACTGGAAATCCTACCCATTCTTCAAAGTCCAATTCAAATGCTGACCCTTTGTGAGTGTTGCATGTAACTCTTATTCTCTCTACTGTAAGCATTTGTGCAGTAAAATGAGGATCTCTTCTTCTGTTCCAGATACTGTCCAGATATTCACAAATGATGAATACACAGGGAAACGTCACTACAGGGAAATGTTTGTGCTGTAACCAGAGTAAGCATGAGAGGGAGGCTCTGAGAGCTTTGATCAGTGCTTCCCAGACAGTCAGTGAGTGCTTCTCAGATAGCTGGAGGGAGCATGGAAAGCCTCCTGTTAGAGGTGATACTTGAACTAGTGTGTTAAAGGTTAAGGAAATCTGGATGACTAAAATAGCCCCTTAACTGGCTGACTTGTAGATTACAGAGGATGAAGGGAAGAGGTAGTGAAAGATAAGACGGGGAAAGTAGGCAGGTGCCATTGTACAGAGGAAGTTCTGCTTTATTCAATAAGCCATAGGGACATCTTTCATGGGAGTGATTTAAAGTGGAGGAAGTACTGGATCAGATCCCATATTTAGAAAGGTTGCTCTGGAGGCAGTGTGGTCCATAGGGTTGAATGGCAGACAGATTTAGAAATTTATATCACTCTTCAGAAGAGGAATGAGAAGGGCCTGAACCACTGTAGACAAAGTAGGAATGGACATGGAAATTCCCTGGAGGCCTAGTGGTTAGGACTCAGCACTTCCACTGCGGTGACCTGGCCCCAATCCCTGGTCAGGTAAGTAAGATTCCACATGGCCAAAATGGACACAAAGGGGCAGATTAGGTCCCCATAATCCATAATACATTGTTTTCAACTTTTATGTGAGGCTTTCTACCTTTATAGTGTGTTCTGTTTATATTCCCTAGGAGACTAAGTTCTTTGAGATCAGGATTTTTTAATTCATTTCTTTATTCCTCAGGTCACATGGCCTTGTCCAAGATGCACTTTTGTCAACATAAGTTGATTGAAGAGAATGAATGAATAGCTGAAATTTTTGATCATGAGGATCTATTTTTGAAGTGCTGTATTAGTGCCCTTTGGTCTCAGAAGCCAGTTGAATGACACCTTTGTTTAATATATTAGTAAATGCATTGTGTGTAGTTTATAAATTTTGGAAAAAAAAAAGATTTCTCATGGAAACCTCACCATTGGTTACCATTTATGAGTATTACACTTTAAAATGTTAAATGATTTTGATGGTCTGTACTTTTTGAGCTCACCACTTCCACGTGTGTGTATGTTTTAAGATTTTTGAAGGAGATTTTGAAGGATGTTGCTTCTGCTGCTGCTAAGTCACTTCAGTCGTGTCCAACTCTGTGCGACCCCATAGATGGCAGCCCACCAGGCTCCCCCATTCCTGGGATTCTCCTGGCAAGAACACTGGAGTGGGTTGCCATTTCCTTCTCCAATACATGAAAGTGAAAAGTGAAAGTGAAGTTGCTCAGTGGTGTCCTACTCCTAGCGACCCCATGGACTGCAGCCTACCAGGCTCCTCCATCCATGGGATTTGCCAGGCAAGAGTACTGGAGTGGGTTGCCATTGCCTTCTTGAAGGATGTTAGTTCTGCACAATTTTTACGAAAGCAAACTCCTTGTAACCAAATGTCCTTTCATAATAGAAGCTGCAATGAACTCAATCTTATTTGTCCATATAGATCCTCAAAGGATGTGATGTTTTATAAAATTCTTTGTTCTTGGTGAAATTGCTAACAGGAAAAAACATCCTGAGATCCTTCTGCCCTTTTGGGCACTTGAACAGGGTGAGCCCCAGTTCATGACTACAGATCTCAACCAGCCAGGCTCTATTTCTCCTCATAGAGGATGCCAGGCATTCTCAGATTCACAAGGACTGGAACCATGATGTTACACTCTCTAGCTAAATGTACTTTGGAAAAATACCTTGCAAAGAATTGCATTAATGGAATTATTGCATTATTTATTATCATCCTAACGAAAGGTTGTTGCTAAGCCATGAAAGACACCGGAATTCTTGGCCTTCAGAGAAGAAGAATTCAATCTGGGGCCAGTGACAAGACTTGATTGCTCAGAGCTTTTGTGTAATAAAGTTTTATTAAAGTATAAAAGGGATAGAGAAAGCTTCTGACATAGACATCAGAAGGGGACAGAAAGAGTGCCCCTTTGCTACTTGCTATTTTTTAGCAGAGAGTTATATACCTATTAGCAAGCTGCTAATTAGAGAAAGGAAATGTCTCAAAACTCAGAGAGTGGCACCAGACCCCTCACCCACAGCATGCATTTTGAGATAACGTTGGCACAAGGTGAGTCACCTGGGCCATAAGAGGGCTGACATGAATCTTGAAGAAAGCCAGGTTTCCAAACAAATACATAGTATCATTAACATAGCTTAAGAGAATATTTGCATGAGGAAAACATACTGGTTTGTTGAGTAAAACATACTGGTTTGTCAAGTTAGTTCTGTCTTAGTCAAAACCGACTTGAAGAAAGACAGTCTAAGGTAAATACATAGTTCATTAACATAGCTTAAGAAATGTTTTCCATAAGAAAAATGCATTGGTTAGCTCAAGGTATGAGAAAAGTTAAGTTCAGGTGGAACCAGGTGTCCTCATGGCAACAGAGAATTTAAAAGAAACCTCCTTTTAATTTTGTATAGAGAAGGGGAAAAAATCTGACACTTGTAGTTTGTTTCCTCCTGCCGCTTAAGAGAGAGAGAAAAAAACGTCTTGACACTTGCAGCCCATTTCCTCTGTTTGGGGACCCCTAGCCTTCGTGCCCGTTACCCTCTCACTAAAAGTTTCAAGTCTGTACAGCTTGCAGAACTGAAAGCTAATGTGGGAAGTTTACTTCAGAGACTTTATTCTTCACGTTAACTTGGCTCCAGCATCTTGCAAAAGTGACATATCGTTAGCAAAGTCAGAGAACACAGGATTAAACTCTGACCCAAAGTGAATTTTATGGGTAGAAGTATAGCTATCATTCAAAAGTTGGTTGAGTGAAGTTTTACCCAGCGATTTAGTTAAATATAGAGTCATGTCATTCTCCCTACCTGGAGTTTCAGTTTTTAATGCTCTCATTTGCATGCATAAAATGCATTTTGTGTGTTTTTAGTTTTATATGTTTTTTTTTTTTAATCCTCTTTGGGAGGGGAAGGATTTTAAAAGCAAAGCATGAAACATTTGACTACATAAATACTTGAGACGTCTTTATGGCAAAAGACAAAATAAATGACAGGCTTGGAGAAAATTTTTACAATTAAAAATAAGAATTCCTTAATATGCTAATAGTTCCCCAGGTGGCTCAGCGGTAAAGAATTTGCTTGCCAATGCAGGAGGTCTTTGGGTCTGGAAAATCTCCTGGAGAAGGAAATGACAACCTGCTCCAGTATTCTTGCCTGGAGAATTCCATGGACAGAGGAGCCTGGTGTGCTACATTCCTTGGGGTCACAAAGAGTCAGATGCAACTGAGCAACTGAGCACAAGCACGCGTGTGCGCACACACACACACACACAATATGCTAATTGTGCCTACAAATCATTAAGAAAAACATTAAAAAGTGGGCACAGGATATGAACAGACAATTTAAAGATGAAATAGAAATGGCTTACCATATGGAAAGATAATGAAAGAAATGAAAATTAAAAATGAGATACTTTGTGATTCACCTTCTGCTTGGAACAGATTGCAGAAGTGGATAGAATTTTATGTTGGTGAACATATGGGGGAAAAGAACTCTTATCCACTCTTAGTGAGCATGCAAATTGGTCTAACTTTTATAAGGGCAATTTGGCAGATATTATTATTATTATTCCACATTTCTGTTCTCCTCGCTAGCTTCTAAGCTACTTGTGCAGACTGCTTCTGTTCCTGTCTTCATTTCCCATTTTTGTGTCTGTTTTTTTCCTAGGTGGTGATACTTGTTCTCATCTCAGCCTGGTAGCCTGACCTTGACTCCTGAGTTCTGTGACCCCTTCACAACTGCAAGTCATTCTCATATGAAATTTGAGTTTACCTGGTCTGCACCTTTGAGAGTTTTGGAACAATATGCAAATTCCAGTTACATCATGCTGTCTTGCTGAGTATCTCACGTGACAGGACCAGCATTTGGGTTGCTTGCTGGTACCCTGGTTCTTCTACCCTTTGTTCCTTCTGCCACTGTCAATCACACACATGTATAGTCATGCCAAAGCTATTTTACCCTTTCTATTTGTCTTGTGAATGTTGTCATTTGCTCTTTATATGTTAGTGTTGTGTATTGCTCAGTGACAGAAAACTTTCAATAGCTATAATTTTGTGTAAGCTTGAATAAGAATGGTATCCAAGCAAAAAACCAAGAAGGTAAATGATAGAGAGGCAAGAAGGGTGAAGAGGACAAAAAAGGTGGCAAAAAAAGTGAGAATTCTTGAAATGCTTGATAATGGTGAAACCAAGACCTCTGTAGGGCATTTTTGGGTGCTAATGAATCAATAAAAAAAAGTGAGAAAGCTATTAAGGCCAGTGCATTAGGGGCACACCAGAATCACTGAGAAAATCAGAAAACTCAAAATGCCAAAATAGAAAAAAAGGAAAGAGATTTACATTTGTGGCTTCTAAAACAGAGAAGGATGAATAGACCTCTTTTTATGTGTAAAATCTACTAGCAAGCATCACAAACATGCAAATTTAAATTTTGATCTGGATGGAAAATTATAACATTCATCGCGAGTAGTAAGTGGTAGGATAGGTTTAGGAACTGCTGTGGTCTATATGAAAAGACATGTCTTGCAGAGGAAGCAGATCATGAAGCCACTGCAGAATATTGAAGGAACAGATAGAGAAAAATGGCTATATGCCTGAACAGGTCTACAATGCTGATGAAACAGTCTTGTTCTGGAAGCTCATGCCTACTTGCACATCTATTGTAAAGGAGGAGACAAAGATCAGAGGCTTCAAGCCTGGGAAAGATAAGCTCCAAAGTTCTTTGTTCCAATGCTTCTGGTGACTTTCTAACTAAACCCGTTTTGCTTCACAAGTTCCAAAATTCTTGCCCTCTTAAAAGAAAATGCCAGAAACACTTTTCTGTGTATATGTAGGGAAACCATAAGATATGGATCACTGAGAAACTCTTTTTTTTGATTGGTTTTTTAAGTGTTTTGTTTCTGAGGTTAAACAATATTTAAACCAAAAACATCTTGAATTCAAATTGTTGCTGATTCTAAACACAGCTCCCACTGATAAAAGTGTGATAGTAAATGCTGATCTTTGTGTTAAAGTCATCTCCATTTACCCCAGTACAACTCCATTCTTTCAACCCATGCACTTGGGAGTATATTTGACTACCTGGCAACTCTTATGAGAGAGACACCTGAAATTGCTGTGAAAGTAGCTTGGCAAAATTTCTCCATATGTAATGCTTTAATGATAATAGAAGAGTCTGTGAGAGAAATAAAACAATCAGCCCTTAATGGAGCCTGTCAGAAATTTCAGAATGAGGTTGTAACTAATTCTGAGTTTCCTTCCAGTGCCAGAAGAAATTGTAAATGTTGTAGCATCTGCAAAATGTTTGGGTGGTGAAGGATTTGAAGACAGTGAATTAAGTGACTTGGCTGAACTGTTAGATTCTCACCCTCAGAAGATAGTTGAGAAATCTTTCAACGATCAGAGATGTGATCACGTCACAAGTTGATGAAAGAGGTCAGTATAGGTTAACTTCCAGAACTTGAAGAATGTTGAAGCACCCACTCCGCAAATCAAATTACTGTGATGATTCAGAGAAAAGAGATCCTTCGGTGGAATATTTATTGACTTTCGGGCAAGGCTTAAATGATTACCCACAACCTTATAAAGGCAGGAATAAGAAAGCTTCAAACAAAGGCCAGTAAGTGTTTTCTCTTTGCTTGCTTCAACAGGGAGAAGAGGCTGGACCATCAGACTGCGTCATGCAAACCCATTCTACAAATAGCAGACAGAAGGACCTCACACAGAGAGAGGAACCCTGGGATTCAGACTCTGACAGCTTTGATGATGTGATGATCCATGCAGGAGACTGAGCTTACTCATATGCAGATAAAATCCTGTTTTCTCCATTCTTTCCCTGTCACTACTGTGATGATCAGCCTTTTCAGTGATGCATTATATTCTTCACCTTAAGCTCAGAGAGAAATAGAAATTAATTGTTCAACAATCACGATTGCTAATGTAAAATTCGTAAAATTCCAACAAGGCTCACTTTACTTAGTGTTTTATTCTGATGAACAAACCAATTGTCAGGGCTTTTATAATACTTCCTTCCCTCCCCCAATTTCCCCCCAAAGCTTATAAATTCCTCCAACACAAATTCCCCTACAATGAGGGTTTAAGTAACTCAACTCTAGGACCTAAGGAGAGGGCTACTCAGTTTGATAAATTTTTGACCCTATAATTTATTTCAACTCTGTTTAAGCCTAACTTGCTGTCTCAACAGAAAGGATACAAATCCCCTTGTTAATTCATTTAGTATAAGTTCATTTGTTTTGTAGCAATTGTATAAGGTACTGAAAGGCATGGTGTGTCCTGGAAAACAGTACGTTTATAGTGGATTCCTGGATTTACTTTGGTACCTAATCAAGGAGGAGAAGCTGCTAGAATTCATTGCCATCCATCCTCTCTGTTCTCATATCTGGTCTTCCAAGTGATTTAAATGGTTGAATATCCTGTTCCCTAAAGGTGGTAGAAATCCAGTAAGTTTTCCCCTAGCCTGGAAAACCTGAAAGATACATCCCCTATATCTGAGTAGGCAGTGATCAGAGAAAGGGGACAAAAATACAAAAGTTAAAAGTCTTGGCTTGCATAGTTACAGTTGGGATGCCAGACATTCTTCAACATGTTCCAAAGAGGCGGATGAGTGTTGAAAACCCATTACTGGGTGATAGGAATCTAGGGACTCACCATAGTGCCAGGGGAGCTTACATTCTTCTCGAAGTCACAATGGTTTTCAACACTGGCTGCCCATCCAAATCATTATGGGGAACTTCAAAAGCAGATTTCTGGGATCTGTCCCTAGACGTGCTAAATCGGGGATTAGGCCAGCAGCTGTTGATTTTGAAAGCTACTCAAGCCATTTTTAAATAGAGTCATGGTTGAAAACTGCTGCTGTTGAAAACCATAATTATGATAGAAAATATAACACAAACGATAGTGAGCCCAGGGGGTAGGAAACCTCGATTCCAAGTTTCTGCTCTGCCACGGGCTCAATGGATGCTCTTATTCAAGTCATTGTACTCTTTCCTTATCTATCCAAGGAGAGAATAGGAACACTTGGTCTCTGATGTCCTTCTATCTCTGATATTGTTACCTTGAGAGAAAGATGCATCAGCCTCATTGTTTGATTTTGAGATGACTTAAGCCCTTTCATAGAGACCAAGGTAAATAGTAATACTACTGTCTTGTACTCTTATTATTTTAAAAATGGTTCTTGTGTCTCGGGCTTTCTTATGTTTTACTCCCTCTCAGAAAAGAGTTAGTCACAGATGCCATAGAAGAAAGGGAAACCAATGTAACATCAACTCTGAATTATAGGGTTTGTATTATATATATAATACATAGACATTGTAAATAAAACTAGATATTTTGTTTCATTTCCATAAACCAAAGCAGAGAAATATGTTAACTGTTTCAAGGTTCCATGGATAACTGGGGTACTCTTAATCATACCTAGAGGTAAATATTTTTAAGCAAACGATTGTTTTACCAGTATAATCAGCAGTTACATGTGGTTTTAAATAATGTAGTTTTTTGATAAGTTTATAATTTATTGAGATTGTTGCATTGGCAAGTTTTTGTCTTAATTTGACTAGAATTAGAGAAATAAAACTTCGAGTTGAATAGCATCCATTAGGAACTGTTAATATAAAATAATACAATGGAAAACTGACTATTATATGATTCTGGTGGTGGTAGGAATGTCTAGACTTTCGCTTGATATATGGAAACATTTGTCTAGGGCCTAGACCATTTGAAATAAAATACTGGGGTAGATCTAGTTCTTGTTTATGGCAATATCCAGTTCAAATAATTTAAGAAGTATCATTGATGAGGTTAAAAGACCATTTTAATATGATTCAGTCTAACAAGTCAGCAGGGCTTCCAAGGTGGCTCAGTGGTAAAAGAATCTACCTGCCAATGCAGGAGAAGCAAGAGATGGGGGTTCCATCCCTGGGTTGGGAAGATCCCCTGGAGAAGGGAATGACAACCCACTCCAGTATTCTTGCCTGGGGAATCCCATGGACAGAGAAGCCTAGTGGGCTACAGTTTATGGGGTCACAAAGAGTTGGACATAACTGAGTGACTGAGCACACACAAGTCTGCAGAACAAAGGAGGATGTGAAAGTTGGTTTAGGCTAAGTGGTAGAAATAGAAGTTAATGATAATAGTACCATGTACATGGGTGTTCCTTTTTTCTTTTTTAACTGAAATATCTTTTGGTAAATTTTATATACAGTTTGAATGGAAAGGATCTTGCTGTTGTCAAATGGCTCAGGCAAATTCTGATCTTCAATTTTATGAAGTACATGGAAATTTCCTTCTTTACAGACATATTTGACAACTGGCAAAAAGAAAGAAAAGAAAGACAAAGCAGGTAGAGAGAAAGGATAACTCAGGTTGCTGAAATTTGTAGAAAATATTAGAAAACTGGCATTACATTTAAAAAGAGCATTTTGTTTGCTTAAAATCTTTTAAGATCAAAATTCAAAGAAGGCTCTTTAAACTACACATTTGGATTATATAGCTGCCAGCACCTGAATGCTAATGAAAGGCTTCTACAGCATGTATAGTCTCAAAGAGTGTATGAGTCATGTTTATGCTATGAAATACATTACTCACTGAACTTTACATAGTTTTATTACCTTTTAATGGCCTTTGATGTCAGTGTGTTATGGTTGTTTTCCTGAGAGTTCAGAAATAAATATGTGCTATGAACAGAGTGTATATGTTCTGGGGAACTATAAAATCAAGTAGAAAATAGGTGAAAGGATAAATAGTACATTTCACTAACAAATATGGAGAGTAGTTAAATATGAATCTAGTGTGCTTGAGATGTTACACTTCATTTATCTTGCATTACTACATACATCTGAAGATATAATCAACCTATCATTGTAAAGACCCAGAGTTTGTTCTTGAATAATTGGCAGTGGTATGATGAGTGGCCTAATGGCATGAACATGGGACTCAGAGTGAGGGCTTTGCCAATGACTTCTTGTCTGCCCTGAACTGGGGACTCCCTCTCTTTGGGTGAGTGGTACTTCGTCCTGGCAGAATAACCCTTGGCCTGTTGAGGTGTGAGAAATTAGCGTGGGTCTTAGGCTTGGGAATCAGGTACAGGTATCTGCCTGCTTGCAATCCTGTCCCTGTCAATTAACAACTATGTAACTGTGGCCATGTTTTTAAACCATTTCAGACTTCAGTTTCTGATCTGTAAAATGGGATTGAAAATACTTACCTTATAGGATTGCTATGAGGTTGTATGAAATGTTTAACACAGTGCCTGGCATAAAGTAAATGCTCAATAAGTTGTTGCTATTACTATTGTTTTAATGTGAATAACCATTAAAGAACTAGAATACGATCGTTCACTACCTTTGCCAAATTTTATCTGATTTCCTTCAAAATAAGTTATACATGATGGTCTCATGAAGAGAGAAGGAGTAAAAATCGATGTTAAATATTTCTGTTTGTTTGCTTGTGAGGGATACCTGACAATAATTCCTTAGTCCCTGTTATACCTTGACCTTAATGATTTCATATGATATATTTATAATGTGGTTATTTATTTATATAGTGATTAAGGGTAATGACTTTTTTCACATGGATGTATTTCTATTCTTTAGAAAATAATCCATCCACCTGGTTCCACTTTTAAGATAACTAAGTGACTCTGTTAACAGGAGCCAAAGATAAAGCTATATGGGACCTTAAGCTATATAGACCTTTGTGTGATTAAACCACAAAGTATTAGTTCAGCTGTCTTTGAGAGAAATTGGATGTCTAAGTGATCTTACTAGATGAAGACAAGACAGTTTCTCATAACTAGCTTCTGAACTTCTTTGTATTGTATTTCTTGTATTCTGTGATAGCATTCAAGCAGTTTGAAATAGTTGTATTTAGAATGCTAAGTATTCATCGTAACACAGATGCTGTGTATGTTGAGCAACAGAAATGTAATTCAACTTAATTCAACCTTAATTCAACTATAATAGTCTCATAACTCACATCCCATCCAACCCTTTAAGTGTTTTAACTTGGAGTCTTTGGTGTTCTAGTTATATATATATATAGTAGTCTTTGGCATTCAACATCTTGCCCCTTGACTAACTTTCCTTGTGCAAACTCTGATTCTGGTACTTTCTTGTTCAAAAATCGTCAGTGGCTGCCCATTGTCTATGTATTCACCCACTTAACCTTGAAATCTGGGCCCAATCTCAGTGTACCTTAACCAGTTTTGTCTGCCAGTGTTTCTTTTTTGCAATAAAAATGATGGTCCCTCCCTTCCTCAGCCCTGTCTTTATCCTATAGCTCAATTCTGATCTCTTAAGCTTATCAGTCTCTGGTGAGTAAGACCAGAAATCAGAAACTTATTATTTGAAGCCAGAGTGCCTGAGATGAGCCTACCAAGCTGTAATCTCCTTCCTGTTCTCCTCCATCACTGCAAACACCTAGAGATTATTTGGCAGAGGTAGGATGACAAGAACACGGGACTTGTAAGGGCTTTGTCACTAGTTCCTTGGCTGCCCTGGGCTGGGGACTCTCTCTTTTGGTGGATGATGCTTAATCTTGGCAGGATAACCCTAGTCTGTAGTGGTGAGTTTTTTCTTAAAAAATTTTTGTGTGTGGGAGTTTCTTTTTAAGCTTCCAACCTACTAAATTAAGGCATCCTCACTAAACCCTATCCCCCTAGGCTGGGGCCTTGAATACTACCCACTTACTTTTGGCTTTGAATACAAATATCCTTGTTGAGGGTCCTGAAACAATCAGAGATCTAAACTTCGTTCTTAGGTTCTTGCCAGCTTTGTCTCCTGAATAGCATCACATGCATAGGATCTTTATTTACCACTGGGCTTCAAACTGCTCTATCCACTCTTTTCCATGAGTGCTAGACTGGAATGTACTTAAGTTTACGACACCCTAGATGTGCTGTCTAGAGCTGGGCCTGGCAAACTCAGGCCCTTGAGCCAAGTCTGGCCCAGCTCATTTATGTGTTTTCTAAGGTGGCACTACAATGGTAGAGTTGAGTAGTTGCAAGAGAAACCACATGGCTTGCAAAACCTTAAATATTTACTATCTGATCCTTTACAGAAAACTTTTGCTGACCCCTGATCTAAAGCCAGGTGGTTCCCCTGGCCATATCTTTGCTTGTTCTTTGTTAATTCCTGATTCTTGTGCTGTCAGTTGATAAACCCCTAAAATCCCAGTTCACTGAAACTATGAAATATGTTCCAATCCATTGAAACTACTTACTTCTAATTAATTTGCCTGTTTCCTCTTTGTCGTCATCCTAAAAAGTCCTTTCTCTGTGTTTTACTTTTTAGTGGAAGAGATGCTATATTCATAAAGACTGTTAGTCTTATGTCTTTTGATGTTACATCAGGTGCTAGTATGAAATTATTTTTCAATATGACCTTCCAATATCTCTAAGATTAAAAAGGACTAAGATTAGTCCTTTTAGTTTGTCAGTGTCTCTAATATCAGGTATTCTGAGCTACATGTCTTCTAATATCTCCAGTTGCCAGATCTTCTAGATCTTCTGCATGTTACAATTTCCATGTTTTCTACTCTCAGGCCTACAGTATCTTCACTGCCAATGTTTTCTAATCTCCTTAATATCAGGGTCTTCTAATATCTCCAAAAATTAATCTTCTAATTCTATGTCTTGCCTTTCAGGGTCTAGAGTTCTAAATGCCATTTTTTCCTATGTTCTCAATCCACCAATGCCTCCTAGACAGGTGTTCTAGAGTCCATTATTTCATTGTGTACAAAAGTCTAGCTCTTCTAATATCTTATAGCACATAGATAGTTCAGTTCCTACAATTTATATTATCTCCTAAATCCTGATTTTACAATGTTTTGTCATCACAAGTTCCTCTAATGCCCAAGTCTTTCAATATCTCCAAGAACCTGGTCTTCTAACATTCAGGTGTTACAACATCCTCAGTGTTTGAATAGCTCAATCTCTTAATATCTTGATCTTTTAATGTCCAAGTGTCCTAATGTCCAGGGCTGCCAACATCCTTGACTTACAGCATCATGAAAACTACATCTTCCAAATTCTATGTCCTTTAACATAAATATGTCAATATCCAGGTTTTCCAGAGTCTCCCAATATCCAGGCCTTCTGATTTTAAGATTTCTAAATGTCTATGTCTTCTATTGTCCATATCTTCCAATGTTTAGGACTTCCAAGGTACAGGAGTTGCAGTGTCTTTAGTTTTTAGGGCTTCCAGTATCCATTAACTCCAACACTCAGGGCCTCCAAAGTCTCCAGTGTCCAGAATAACAAATGTCCTCAAAATCTAAGACTTTCAATGTCTCCAACATTCTGTGCTTCCAATGTCTCCAATGTCCAGGGTTTCCAGTGGCACCAGTGTCAAGGTCTTCCAGCGACTCTAGATCTTCCAGCAACTCCAAGTCTTCCAACTAATTCCAAGTCTTCCAGCAACATCAAGTTCTTCCAGCTAAACCAGTCTTCCAGAAAATCCACGACTTCCAGTCAATCCATGTCTTCCAGTAAATCTAGTCTTCCAACAAATATAGGTCTTCCAAAAAATCCATATCTTCCAGGAAAATCCATGTCTTCCAACAATTTCAAGGTCTTCCAGCCAACCCATGTCTTCCAGAAAATCTTTGTCTTCCACCAAATCCAAATCTTCCAGCTAATTTATGTCTTCCAGAAAAATGCAAGTCTTCCAGTCAATCTATGTCTTCCAGAAAGAAATCCAGGTCTTCCTCTCAGTCTACGTCTTCCAGAAATATCTACGTCTTCCATCAAATCCAGATCTTCCAGAAAAATACAAGTCTTCCAACCAATCCATGTCTTCCATCAAATCCAGTCTTCCAGTCAATCCACGTCTTCCAGACAAAATCTATGTCTTCCACTAAATCCAGGTCTTCCAGCAAAGCCACGTCTTCCAGAAAATTCATGTCTTCCTATAACGTCCAGGTCTTCCAGCAAATCTACGTCTTCCAAATAATCCAGGTCTTCCGGACAATTCGGGTCTTCCTGAAAATCCATGTCTTCCAGAAAAGCCATGTCTTCCAGGAAATCCATGTCTTCCATCAAATCCATGGCTTCCAGAAAATCAATGTCTTCCAGGAAATCCATGTCTTCCAACAAAACTGTGTCTTCCATCAAATTCATGTCTTCCAGCCTATCCATCTCTTCCAGAAAATCCTCGTCTTCCAATGAAGGTGCACCTTCCAGGAA